>NC_045742.1:17775515-17820064 GCF_008692095.1 Etheostoma spectabile
CACACACACACACACACACACACACACACACACAACTTTGGTAAAGTGATAGGGACGGATAGAGCATTGAAATCAACAGGAGAAGGCAGGAGCCGGAAGCAGTCGGAAGATTTGCGAGGCATTTCGTTTCAGAAAAAAATAAATGAATTTAATAAATATGAAACTACAGTGTCATTATTGATTCATAGAACCAAGGAAAGTTAAGGCCATAATAGCCCTATGTGTGTGGTTAACTCATAATAATGAGTAATAAAATAAAACAACATCATAATAGATTGCTATCTTTGGTTTGTCTGAATTCCTGTCAGGTCTACCTGGCAATACTGAAACTACTGTGTTGTTGCTATGCCAACTGGGGAAACTAAGTGACATGCTAACTGACTGTTTAAAAGTGTGTAGATTAATACTAGTTAGGTAGCAGTCGGATAAGTTGAGTCGTGGAAAAGACGTGGAAAAAGGTGCACAAACAACGACAATGCAGGATCCTATTTTAAAAATCAGTGACAGAGGACACAATGGATAAAAGATAAGATACTAATCACTCTCTCTCCAGACTCAGATATGTTAGAATAAAAAAAACATGCTACAGGGGGGCAACAGAGTCTGATAACTTGCTTAGACAACATAAGGAATGAAACGGGATCCACTAATCTTTCTCTTGGGATCTCGTAGGACAGGATATTTTTGGGGGGCAGTCAAGTGATTGGGACAGGCTGGGAGAACTTTTGTGGGCTTGGGATGGGATGGGAGCGATAATTGATTCCTGTGTCACCCTGTAACACACACACACACACACACACACACACACACACACACACAGACAGACACACACACACACACACACAGCCTGCAGGTTATGCCAGCATTCATCTCATTTATATCTCATCTATCTGAATCACAATAACCAGGGAGAAGCAGAAAAACCACTGAACCATTTTGTCCAATTTAATAAGGTGGATGCAGAAGTGAGCGACTTTTGTTTTCAAACAATGTGTTTTGTTCCTGGCACAGAAGCCTGAACTAAACTATATTAGTGTGATAAATATTCCTTCATTGCACTCTGTGGGAAAAATAACAAAAACAAACAACTGATTTCAAGGTGTTACTTCAAGAAAACATGTCTTAGAAAATTCCTCTTTGTGGTTTTATTATTTCTATTAATAAGATAGGTGCAAGATTTCAGGCATCAGCTAGGTCTACTGAGACATTTCAGGTTTTATATTGCTGTAAGTTTGAATGTGTATGTTGGTCAATGAACAAGAAGTACAGACTGCACAAATCTCTGCCCACCATGTGAGCCTGTTAACAGAGGCCATGTTAGCTTGTATAATTACATGCTACTGGAAATACCCTTATACTGTTCTGTGGAGGAAGATCTTTTATCTACTGCCCACAGATTAATAGTATGTTAATAGCAACAGTGCTAAATTCCAAGCTACAGCTTTCATGTTAGCATGCACTAACAGACCATGATGGAAATAGCTCCATGTTACTGACAGGGCTAGCTTTGATCCTCCTGTGTGCATTAGCCATGGTTCTATCTGGCTCAGATGAGGAGCTGTAGGCTTGTTTATCTCTCAGCTCCACACTGGCATCTCTCCACACTTCCAACACATGGAGCGTTAATTACACTAAACACTACTGTATACCAAAGCTGAAGTACCACTTCTTACTGTTGTAGGAAGACAAAGAAACACGTTGAATTAGTTTCAAGCTCTGCTGTTGTCAACCAACCATTAAATACTGAAGCATCTAATAATGATGATAAAACCTTGTGATCAGTGAATCAATATGGAATGTGCTTTGTCCAAATTGTTATGCCAGAGTGGACACAGTGAGAGGATAGTTATGAATGAGATTTGGAGTGATGTTTTCGGCAGAAACTACAGTAAAAAAACAAATCAATACAATGAAACACGGGGTGTGGAAAACAGTGCTATACTGTGGGAGAGACAATGTGAGAGAAAAGTAACCCTGTTTCTTAAATGTAATTTTATTCAGGCTAACAAGGGAGATCATTTGTATAGTGTTTTTATGATTGTTAGATGTTTCATTTGTTTATGACTGTTATGCTCTTTCTAGCTTTCTCTCTTAAGGCAACACAGAAGAGCCAATTAAACGTCATCTTAGACTGTTTTAGACATTTAACTTATCTTTTATAGGCCTCCTCAGATTAAAACTTAAAATGCACCATCATGCTTCAAACCAAGCATATGGAGTCATTACACTTAAAAACATTCTGCTTTGATTGCATTAAACAATCCTCCTAAGCACATGCAGTTTGCCTAGTTGTCATGGAAATGTAGATGTCTTTGATCTGCTGAAACAGATTGTGTGATACAATCGTAAACATCAGAACAGCTACTAAAAGGGATCTTGAATTAAGATTTGTTTTTGTGAACTTCTGTTTCTGAGTTCTAGAATGAACTTTCAATCTCAACTTTTAAGCCGACATGTATAAGAAGTCCCTAAAGTTCACAGAAATGAGCTTGAAAATGTACATTTGCAATTACATGACAACGGAGAAAAATATATCTGCTGATCAAGTTATACGATAAAAAGCTCAAGAACAGCTAGGTTGTGGTGAATTTTGTTCCTATCATCTACAGTACATGTGATGCAATTTCCAGTGGGAGTTACCAACATAAAAGTTAATTTAAGGTAAATTAAGGATTATTACCATACAAACACAAAGAACCAAATAAAATGTATAAATGGCGGGGAACTAATGTTGATCACAGAAAAAAAAATTATCCACACTTATGCGCAAAATACAAAGTATGGAGTCATGCACCTTTTATCAACTTCTTTACACATACACTTCATGCCATGACACCCCACCACATGGTGATGGTAGAGCCTGAGGGAGGAAACAGAGCAGCCCAACACTGAGAGGAAAAGGGAGTATTTCATGTCTGTCTGTAGGCTGTGACATTAACAACCAAAGGTGATTTAATTTCCTAATTCATCCACCTCCTTTATTTATGAGCCAGCAAGGCTTTTTAGCAAGCGCTGATGGATCTCTCTTACCCTTTATGCTCCACCCCGAGGACTTGGTAGCAGCATACAAACTGAGATGGAGGGGTGGAGGGGGGAAGAAAAGGAGAAAAGTGGGGAACAAAATAGTGTTGCAGAGGTGTGACAAGGTTTTGGTTTGTTACTAAGCCACCCAGGACATTTCATTTCATTTCATTTCTTTTCACTAAAGCCCTCTATTTTTTTCCCTTGTCCCCAGCCTTCCATCCGTTTCTGTCATTCTCTTACTGTGTCCTTCCTCCAACATCCTTTTTCTCATCATGAAGTGTCTTTCTTATCTCAAAGTTATCCTCTCCGAAAGTAATCTGGCTCTCTACAAGGCTTTTTCTAGGCCTGTATATACCCCCCCACACACACTCTCTCTTACTCACTCACACACTCACACTCACACTCACACACACACACACACACACACAGCCTGAGTGTCTTGTGTCTCTTCCACTCAGTGTCGCTTAACTTCCTGACGTTTGGCCTGAAGGCTGCTGTGATCTTCACTTCACACACAGACTGTTTTTCGTCATACTGCCAGGAGAGCAGAAGTGTCAGGATCAAACAGACACTGAGTAAACACAAACAAAAACATGGAGGCATATACACACAATTATTCATTTACAGCACTTCATCTAGATTGTGTGTGCAGTGTTTACCTACTCTAAAACAGCCAGTTTGGTATCATTTAGATACCACACAGTCAAGGCAGATTCATAATTTTATTATGGTCTAAGCTCACATCATGCACTCACTGCAATCCTAACCGAGTCGTAATTGTGCCTAAACCGAACCACACTCTAACCATCCTGCCGATATAGGCAGTCAGATCAGAAAACACAAATAACAAATATTTTCCTGTGAAGATTCCTGGAAATTTGTACATAATTTGGTAAGAATTGTAGGGAAGTTGGTGCACATCCAATTAATTCCAAATTCTAAGTTAGTGTTAGCTTGAGACTTTGGGACAATGTACTACAAGTCGACTATGCAGAAATGTCTACAGACCGAGAGACAATCTAGCATTTAGGAAGAATATCGTTTCCTATAATACACAATATGAAAAAAAAAAATTTTACTCAGGTGTAAATGTTCCTTCAAGAAAATGCATCAATCAATTCAATCAACAATGAACTCATCACAGGTAATTGAACAAACTAAAGTAACAGTATTTCTTCTCTGTAATTAGTCCCACAGGGCATAGTTCTTTCCAACAAAATGCATGTGTTGTCACAAAAATGCATTAGTTGTTAGGTAAACATGGAGAACTTTAATTCAATTCCCATTCATCACTCTCATTTCTTCCATCGATCAATACTTAATAGTGACCGGATCATTTCCCCTGGCATGTGTTCAGCAAATAACACCCTGACAGTCTATGGGTACATGTGTGTGTGTGAGGTAGTTTTCATTTCTTCTGTCTCAACAGGTTTCACATCACATAACAATGATTGTTGGGGTGAGACTAAAGGATATAAAACATTGCTGTAAGCTTTTTCTTTCTTGAAGCAGGAAGACGGGAACTCAGTTTGAGGTCACAGTTATTTACTCAGAGCCTTCTTTTTATGATCTGACCAACAAGCCATTGAAGTCAGATAAACAATGAGTAGAGAACACCCAGAGAGCAAGCTACAAACCCTTGGCATATTACAATTAGATGAGATTTGTTCTTGTTGTGAATGTCGCTCCATTTAATACAGCACATGGGACCCCCCATGCACAACTGTATTAGAACAAATTTTGCAAAAAGCTCCAATCTTTTTACTTTCATAACAGATTTTGACATTGTTGATATAACGAGAAACTGTGTATTCACTACCATTGTTGACAATGACTTTGTTTTCTGATTCTCTGTTGTTGTCTTTGGGCAGGTTCTTGATAATGAACAATAATACAGATGAATTCATGTAAAATCCCCAAGCTGTGCTTACTCCCTTCCTGGTTAAGATTCAGCACAAACTAGAGGGCTTGTTCTTTTTTATGTTTATGTTTTCATTGTTAAACGAGCCTTGAAAAAGAACTTGTCTCAGTTCTCATTAAATGTGTGGGGCTTCTTTGTTGGCTGTAGTATTCTGTACATAAAAAAGGAAGCAAGTGTTATGTTGTTTTTTCTGCTTGGCCGGGTCACATACCCTGTGGCAATCTTGTAAGCAAAGGCCTTCATGCCTTAGGGTTAAATACATTTCCCCAGGCCCTTTGGTTAGCTCGGTTTTATGAACATTCTGTAATATTTATGCTGAAGTGGCAACTACTGACCAAAAAAACAGCTTGGCAAGCCTGGAGAGATACAGTGTCACGGTGTCTGTGTCTCTATTTCAGTTGGTCAAATCCAGAAATTGCAACTCAACATTGACTAATAGACTATAATCCTGTAATCCAGATCTGTCTCTCTTTCACCAATCCCTCAATTTATACAGTTGATTTCCACGTTGTGCCCTCTGGTTGGGTCTCTGTGCCAGTTTGACTCTCCTGTGCTCCTCTGGACTGGCTGTGATAATAGGACACCGCCTGCAATCTGTAATCCTCCCTTTGACTCCCACATTACAAATACACAACAACATTTTGTCTTGCATATTTGCATACAGTAGCCTGCAATTAAATTACAAATCAACCAATTCACTACAATACAGATACCAAAGGTTAGGTGGAAATAATCTAATGGGACAAAACACTTCAGAACTTTTAACTTTTAAGTTTCCTGTAAAAAAACAAGTCTTGTTCAGTAATTTAAGTTAGTTGTGTTGAGTTTGAGTTTAAGCAGCTCTTGTCTAAGTTAAAGTTATTACTAGGATCCATGAACAGAAGTTTTAAATTTAGTAAAACTGAATCCAGATTAGACTAAATAGGATTGTGAAACTAATGCTTGGAATAGCAACATGTAGATCCTGAAGCAAAACCTCACCTTTGATCCTCTATCTGAGTCTAAGCTGTTTGAAATGCTGTTGCTCATATCCCCGAGCCCTAATCTCCAATCAGTGTTTAAACTGACATGCCCCTGGTGACTGAGACAATATTATCTCCAAACATTTAAGACCTGATCTGATAGCAGCCTCTGGCACAAAATCTACACCTCTTATCCCATCATACATTATGTAAATCCTTGCTCGTTGATCCAGGGTCAGCTGAAGGGAGTGGTGGCAGACATGTGAAGCCCTGCAGGATCTGATGGGAGTTCAGCAGATGTCTGGTTGAACCACCCACAGGGCAAGCAAGGCTGTCTGCAAGATACAGCCGGACTGACCTCAGAGCTGCCTGTCACCTTATCTCTCTCTCCAGGGACACACACAAATGTGCACACACACACACACACAAGCTGTTTCCATCTCCATGTATTTTTCTGCTTTCAGTGAGAGCTACCCCTTTACACTTCATATTTTAAAAAAGGTTTTAATCCAGCTCTCTTAAAATAAGTGCAACAGTAAAAAGAGCATCACCTTCTTCTTCACCAACATGTCAAACAACCAGTAAAAAAGTAGAGCAATACACTGAGAGAGCCTGTTGCAATAAGGTGACCAGGTAAGAGGATTGTAAAATAAAAGAGGATACAAGTGAGATAAGAGAGGTTGACATACAGGACTGGCTCTTAAAATGGAGGGTTTTGTGTACACATCACACAAAGTAGTTCAGCTCTGTGGACTGGATTAGGAAGATAGGATTCTATCCTTGTGAAGCAGGAGAGAGAAGAGTTGAAGCTCAGCAGAAAAGAAAATTGCAAATAGAAGCAGGTGACAAGGCGTTCAGGCCTGGAACCAAGCCAAGAAGTATGGGGGGCCATGATAGTTTGTGTATAGTAGCAACAGGGTTTTAAGATTAAGGCCTATATTTCACATTTACATGGGTAAGAGTGTGCTACGGAGGTCACTGCTAAATAAGCAGTGTTGGGAGTAATGTGTTACAAACGTACCGCAATTACAGTAATGTATTCCTTTTTTCTGTAACTAAGAAAATATAATGCATTACTAATTAAATTTCACTAATATTACACCTGTTACAATCTCAATAACACGAGTTACAACACATTTTAATGCAACATGTAGTTTTCTTGTCTTTTTTTTTAAGAATTCACCAACACCACAAAACATTTCTTCACAGAATAAAAAGCCGTGAGTGATATTTCCTGTTGCTGTGTTCGATGGTTGAAGTGACTGCAGATACATTTGCAAGATGGACATCATTTTCAGGAGTCATTACGCTGCGTTGAAGCAAGCTGTCTCGTCTGTTCCCGTGGTCAGAGACTGTTTTACAACGAGTAAAAACTCCTTGAAGCTGCTTTAATGAAATATGAATGCATGAAAACTGCTAATAGATGATTCCCACTTGCTTTAATTGTGTACAATGTATCAGTGTAGTATGTTTATCCACTTCCTCCATTATCCATGCATGACTGTCAGCATGTATGTTTGTATTTGTCTGTCTGTGTGTGTGTGTGCGCGTGTGTGTGTGTGTGTGTGTGTGTGTGTGTGTGTGTGTGTGTGTGTGTGTGTGTGTGTGTGTGTGTGTGTGTGTGTGTGTGTGTGTGTGTGTGTGTGTGTATGTGTATGTGTGTGTGTGTGTGTTGAGCACAGATAAAAGAGAGTTTGTGCCGGAAAACCAGTGATGAGCAAAAAGAAAGCATGCACTGATGAAAATGGGAAACTATCGAAGTTGGAAAAAGAGAATAAATTCAGAGAGAATAAGAGAGTCAGAGGCAGGAGTAGGCAATGAATAAGAACAAAGGAAGAGGGACTTTAATGAGGGAAATAACAGATGAGTGTGGCCAAAGGCTCGATGCAGTGTCCTCTCATTTATACAAAGGACACTAAACAGATAAGCTCTTGTAACTAAAGTTTTGCCTGTTTTATAAATTACCTGCCCTGAAAAGAATACTGTACAATACCAACAATGCTATTCACAGTAACAAAAAAGAATTTAAAAAAAGTAATTAAACTGACTACACAAACGAGACAGAGACAGATTCTTTAATGAAACAAACAGAAGAGGAGAACAGGTCCCCGTTTATATATAGGTGTTCTAGCTTAAAACTGCCTGGCCTGGATCCCATCACACGCAGCAGAGTAAACAGAGTCATGAATAAAAACCAACAGTCTTTGGCAACAACACCATACTGAAAAGACAATAATAGAAATATATTAGTGAGATAGATCGTGTTCTTAGGAGAACACAATCTATAGCTCATTGTGTTCAGTAAACTGCAAATACATTTGTGGACCTCATTACGTCTCTGGAAAACTCAACGACATACAATAATTCTGAGCACAAAGCAATATGGGGAATAAATCGATAAACCGTTACTCTAGTCTAAACCTATTTTTCTTTTCCTGATCTTAAAGTGAAGCGGGTTATTTTAGAAGACTAAACTATGATAAAATGACAATTACCGCAATCATAAGGTGTGTTAGTGTGTAAAGGGAAGTCAAGAGAGGAGCTTTTATCCACTCGTGATTAACATAAAGGAACTTGCACCGTTGCCATAGCAAGCAGTTGTTGCAGATTAGCAACCCGAATACCCACACATAAATTTAACATTTAAGTGTAGGATGTTCACTTAACTCTCTTAGCTTGAGTATACAACAATCAAGTCATCAGCCACAAGAGTCTAGCCAAATCAAGAAATTGTCACACAAGTGGTGATTTCACAAAACCTAAAGGGAAAAAAGGAAAACTTAAAACATAGCGTTTTACTTCAGTAGATTTCAATACTGTTCAAAGTCAACGTTTCTTTTTGAGTGAATGAAGCGCTACATTTACCTGAGACGTTAGAGGGGATTGGGTTGGATGGTGCAGCATGTGTACAATGTGCTTTGAAACCAGAAATCAGGATTTTCATCCAAAGTCCGATCTGTGGTATTAGGCAGAGTATAGGAAATAAAAAGGACTTTAATTGTGGCTTTTGTTTAAATCGTGTTTTGCGCATTAAGTCCCTGCAGATGTTTTCTGTATTCAACCAAGACCACATTCTTTCCCTATCCTAAACTTATCCTAAACGGGCCCTTACCTTAATTGTTTAACAATTAACAATAATGCTGTAATCCCTATGAACCAATATAGTATTGTATTATTTGTATTTGAGCAAAAACTATTTAAATGCATTGTCAGTGAATATTAATTTTTTTTTAGACTTGACAGATATTTATAAGGGTTACAGCAAAATACCTCCTTGTGGAAGCTATAGGATGATGAACTGGTTTTAATGGATATGAGAAGGCACTCACAGCACTTGGCTGAGTTTAGGGATGGTGGTCTTGGTTAAATATTTTAAAAATCAATAGTGACTTCAAGCAAACTTCAGTCTTTCCTTGTGACCTTGCATGACCCAACTGCATGCATGACTCCTGTGCTTTGTCTTCCCATTATACACCCCAATCACATCCACATCACCTGAGTGGCATACAGTATTAAAACAGGGTTTCCCGCAGCACTTTGCAGCTAAGGCGGCTGCCTAAGCAACACACGCCTGCCGCCTTGACTACGTCGTCAAATAAACTAAACAAAAAAATGTATATTGCGATATCCGCCGTGTTACTCTGCATATTGACAGAGAGCGGAGCTCCGACACACACACACCCAAACTACGTCGGCTCTGCAGTTTGGTTGGAATCACAGTGAGTCACGGCAATGCCAACAAAGTAGTTTCAAGTGTGGTTACAATTTTTCAAAACTTCATGCAAACAGCGTTAGCTGCCATATAATATTAAAGCTCCATTGTGTAATTTTTTTGAGTGGATTCTTAGCAAAAAACCCTGTTTATTCACAAATATGTGCTCATTTATGTGTAATTACTTCCACCAACTAAACAAAGCATTCTTGTAAATGTAGTATTTGCCATTCAGAATCATTCACAACACACACGAGTGTCTCGCTCGCATGGCGGCAGCCATGTTGTGCCTCCATCTTTAAAATACATTAACCAAAAAGGAACACACTTCCGCATTTTGCGCTTTTACACTCAGTGGCACCATGACAAATGCAAGGGGGAGATTACTCGCTACTGCAGGCAGGTTTAAAGCCTATTCTCTAGGACAAGTAACAGAGTCACCAAGAAAGTTAAAAAAAAAAAAATTAAAACGACAATGTAACAGGCAAAGCAACAAGACCAACGTTAATATTGGAGTGGCTTTTCGAAGACGGAAAGAGCTTATTAGGAGCAAAGATTTTAAAAGGGACGCCGAAGTTGCCCGATTTCTTCTGAAAAGGTAATTCTGCCTGTTTGTGTAAATTCTAAGTTTCCTAGTTGCTTGGCTAACTATAGCATGGTTGTGCGTAACACTAGAACGACGTCAGCGGTACTTTTCATTCCTTCCTCGCATCAATGATGAAAGGATGGTCTAGGCTACCTTGTAACATAAACATTATATGTATCATGATTTCCCTGGCAGACAACTCACGTCATGGAGTTGTGTCACAGACTAGCTACAGTCAGAGCAGCTGTGGGTAAACATTGGAGATATTAAGAGCTCATTTCGGTTTCACTGACATTGTCAATACTGCTCAGAGAAATATATTAAAAACACTAACCTCCGTTGCTTCTTTCCTACGCTGTAAACATTGCCTTACACTATTAATGTTGTACAATATGCAGAATAACGATAGCAATGATACTTTACTAACATTAGCTTGCATATGGAACCTGATAGTTGATGTTAGCAATGAAATGGTACCAAAATAACACTGGAAGGAGCACTCACGGACAAAGTCGTACTTATTGGAATAATGCGCCAACTGTAGGAGACACACTCAGAACGGGAGGGGCTACAAAGTGATATATATTTAGTTGGTTTGCCATATACAATTTCCCCTCTTTGCATGCAACCTTACTCTCTACACTATAAATTAATAACAACTGCGAAATGCGTATAATCCTGATCTGGGCTATTGTCATTCATCATTAGTCCTACACAGTTTTTTTTAATACTATGCTGGATCTTGGGTGGTTTATATAAGACGTGGGGACAAGGTATTGAAGAAGTAATCCTGTGACGAAACAAGCAGAGGACAAAGCTTACAGAAATAATAGTGGGTAACAAGCAGAAGATCTGTTCAGTTTCCCTGTTCTTTTTTCATTAAATGTAGCCATGCATCTAATCTCCATTGCAGAAACAAAATATTTTGGGGTGTAAATAGTTGATTTCAGAGGTTTTATTTTATTTAACCTAATGCAGCATGTACAAAATAACACCTTTACTTTAAGAGCCCCCCCCACACACACACACACAGCCACACCCACCCACACACAAACACACATACAAACATACACACACATACACACACACACACACACACACACACACACACACACACACACACACACACACACACACACACACACACACACACACACACACACACACACACACACACACACACACACACACGCACACACACACGCCAGCCAAGATATTTGAAAATGAAAGATCCAAACAATCTGTCCCCTTCTGTCTCTGTGGCTGTGCATTTTCTTCTTCTTCAGAAATGTATTCATTGCATTTTTCTCATTATCACCAAGTCTGTCTTTTTTCTTAGATATGTGCTTGCAGTTGTTCCCTAAATTTCATGAAAACAGAGCTTAACTACTTTTTAAACCAATCTAAACAGACCACAATGTAGTATATTCTGTCCCCATTTCCTTTCTGCTCTCCTCTCTCACTCTGTCTTGTGTTCAGGACAGCAAACTTAGCAGGACAGGAAAAATCAGACAGATCAACAGAATGACAGACAGGGCCTCAGAAATGGAGGCAAGGAGAAAGGTACTGTGACCTGGACGTCTAGCTCCAACAAGCAGAAACCTTAACAAAATAGACCAAGAGCAACAGACAAAACTCTCTCGTTTTCTCTAGCGTGCAGGCAGGCACACACACACACACACACACACACACACACACACACACACACACACACACACACACACACACACACACACACACACACACACACACACACACACACACACACACACACGCACACAACTCAACTCTTGAATTCTGGTAACAAAATTGTCTGACCAAATTATCCCCGTAGGTGCATATTTTACTCTCTTCATCTCTCTCTGTAACTCTTAGCGTCATTTTACTCCCCTCTGATTGACTTAGACTTAATTAACCTTCATGAAAGGGGGAAGTGCAATATTATCACAATATTATAATCTGATTCATCAAACTGGAATTTGACAATAAGTACATTACCATTCAAACAAGTGAAAGCCAATTACTTTAGAAACTGTGTGAAATATATCAAGCAAATCTGACACATCTGACTGTCCATATGGCTGGAATTGATCTAGCATTATCTCAAAAGTGACAGCCTGAAGGTCTAATATAGTACAACCCAGGAGTCTACTGCGAGAGTATGGAAATGTAATCAATAACTGGATCAATGGGGCAAATTCCCAAAAACAATGTTATTTACTAACCACTAGAATGTCTTGAGGCAGATGAAAAGCTATTACCTGTATCTCTCAAACAGTGAATTCATTAATTCACGGGCCTCCGAATAATTAGACTTTCAGCGAGTTATTCAATAGGTCTGCGTGGAGTGCTGATGAGGGAGTATTTAACCATTTTTAAAAATGTTTATGCCTGGCCTAATAGTATGCATTATGAAATAGGCTATCTTTTATAATGCAAATCAGGTTGGTGGGAGGCTCAACTAATTTAAAATAAGCAAAGAACAAAAGTGTCCTCAACAGATGGTCTTTTACTCCCACAAGAAGAAAGATTGTTTTTATGTACTTGATGTGTAAGCAGTTTAATATCTGGCCAGCTACCCAACCTTACCGAGCATTCAACCACAGCTCTGCAGCTTTAAATCCCCACTGTGACAAACATCAGGATTGGCAGGATCCTGCAGTGCATTTCAATACACTTATCAAAGTAAAACAAAGAAGGATTAAGCCCTTAACTGCACTCACTTTAAATAATTTCTGAGGACAAAGGAGAGAGAACGGTTGGAGGAGAAGAGGGAAAGGTCATTGACAGACGTGATGTACATCAGATTCGATTAAGGTGCAGAGCTTCTTCTTCTGAATACAGAAGTGAGGCAATGGTTTCATTTAACAGCTGATTCAAGGTTTCACTGCTGTGTGACACACAAGCATAGAAACACACTCATGAATAGACTCCCTTTTACATGAGCACATCCAGAGTTTCTTGTCTACATATCCCTGCCTCTGCTCAATTATTTTTCCCCGGTGGAGACAAAATGTACCCCCCCCCAGTGATCAATACTACTTCACCAGACAGTATATTATAAACAAAAAATAGAAGTATTTTAAACTAAGTAAAGCACTGTAACATGAACACGTAGTGCCATAGAATAAAGTCCGAGCAGCAGTAGTTGGTTGTATTTAGCCGCTACAGAGCTCCAGGATGCCGGCTGCCAGCGGCGCTTGTTTAGCTGCCAATAGGTGACCGTGAGCCGGGTACAGGAACCAACAGATTACGGTCCTTTTAGGGCCCATGGTAGTGAAGTTTAGTCAGAAGAATTGAGCGTCATGCGGCAATATAAGTGTAGGCACCAAAACGACTAGCTAAGTTTAAGAAAAAAGATTGTGGTTAAAACACTTATATTGAAGTATTATTATTATTACTGAAGTTCATAAATAAGTGTTTTGGCATGGTTGGCTGAGTGGCACTACATCCATGTTATTGAAAGCAGGATTTTATTCTTGCATGTTTTGTTTTGTTGTGAATTATCAAAAAAATGGCACAAATCGCACCCTGATCGCACCCTTGCAAGACACTAGCTTAATTTATTGTTTGATTTGTGTGCAGGAAAGATCAGAGGGACCCAAAACAGATTTTGCAGATGTGGGATATATATTTACTCTAATGCAGGAGTGGGTAGCCTAGTTACCGTTAGTTATCATGCTACAAGATGGAGAACAATTCTAATCCCATTTGTGTTTTTACCAATAACACTATCACAAGCCCCAGCACCTGGTTTGTATTTGATGCTTTGGGGACCAATAAAAACTATCAGAGAGACAGAAAGTTTTGATTAACATATAGTTGCCACAGCCTCAAGCTGCATCTGTTACTTTTAACTTTGAGACATTTGAGACTAATTTTCATTGTGTGTCTTGTAAAAGCTGTATTAGCATTTCTTTTGCTTAAAAAAAAATATTTTGCTGTGATATGGGGCGGACAGATTTCTTTAACAGATTAATAGTGTTGCAGGTAGGAGTGATCTGAATCTTAGCAGTAACTTTTCATTGTGGGATGGTGACTCTGTTGAATGAACAGTAATAGTCAAAAATCTGTGGGTGCAGGATTGTAGGGGAAAAAGACATAAAAGCCGCTTGCTAACAGCTACAGCTATGTTGATAGAATATCTGCCATACCAATAAGGTTGTCCTAATAATCCACAACCTAGTTAGGATGTAGTCTCAATTAAATCACTTTTGATATTTGCATGTACACATCTGTGTGTGCAGGTTTCTCTGCTGACCATCAAAGGCCAGGACAGCTTCCAGTAAGAATCTATTAGTTCAGTAACGTCCACATCAAATCCAAACAGCCCGCAGCTAAGAGTCAGACGGACTAGGTTGATATGTACAGTAAAAGGCTTCAAAAGATAAAAACACAGAGAACAACAGACTCACATCTGTAATGTCATGATAGAAGGCAAACTGGACCAGTTCCATAGATAATAACATGATGACTGACTCAAAGTCAGAGTGTTACTTTGGGTTTGTAGTACATCACAGGCTACATTACAGAGTATCTTTGGAATAGACTTTTACAAAATGCCAGATTTGGTTGTGATTTAGGATTTAATTCAAGATTTTAAGGGTTATAGTGGTTAGAGTGATTATAGTGAGCCTGCTACGGCAGATTATTCCCTTTAAATGATGGGACAGAATTGTTATTATTTCCGTGCTGAGCCATTAAAAGTTATTTAGGTAGGGAGTCAGAGAAAAGAAAATCAATTAAATCACGGTCAGACTTTCCTGTCTAGTTTTATTGTAAATTTGAATGTATTGTTTTGCAGCCATTGTAATACTAAACTTTCCTGAGGATCCTTCTCTGAATGGACCTATTCACAGTATCCTCCAATTTAGTGTCTCATAAATTGGTGTTCCTCTTTTGTTTGCTTAAGTTTGCTTTGTCAGGGAAAAGCAAAAACAACCGAGAATGTCCTCAATAGACTAGAAGAAAATCACATCAGTCTTGTCAGAACGTGACCCATAATGAGTAGGGTTGTTATCCTTCCCGTCCAGATCCAATGCTACAGCATCTTTAAATTACTATTAGTATTAGTTCTTTTGGTGCCTTATCCCCCTTTTGTCAAGTAAATTTAACTAACTGTAAAGAAAAATGAAAGCAAGGTGGGGGGGGGATGGTTGCTAGCTGGCTTGGGGCTGACTGTGGATGTGTCCCCGGGGATGATGTCAGCTCTCATCCCGACTGAAGTCTTGCAGCGCTGGGAGACTGAGGCAGAAGACTGATGTGTGCTAGCTAGCTAAATTACAATTAGATTAATCGTCTTTCTATACAGTTAATGTTACTGATGAATTTGTGGTTTAGCCCAGAGTTCTTAACTGCGGTCAAAACAATCATACTAAAAATAGCTGAGCATGTTGAACAATGTCATAACCTTTTGTTACCCATCAAGAATTAGCTAATGTGATAGACCTAGCATTAGCATTAGCTACTTGTCAACCAGCACCTTTACAGTAGGCACCAAAACCCCTGTCCTCCCCCTACAGGTTGGGAGCGGAACTGTCCATTACTGTAAGGGCCGTTACAGAGTCAAGGCATCCATACACATATGCGTCCGCGAGGTTAAAATTGCTATGTTTCGGCCTCCATTATATGTCGATGCATAGCAAAAAGCGCCGTCACAGTTTTTGTTACGCGATGTACCAACACATGCAATTCTATGCATTGTCGGTGGGGGCAAAATTGCAAGTATTGTACATTATTTTAAGTATATGTTATATTTACAGAGGAAGGTATGAATACAACTGGCAGTTAAGTTATCTCAACCCCTTCACCCTGACATCATCGGCCTCTCGTGGTGGTAAAAGCAAGTTAAAGCGTCAGGCGGATTATGGTTCCAGGATCCAGGATAGGCCGCAGGTAATACGGCAAACGAGAGAGAGGGAGGGAAAGGGGGAGATAGAGAGGTTGAGGGAAAGCAAGAGGAGGGACATACACATCATTTTATGTAATTACCTGTGGCATTTTCTACAAAATAGGAATAAAGCGCTATTGTGATGCGTCACATCAAAAAATAAGGAAAAGGATGACTCCTCCAGTTGTCATTTTGATCTGAATATCAGCCGTCTCTGCTACCCCATGTTGCGTGAGCGGTGTATTGCATTTCACGCATCGCCTGTGATGCTTGCGTCCGCTGTGTAAACTATGAAAGGGAGGGCACCGCTCGCAGCATTGCTTGCGAGCGTTGCTTGCGCGCGTTGCTTGCGCGCGTTGCTTGCGCGCAAGCAATGCGCGCATTGCTTGCGCGCATTGCTTGCGCGCGATGACTCTGTAACAGCCCTTACCATTATTCTTATGTCTCATTCAAACTAGTTAATGAACCACTAAAAGGATTTTGGAAACATTATTTTAAGGTGAAAAACCGTGGGTTTCGTGTATCGTTACAGCTCTGTCCATTTGAAGTAAAGAATTTATTAAGGTGGCATCATTATAGAGACACAAAATCCACAGAGGGAGGGGTGAATGGTTGGGTCCACTTTTTCACATGAAACTGCTATTTGTTTCCTTTGTTATATCTATTTGTTTACATCTATCTATTTATCTATCTATTAGATTCTAAATTAGTATTAACTGAATAGATGTTGGATTTAATTACAACAACTGTGTCTCAGTTTCCTCTACAAGTTCATCAAGGACATGGTGGAGTGAAAATTGAAGAGCAAGGGGAGATTAGAACAGAGTTGTGAGAAAAACAAGGAATGTGTATAAGTTTCAAAGGTTGGTGAGAATGATGAGAGGAGAAGACAGTTGAAGGACTTCGGAGAGAGAAAAATGGAAACAGAATGAACACACTGCAGAGACAAAAACCAGACTGACAGACGAGAGGAAATGTTAGGAGAGAAAGGAGAAAGAGGGTAATAAAAGATGGAGCTCATCTAGATTATATCCAGTTTTCATGTATACAGCTTTAGGATTGACAGGCAGAGTCTCATTCATATGAACAGACAGGTACGCACTAAATATTAGATGTGTTGCAGAGGAGATGACGCAACGCACACAACCACATAAGTTTGTATCTTGTTTGGCACACAATCAATCAATGCTTCGTTAATATACATTCAAATACACACACAATGACACATACAGTACATAACACACAATATCTACCCAAAGAACTGCACTTGTTTTGGCTGACAGGCATATTCTAGTCAATACTTAATTATTACTCAGACAAACATCCCTCAAGACACTGAGATAAAAAGAAAATGACAACATTATTTTGCTCTCTCAAAAGTGACTACTGCATCCGAGTTAAAAAAAAAAAAAAGAATCGCCGGTGCAACACAGATATCTTCTTAATTTATAGTAATTTTTGTTTTTTAAGGTAAATAACATTGACTAACGTTTCAATGTAGAATTACGTCTTCATCTATTGGTGGTATTAGGGGAACTTTTGCTGATAAAGAAGTTACATTAGCTGTAATTGAATCCATTATTGCATTGATGGGCTGTGCGGAGGTACTAATAAAGGGAGATAAATGAAAACACGTGATGAGAAAGCAATACATGGGGAGTGGGGATTTGCAGCAAATGTATTATGTTGATAACGTAATAGTTTTTACTCTCTATTTCACAATGATGATGCTGTGGTGACGGGCAAAGTGTTAAGCCAACCAGCCATAGACTCCGCTGTCTGCTCTTATGGGAAAGGAATGATAAATGTCATTTCTTCACTCTGAGTGCACTACTCTAGTTTGTCACAATATCATTTCCTCATTTAGCTACTTTCTTCTATCATCTCCCCACCTCACTTCCTCTTCACTTTCTATCTTCATCTCATTGCACCCATTAGTTATCCTGCTGCCAGATGTCATTAAAAATATTTCATTTGACTTATTTGATAACCTCTCTCTAAATCAGTGTCAAAGGACTTAATTTGTACCTGCATCAGTGGATCTATGTAACATTTAATGTTTCGTTCTGTCATTTTGTGTTTACAGAGAACAGTGCATGTTTTTAAAAGTGGAACTAAATTGAATTAATATGCTAATCCTACTATAAGGTTTCTGAGACTCAGTGAGAAGAAAAAATGGAAAATAAAAAGAGGCTTTTTTGTGCAGTGTAGAGAAATTCAATTAAAGTACAAACACTAGTTAATGTACCTTTACATGGAAAATTGGCTGCTGCGTGTGTGTGTGTGTGTGTGTGTGTGTGTGTGTGTGTGTGTGTGTGCCTGCCTTGTTTGCTTTAAAACTGAAGACTGCAACAAACAAATCAAGGATACTGCTCTTTTTCATGTTCTGAGTAAACCCAGGGGTGAAAGAGGGAGTCACACTGCACATGAACAGACTAAAAGCAAAAAAACCAAAAACATGTAAACCGTGTTCACTTTAATTAATGATGCAGAGCCGCCTAACAGGTTGCATCTTCTCTTAGACTACTTTTACACGTGGCCTGCTATTTTCAAAAACGGGCATTTCAATTCTCTTCATAAACTAACATTGTGCACACCTGACAGTTTTCAGAAAAGTGTTCGGTTACATATACCTGTGTGTATACTGTGTGTCATCAGTGCAATCAAGAGCATGCCAAACCTGTAGGTGACAGTGTAACGAGAAGCTCAAACCCACATTAGCCAATCAGAATCCCAAAAATAGCAACAACAGCAACAAATCACTTCCTCTCTCTCTTCTCTTCCTCACTTCCTCGACTGCCAAAACCTTGTTTTGTCTCAGTGTACATGCAAATGTGCAAACGAAGATTTCAAAAATTTCCACTCCGGCCGGAGTTTTTAGAAAGAGTCGTTTTCAGAGTCGAATTCTCTGTTTGCATGTAAACGAAGGACACAAGCAAAGGGCAATGTCTTAGTTTTTCAAAATAACCATGTACAGTATGTGTAAAGAGGGCCTTTATTGAAGTTTCATCAAAGCTGGACCAGTTTGGACTTGACCTTTCATTGTAACACCTAAACCAGGCAGACCAGTGTTTTTAACCACTGTCTCCCCGAGTTTAGTGGACTTTTTAACATCTACTTTATATTCGTCACCAGAAATAAATAAATCAGGACAATTCAAATTCAGGTGCCAAGTTCCATCACTGGTTGGTTGGAATAGAGTCATTCTCCAGCTGCAAAGCATTGACGATGCGGTTTGTTGCCACCTGCCTATTGTCTCTACATCAACACAGTAGGAGCATGAGCACAGCACCCTGCATTATCACTGATCAAAGAGTCAAGATTTCAAAAGACTAATTCCTCTTTAACATGTGCACACGCTCAGCTCTCAGACACACAGCAGCTGTGATCTCATTTCACAGCATCTTAGAGGAAGCAGAAAGTCTTCCTTAGGAAAAAAGTTTACGGAAGAAAGGTCTTAAGAAAGAAAGAAACAACACAAACAGAAAAAAAAATGAATGATAACGCAGGGAGGGAACAATGCAGCAGACTTCTTCGGAAGGTTATTTGTTTTTCAATATGCACAACATACCAAACTAAATGTCAGTCAGCTGCATACTGACAAAGATACCTGTCCGCTATGTCAGCTTCTTATAGCCTCTTATTAAGATATACTACTGAGTCTGTTTTTGCAGTACAGCCAACAAGAGGCGCACCCATTGAGCTTCCACTACAAATCGGTGCATACATTAAATTATTGCTGAGTCCTATAGTATAGTTTTTTTTTTCTGGACCATTGTATATCAAAGGAGTGTTGCGACTTTCCCAAAAAAAACCTTTCTAGTCACCCTATGCATGTAGCTTACAATATAAATCCCACAGCATTTCAGTTCTGTCAACCAACACTGTAAGGGATCTAATAAACCCTCTTGAGAAAACCCCACCCCCCACCCATTGGACTATCAGCTGTTCGATGGGCGAGCCAGACAGTAGTCTGTTCTGTTCTGAGCTGGGCGATGTGGAGAAAATCCAATATCACAATATTTTTGACCATATACATCAATGTCAATATTGCGACGATATTGTAGGGTTGACAATTTGTGCTTTCAGAAAATATTAACACAATCGGAGTTTTGATCCATAATCAGCAATACTGTGGATACAATGGCTATGTGGTTGAAGGGAAATATTAGAACAGCTAGAACAGTCTGGTAAGTTCAGCAAATAACTACACTTTAGGAAATGCAGCCTTTAAAACCATAGATCTAAGACGATAGTATCTAGTGTCAGCCCAGCCCTAGTTTGATGTCACAATAAAAAAAAACTCCACTGGTTGTAACAAGATTGTAGAGTAAAGCCAGACAGTCAGTTTGCAACAGCAATTGGTAATGACACTGGAAGTTAAAATTTATTTTCTTTTTTCTGATTTCAAATCACAATGTCAGCCTCAGAAAGTTAAGCCTTTCAACCAGGCTCCAGAGAGGCCTGTTTTTATGACACACATCATCAAAGTGAAACTCCATTAGCTGCTGTTTGGAGAGCAGAGATATTTATTGATTCATTTTAGTGAAGTCACTCCGTCTTAATGCTTGCTTTTCATTGTTCATTTAGCATTTGATACTACAGTTTCAAGCAATTCATGTTGGAAACTAGATTGACTAGTATGCCTCACATACTCCTCCTCTACTGCTGTAGCTACAATAACCCTTTCGGGGCGACAGAAGAGATTGATAATATTTCCATGCTGTTAGGCTACTGCTGATGGTTCTTTGGACTCATAACATCAACCACTTAGACAAAAACTGACACTTCCTGTTAAAGGCTGTCAAGTAGGAAATCCACAGGCACTTTAACCATTAACAAATACATTAAAATATGCTTTTGCTAACAATAATATCACTTTTGTTTTAATTATTTGTCATTCCGGACACAAGACCAGAGTAACTTAATAGAATTTTTTGTGATCAATTTTTTATTTATTTTTTGAAAAGTAAATAGCATCAAACAATTACAAACAATACACAGATACAGAGAATGTGTCTCAGGGCAACAACAAAAAATAATACAAAATAAATTTAAAAAAAAAATAATAATAATAGAACAGGAGAAGAAGACAGGAGGGTGGGAGACAAAAACAACACACGCAGAAAGAGACACAACCAAACACATAGAAAAACAGACATATACACAGACAGACACAAGACAAGTAACCAAACACGGCTACAGCCCGGACTTTACAGCCTCAGCAATGTTCACCCAAGTGTCCAGAGTCTTTTTCCGGTGCTCCATAAATGCGCGCCGTGGAAAGCTCCAAATACACTACATCTAAGTAGGAAATGGTCCATGTGTGGACAGACAGATTGTGAGGTGGTTTCCAACGGGTTGTGATCATTTTCTTTGCAGCTGTAAGTCCAGCAAAGACAGCACGCTTCTGAGTTCCAGAGAGCTTAAAAAGCTGACAGACCATTCAAAATCAAAACATTGACAGTAACAGGCACAGTAACATTAAACAAGGTGGAAATTTTAGATGCAATGTTGTTCCAGAACCGACTAACAGGAGAGCACTCCCAGATCATGTGAAGATATGCACCTTGTGCTTTTATTGGGCATAAAGTGCATAACGGACTGTTAGGTTTAGGGTTCATGTGGTGCATTTTCACAAGGGTGAGATATGTCCTATGAATGAAATTGTAGTGAATCTGCTGATGGTCTGGATTGCGTGATACTTCTGGAATGCTAGACCATAAATCATGCCCTCAGGTCTGGGCAATCATGTGCCCAGATGCTCTCAATAGGAAGGGCAGAGAGCGGCCAGATATCACTAAGAACTGATAAAGCCTAGATACCATACTACAGTTTTTAGGCTGCATAGTAAAAAACATCTGGATAGGATGGATGGGCAAAGGCCTCTGCCAAGGGACGCCATACACCTTGAGTGCTGATCTTAAATTAACGTAAAAGAAAAAAGAGGAACGTGGTAGTCTGAATGCGTTCTGAAAGTCAGAAAACAGGCAATAAGTCACCCTCGCTAAAAATGTCTTTTAGACAATGAAGTCCCCTCTGCTCCCATTGTAGGGCTGTTACCAGCCTCTCTCCAATTAGGAGTGCTGTATTATTTAAAATAGGGGAATAAGTGTGCCAGTTACAAGCTAAATGCCAGTGTGTTTCAGCCAATCTCCAAGTCTTGATAAGATGTGCAACAATGGGGCAAAAGCGTAGCTGGCACGGTTTGTTAAAAACATTGGCAAAAAGAACATCATGGAGTGACCAAGGCTCTGACACAGCACTTTCTAAGGTATGCCAGCAGACAAACGTATCTGGGCTAAAGCAAGTGTGAAGGGGCCTTAACACAAAAGACCAGAATTAATGTTTGAAGTTGGGAACCGAAAGGCCACCCTCCTCTTTCCTCCTTTGTTAAGTGGACATCTTAAGTCGCAGCTGCTTGCCTTTCCAGATGAATTTGGATACAGCTGACTGTAATTTACGCCAGTAGCCAGCAGGAGGGGAGAGAGGTAGGATAGAGCTCACAAAATTAATCCTGGGTAAAACATTAATTTTAACCACTGAGATACGGGCTTGAATGGACATGGGGAGATCCATCCACTCTTCCATACCTTTCAAGACGTTGTTCTGAGCAGCAGAATAGTTATGTTTAATAATCTGGTTTAAGCAGGGGAAAACCTCAAGGCCCAAATATTTAAACTGCTTAACAACAGTGATGATAGCAGGCATGATTGCATTGCTGGCAGAGTCATTTAAATAAAGTAGTGCAGACTTTGAGCAGTTGATTTTAAAGCTTGATAAGTTTCCATACTCCTCACACAATAATAATGGAAGGTGAGGGAGAGACCGAGAGGGGTTTTCTAAAAAAAAAAAAAAACATTGTCCGCAAATAATGAGAGATGAAGCTGTCTACCACGAGTACATATCGGTGACACCATAACCGATTGGCGAATGACTTGAGTCAGAGGCTCCAGAGAAATGACAAATAACGCAGGACTCGAGGGGCAACCTTGGCTGGAGGATCTAGAAACTGGAAATAAAGAGGAGGTGTGTCCGGTTAAGACTCGGGCTGAGGGATTAGAGTACAAAGCTTTAATTATCCCAAGAAAGGTTTTACCAAAGCCATTACCTCTAAGACTGACCATAACAATGCCACACAAGTCTGTCAAAAGCTTTCATTGCATCAAGCAAAAGAAGTGACATTGGTGTCTTACTATCTTCTGCTGCATCAACAATGTGGAGAAGACATCTAACATTGTGTGCTGCTAGTCTCATCTTTATGAATCCTGTTTGGTCAGGGTTTACTAAATTTGCAACATGAGACTCCAAACGATGGGCTGGGAGATTTTCACGTCAGTGTTAAGCATACTCAGAGGCCGATAGCTATACACTCTGTAGGATCCTTATCCTTTTTCAGGAGTAAGGAAATTAAGGCTGTGCAACATCCCTTGAGAATTCACCCTTCTTTATTGAGAAGTTAATCATGTCAAGAAGGACAGGGCCCAACAAATCCCAGCAAAGCCCGGTGATTTTCCTTTTTGCTTATTCTGTACTGTACTTAATTATTTAATAGAAATGAAGCTGTCCAAGCTACCTGATTCCTCTGCTGATAACTGAGGCAAGTCAAGCTGATTCAACCAGCTGTTGGCACAAAGGACCCCTTTATGGTCAGACAGTGGCATTGGGAGCAGCACCGCTTTATCATTTGACTGAAATAATTGAGGGTATGCAAAAAGAAAATCCATTCCGGAAAAAAGATTTATGTCTACCTGAGAAAAAGGAATAATCCTTACAGGTGGAATAATGACCTGATTGTCACACTATGGTTCCTCATTAGATTAACATTAAAATAAACGCATTTCTCGTCAACAGAAACAAAAAGCACAAAACAGCAAGCACATTGTAAGGGTAACTCTAGCCTGGGAGTGGCCCAGCTAACATGTGGAGAGTAGGCCATATTAAACTAGGTCAACATTGCATTCAGAAACACAGTCTCTGTAATCACATCAGACAACAGTGCGATAAAATTAGGACACATTAAGAGAACAAGACAAACCAACGGTCCATGTTCATCAGGCAGTTGTTTCAATCCTGATCCTCCTCCACGGCGCCCTCCATGACAGAATACAAAGCGTTGTCTCTCCCCGCCACAGCAGCAGGGAGGCAGGGCGCAGCCCGGTTCACCTAGTCCTCAGCATCCCTGGCGGAGGTGAAACCTCTGTACTGGTCGCCTACCCTGATCTTCACCCATTCTGAATCCATGGCTCGATAAAAAGCCTGGCATCTTTTTACCGTGCTGTAATCTTGGGAGAAGAACATTTTTCGGCCTGGGCCCTCAATGACGAGCGGGGATTTCAACGCAGCCTGTAGGATTGTCTGACTGGTTGTGTGGCGGAGGACACTGAAAATCAGGGTGCGACTGGTAGTGGTATTTTTCTTTGGGCGATCACTGTAAATTCGGGGGGCTCTCATAATCTCTTTCTGAACATCTGCTAGATTTGGGAGCCACTAAGGCAGGGGCCGCGAGAGATACTGGATAGCATTTGCACCTTCTAGCCCCTCTTTCAGCCCGACGATGCGGATGTCTGCGGTTTCTTTCCTCCATGTCTGCTAGCTTCACCTCCAACTCCCGAAAAGCAAGGCCGTGGCTGTCCAGAATACTTGAGTTGCTTTCCACGGAATCTTTTAGATTGTTCAGGTCCAATCTGAGAGAGCCAAGCCTTGCATTCAGAAATGCTAGTTGAGCATGGATAGCAGTTAGCTTCTTATCATTGTCGGCGCCCACCTGTTGAATCTGAGACTGGTTTGGAGAAAAGCATGGCTTGAGGTAGCTTTTCTGTTTCTCCAGTACAGCCTGTGCAATAGCGTCAGTATCGCTGCGTTGTGCTTTGCCTTTGCTTGCCATTCTGCCTTAAGTTACTACATTGAGCATGCAGTGGCAGAATACCGGAGTAGGAACCATATAAAACAACCATTTGGCAAAGTTGGGCCGGGAGCTTTGCCTCAAGCCGCAATTTCCATCAGAGAAACTTAATATCTGACCTAGACTGCTGCTGCAGCACATGTAAAAACTTTTATTAAAGTGTGAAAAGTAGGGCTTGAACTACAATTGAAATAGTTTTTAATATCTATTAATCTGCAGATTATGCAATGTATTACTCTTTTGATCTATTAAAAGGAGAGAAATACTAAAACAGGAACGAAGGTGAAGTTTCTTAATAGCTTGTTCTCTCTAGACAGCAGTCAAAAAGATATGCGGTGTACTATAATGTTAGACAAAGAAAAGCAGCAAATCTTCACATTAGAGAAGCTGGAACTAGGAAATGTTTAGCATCTTTGCTTGAAATAATATTTAGCGTTTCTTTATGACCAAATACATTTCTGTCGACTAACAAATGGATTAAACGACAAATCCTTTCAGCTCCAGTGGAAAGAAATTGACAAAAAAAAGTCAGAAGACAGGCTGCCTTTTATATGTCACTAACTTAAAATACAACAATTTAAAAACAACATTTTCCATGTCAAGGCGAGCTGTTGAGAGTTACTCTAATGTCAGTAATTACAGTAGTTAAACAGATGGTTAAAAAAAAAAAAAAAACAAGACTAATGTTGCTGCTGTCATATGCAAACTAGACCATCTAATCACAGCGGCTGAAAATGAGTCTCTTTATTTTCTTGTTGTGATGGTGAAATAAATGGTGTTAAACAAGAACACTGGAGCTCTGCGTACTGTGACCTCACATACTGGTACTTTTGTTGCATGGCAAAATACAACAGGTCATTTTACTAACAGATAATGTTAGTTGATGTCCTTTGTTTTTCTCTCTTTTTTTCAATCAGATTTCTTCCCATATCAACCACTTCATTCATAATTACAAGGTATATATGTCATGCAAAACATTTGTGGATGTGTTCATAAGTGTCTTTGTTATTTGTATGTGTACACAGCATCATCTGTGCAGATTAGTGGAATTAGGAAAACCCTTAAATAAATAAAAAGACAGAAACGTACATAGTACGAGAGGAGGGGTTATAGACAATGCAAACACACAGAGCCACCACTAACAAATATTAATCTCACCAAAACAAATTTAGGTCTCATTGCCCTTTAATGATTAGAAGAAGCTTTGCAAGCAGAAAAGCAGAAGAAAAACAATGACATTCCCTATGACCATATCTATTCTGCTCCGAGTTACCAGGCAGCGAGAACACCTCTGATCAATAATAAATAAACAAGGCCAGTCACTTATGTTCATATTGCTGAATATGTATTGCCTGAGAGAGATCACTGCTGGATTTAGTAACCACTTAACTCTAACTTGTATTGTCTAATTACAGAAAAGACATTTTGTCTTTTCTGATCCTTGTTTTGTTGCATTGTGCCTACACTCTATGAAGCAGACAATATGGTTTGTAGCATAGCTAAATGTAAATCAATGGGTGGCCTTTACAAGCCTACTTGAGCTCTAGCAAACGAGTAGCTTCAGTGTGCTGCTGCCATGTGGACTTTTAAAAGCTTTTCCTCTATCGCCACCATCAAGTCCAGATTTCAGTTTGATGAATGCTTTGGTTTATGGCCAAATACCTTACAAACTAATGATATTCCATCAGCCTCAGTTGTACTTGTATGCACTACTGTAGAAAATCTTAGCATTCCAACAATGGTAAACATGGTAAGCATGTATTGCATTCTACCACACACACACACACACACACACACACACACACACACACACACACACCGGTTTTGTTAAGCTCCTTCTGTCCTCTGTTGTTAAATGTGGGGGCAGAACGAGTATGGTGCAGAGGGTGCTGGCTGACAGAATGAATCAGAAATTTGGTTTTGGTCAATAATCAGAGAGTAATCGAGAACACAACCATCATCATCACAGCAGTTATTATCACCATAATTATAGAGCTGACACAAGTGGTAATTAGAATGCAAGATTGTAGGGTAATTTAATTTCTCCATTATTTCAATTGTTCATATTTATCAGAACAAAGGACTCTCTTTAGCGAGATACTGGCTGTATTTTTTAGGTAATGAACGGCTAACTTTGAGAATTACATGTTTTTCTCAAATGGATTCACCGGAGGCCAAAATCACTAAACATCAGCGTTGCTTTGGATTGTCCTTGGCAGAAAATCTGATGAGGGCCACCTGTCCTACAGTCGACAACAGGAGACTATTATTTTGAATGCGATATAAGAAGACTGCTTTGTTTTCCAATCTGTATCTCTGATGATGATTGACTTGAAGAGTTACGCTGGATCCACACAAATCTGTCGTAATGAACCTGTGTTAACTGACTCATATATCCTATTCCCATGCGACAAGTTTTAGATAATTGTCTTGAAAAAATGTATCATTAGTATGTCATGTAGAGAGTGACATTAGGACTAAAAAGAAAGTTTTTTGTTTTTTTTAATTGGTACAGGGGTCGGTGTGGATTTTCCCTTTTTTTTTATACAATGAAGTAGAGTCAAAAAGATGAGTCAAAAAATAAATGAATTGAACTACGGATACTTTTAGTAATCAAATCATTATTTAAGCCAGATTTGTAGAAAACAATTGAAACATGTACTTGAAAAATGTACAGCATCTGTAATGATGGACACAGTGAATGATTTTGACTACTGCGATGGTGATTAGACACTGGCATTGTGAATCATCGTGACTTTGATACAATGAAGCCCAGCATTTATAGCAGTAATGAGTGGAAAGGGGAGGATAAGCTGCAAACACCATAATCTCAGGTGTGCTCTGGTTCAAATGGAGATAAAACAATGAATGTGGTGATTCTTCCCTAGATGACAGACGTTTTGTCCAGATTGCAGCATGCTGATGACAAACACAAACACAGAGCGACAGAGTGGACTGAATGAGTTTAAGTTTGTGGTTGTGAAGGGTAATAAATAAAGAGAAGGGCAAAAGCATGTGATGCAAACTAACCCATGTCCTACTGGCTCTCTGATAAGTGTGGATGTGATTTCTGACCAGAGGCAGAAAATCACCAGCGACATTCAGGCCGCAGGCAAAACAGCAAATGGACTCAACCCTGCTTATCAGTGTACTGCACTGGCTGCCAGCCCAGAAGAGGCACTCCCTAGCATGCAAGCTCAGACGCTCAAAAGAAATGAGTGACAGAATTTATAATTTTGTGTATGCGTGTGTGTGTTTCTCAACACAGGGATCCATTATTTAAAACTTGTATTTTATTTATATACCACGGGTCAGGTCAGTGTATTTCATTAGACACTGTTTACATTTTCATCTAAAATTTGAGTTGAGTCTTAACTTGACCAACCAGCCAAAAATTGCCATGATTAGAAAGGGCATTCTGTATTGAACATAAAATGAGCCAATGACTTAACATGCACCATCAAACACGGAGCCTGGAAAGGTCTCATGCTTGTGTTTTTAAATTAATTTTGCTTTGCGTGTCACCTCCGGCAAAGACATTTAAATTTCACAATCAGTCAGTTAGAAAGCAAAAGAGAAAGTAAGAGAATAAGTAAAGAATGTGATGCGATGAGAGAGAAAGCCAGAAAGCAAGGAAACATGGCTGTGAGAGATGCAAAAGAAAAGGGAGAGGGAAGGTTGCAAGGAGAGAGGGGGAGCAAAAGACTTCACAATGATGCAATGTGAAGAAGAAGCACAACAAACTACAGACATTTCTGCTGATCTTTTCTTTCCTTACAGTCCATCACTTTAATCAGTCTTTCCCACATTGTAGCTGCTACTTCTTCTCTTCACTCTCTCTCTCTCTCTGTCTTTCTTTATCGGGTTTGTAAATACTGTAAGGCAGGTGGATGAACAACAACATTCAGCTGCTGTCAGCTTCCGTAATTAACCATGAATCATTATCGACATGACTTTAATCTGCTGCTACTATATTATTTCTCTTCATCACGGCCTAGATAACATAGAAAGGAGACATAAGAAGACGTTCATTAACATGGTAAGAATCAGTCGGAGAGCAGGAAAAAAAACTATTAGCATTTATTGGCATTAAAACTGCATCAAGTGATGGCAACAGAAATCAATGTTTAATTGTGTTCTTCGCCATCAATGGCTAGTAAACCAGCATGGCTGGAAATACTTTTCTCTTTCTTCTTTTGCATTCTTTTGTTATGGTTATTTGAAAAGCAAAATAATTATTTACACGATTCCACATAAGGACAAACATTACTCCATTACTTTATCTTGTTTTCTAGATGTATTTGCTATTCATCTCATTTACTGTATGTGGATGTTAAACAGTAAAGAGTTTTTTTAGTCAGAGCATTAGGAATAATTTCTAACAGTAAAAAATACATACATTATATTATCTTTGATTAACAGACTTGCATGGAATGAACAAAGAGCGTATTAAGGTGTGAAGTCATTTCTTACTGATTATTCTTTCAGCTTCTTATCCATACCTGTACTTCAAATATAATGTAACATATACATTCATATCCACAATGTAACACACTTTATCCTACCCGTCTGTCTCTCTTGGAAAGTGAAAATTATTTTTGGGATGATAGAAACACCTCATTGTAATCTGCAGTATCAACCTACCCATTCTATATGTGAGACTAATAAGCCTGACATAATATTTAGAGTGATTATGATGTTTGACAAGATAGTGTGAGAGAATAATGACGAGTTGTGTGCACCGTTACTCCTTCCAATAGGGCTGGGGGTAAACAATTATTTATTAAACGATTAATCGAGAATATTTTAAGGATTGGTCGACTAATCTAACGACTAATTGGATGATTAATACATAGCATCTTAGCTCTCTGTGTAGTTTGTTCATGCTAGGTTGGTAGCTAACATTAGCTACTATAGATGGCTGTGTTTTGAAGCCGTAAACTAGCTAGCTGCCATTCAAGCCAACATTAGATGATAACTAACGTAAGCTAGGCACCAGTTGCTAGCTAACGTTGACGTTAGCTACTAACCTAGCACAAACAAACTGTATGGAGAGCTAAGATAGTTAGCTAGCACCACCAAAGTGCGCAGAGCTCAAGCTACACAACACACTAACACACAAACATGAAAATAATTTAGTCAACGTTAGGACTTATTTATTGTCTCCTTCATGAGTGACAATGGGGTGCCTCCGTTTCGGGATGCTCCCACATTGCTGTAATGGTGTGGTATGCCAACTCCATTTGGCAAAGAGCGCAAAGAACAACCCCTTTACGTTTGGGACTAAATTTGAATTATTCCCATACCTTCGATGATTTAGGGTGAGCTGTTTTTTTAGTTTTTTTTGGGGAATTCTGTGAGGAGGTTGCCGTTTCATCTTCCATTCTGCAATGTTTTGGTCTCCTACGTGTGTGTGGCGAACAGTTGGAAGATTGAGTTTAAGCTTTACATCTTTACAATGCATGACAAAAGAAAACGCCAAGAGACTCCTTTATTTATTGGACTTTATTTGCTTTATTTTCTGTTGTTTTGTTTTATATACTGTCTCTACCTCAAAGCTGTAAACACTTTTTTTTTAAAGGTACAAACACATTGTGTCTTTATTGTTATTAAGCCTATTACAACAAAATAAAATAAAATAAAATATTTAAAAAAACGTGTGTGTGGTGAAGCATAGATGCAAAAATATGACGTTGACGTAATTTCGACGTTGACGCATCGATGTGATAAAGACCTACTTTCCAAAATGTTGCTCTGCTTCAGTACATTATTGTGTGGCAAAGGTTTGGATGATAATGGTAAAAAAAGGTTGTGATGAAAGATACAGGACTCTTTCTAGGACTCTGATGAAAAGATTCCCAACCAGGGAGTGGCTGGCCACTCTGCTGGCGTATGTGTGTGAGAAAACTAAAAACACAGCTGCCTTTATAGTGTTGATTCAAGCAACTCCTCTGCCACAAACAATGCATGCTGCACAATACACAGGCACGTACGTGTGCACACATAGGACAGCAGCTTTGAATATTTTATCTTCTGTGTGCTGCTTCCCACAAAGGAAGCTAGGGCAATTTACCTCTGACACAAACACAGTTTGCAGAGTCAGCACACACACAAGCACATTGTTTACAGCCCCCGTTCTCCGGCATACTTAAAGAGGTGAAGGTTACAAAGTAGAAGAGAGTGAGTTTATAGAAAAATCCTGTTTAGCAACTACATCAAGGAGGACGGGAGGAAACACACACACACACACACACACACACACACAAGTTCCAAATTATAAAAACAAGATAAATTGGATTACGTATTATTATATACAACTCTATTTAATTTTGTTTTATCAGACAATAACTTTCTCAAATGGGTGCTCAGTTATGTTAAGTTTTACATTTTCACATTAACCTATTCAGGGAATAAGTATGGATGCATGTATGCAGAGAAACGTCTGTAGTCTTCTGTCTTTCACTAACCATAAATAGAAGGAAAGAAAGAAAGTAGTGGAGAGACAGAAAAGGAAGGAGGGTAGAGAAAAGAGAGTTGAATGGAAGATGAGGTTGACAGAAAGATGTGTCAAATCTGATCATTGTAGTTCTTAGTTTTCCTAAGCTACATAACTTCCTGCCGCAGAAACACGAAACAACACAGCAATCCTCTGAATTATTGAAGACACTGCAAATCTCTCGTTCTCACAAACTCACACACACTGACATAACCACAGGAAACTTAAATGCCTGCACTACGGGGATAAAAGACGATAATGACCAATACAATCTGACACAGTTCAAGAGAGCATTGGAGAAAAAGACAAAAAGGATGTTAGACCAAAGAAAAGGAAAAGAAAGACATTTTTAAGAGGAAGAAAATAGAGGGAGGGAGGGAAAGACAAAGAGGAATGGAGACTGCAAAAAGAGTTTAAAGACAAACAAGGCAAGCTTGAGTTAGATGTAAATGTAAAACTTCCTGTATTACTACAAGGCAAACATGTACTTTTGGATATGTCATGTTGTAAACTGCCTACTTTTAGTCTGGATTCAATCCCATTGCAAATTACGACTCTTATAGTTAATGATAGTACTGCAAAATTAATCAGGCTTTGGCATCCATCAGTATTCCCAATACCAATTGGGAATAGAGAGAAAATGGTAGAGAGAAAGAATAGTGAGGAGTATAGTAAGAGGACTTGGCATACAAAAATAAACTGTTGACCGAACAGGGGGGGAGTGGTGGGGGTGTTTGGGTTTCAAAATCCTACTTTCATAACTTCACTTTTACATTTACACTTTGATTCATTTACTAAAATAACTCTAAACAGTGTCCTCTTATTTTCCAACCACTGAAGCTCAAAGTTGATACAAATATACAAATATTTGATATATATCTATATATATATATATATAGATATATATAGATAGATATATAGATATATATATAGATATATAGATATATCTATATATATACAATAATGAAGAACACAAATGATGAATTTTCTTTTTGGAAGAACCTCTGGCTTCTCTGGATAAGTAGTTTACCAAGGGAACAGATAGGGAGTAGACAAGAACTCATTATAGATAGTGAAGGTGACTACATATACTGGAATTGAATCGAACAGAGAGAATGTAGCTACACACAGACACTCCATTACTGTATTGTCACCAACTAAATGAGAATGTATTGCTTGAAATGGCCAACAACAGACAAGTGGTGTACACATTTACATTCTGCATGTATGGTCAATGTCAATGGTCTTGTAAATGATGCATGAAGCAATACTTGTCTGTGCTGCTATGGTTCATATCCAGTCATATTGCTCTGCACTGGGTTCCAGGACTGCACCATTAGGAGAAAAAGTAATTTTGCGATTGTGATTTACAATACTGCAATGGCGATACAATGGTATCATTAGTCTACTTTATCAAGTTTATCAACAATTATCAAGGAAAATGCATAATGTGTTTCTCAACTTGTTAATGCAAAGTTAAATGAGGATAAAAATAATTACATGAACCAAAAATGTGTAACACTTTTTTTTATAACTTCAATTACTATTCTAATTTTACAAAATGTAATTAAAAAAAAGAAAAAATAAAAGATTATTTTCAAAATATTAATTCTTGCTATGCTTAACAGTACAAATGATACAGAGAATGAAATTGCAATTAGATTAATCGTGCAGCCCTACTGGAGTCACACGCTACACACGTGTGCATGCAATATTCTAAAAGTCCGCACCCAAACATAAACACAGCAGTATGTCACAATTTATTTTTTATTAAATGAATCAACACAACCGTGCTCACTGCTGCAGAAAGATTTATTTAGACTTGCTATTGGACATGCCACCCTTCAAATAAATGTTTATTATTACACTACTGAAGTCATTAAAGTATAGAATTCACACCAGTAAAAATGACAGACAGTATGAAAGAAATGCAGTCAGGACAGCTAGTACATTATCAGTACTGCGGTACTGCATTTTTTCGTGGGGTCTTTAACCTTTGTTAGTAATTATTTGTTAAAAGTAACACCGGACATGGTGGTCTTTTCAGTAAGTTACTCTCAAATTCTAGCCTGCAAAGATAAAAGCTCATGTTTCAAGCACCAAACTATACGAGTCGAGACAAGTATATCATGTTCAATAAAACTACTTCATCCATTGCCATTCATCATTATGTGAAGATGTCTAGTAAAAAATGTACTAAATCTAAACTAAATGATTGTATATTGCATTGTAAATTCCTCACTTGGGCAAAATACGCAGGAGCGTCAAAGAACATTTGAGTAGCATAGGCCTGGCCCTACACTGAACTTGTGTTGATTGTATGTTAACTTCCCAGAGGAAATTAAACTGAGAAAAACCAAAATAACCTGTTTTTAGGGTATGTTGACAGGTTAATATTGATCTTTACTTTTTCCAACTAAAAGAAAAATCAGTCATGGATTTAGACTTTTTTTATTGTGCTGCTTTGACTCTTTGCTGGATGTGTCTCTGAGTGCAAATAGTGTCTTATTGATTAAATCATACGTATTAAAGCTTCAATCCGCATCGTCGGAAATAAATAGGTGAAAGGAAAGAGTTGATTTAGGAGTGTTTTTGGGTCGGCCTCTAACTCTTGACACATGCATACTGCCAGTAAAAAGAGGCATAATATGTGAGCCAGGGTGCTGTATATATGCAACACATCGGCAATTAATGGGGCATGAAACGAGAGCGTGAAGAGCCAGGAGATTGAGCACTAAACATAGTAAAAAAAAAAAAGAGGAGGGGGAAGTCGGGTGGTACAGAAAATGCAAGAGGAGAAGAGTAGGAAGGAAGGAATAAGATAATGACTGACACCAACCTTTGATTTATTGCACTGCAGTATTGGCAAAAAGGTGCTCAATTAATAAGTGAGAGTGAAATAGTGAAATGTTTCTCATTTGACTGGTTGGCTGCACACCCCAGTGGGAGAAGCTGGATGGGCTTCATAAGCAGCAAGGCAAAATGTGAGAGTCACCTTCACTATGCATGTCTTATAACTAGGGCTGTAATCAACCAAAGAAAATCTTGGTCGACTGAAGTCCTGAAATTTCGACTAAAAATCGACTGTGGGGGGGGGCGTTAGATAAATTAACTGTATTGTTTTGTTCTGTTCATGTCCTCGCACAGAGCTAACGGAACATAGGAGCTTGGCTTTGCGGCTGAGACACGAATAGACTATTCATTTAAAAATGTTACTCTTATATATGTATATATATATATATATATATATATATATATATACTGTATATTTTAACATATGGTCAAGCTCAATGCCTCACTGTGTTGTAATAACTCTGAAACTTTCTCTTTGAGTCCCTCACATTTTGCGGTTCTTAAGACCTCAGCCCTCCACAACAGCAATGGGCCTGATATCCTGAGCAATAAAGTCGACAATTCCTTCCGTTCTATTATTTTTGCGTTTGGATGATAGAGGAAGCTTAACATCCAGCGTGGTCTGGGGGGGGTCTGGGGGGTCTGGGTGTGTCTGGGGAACGCTACCGTTGTTGCGGGTGGGTGCGCGTGCAGTTATAAAATGATTATTAGACTATGAAATATGCCAATTCTGATATGTTCATTTAGCCTACTCAAAACAGACAGGGCAACCTAACGCAGACAAGTTAGCTTACCATTTTTAGGTGATATGCCATGTTTGTAGTCGAACTGCGATATGCAAATTGTTGCTTGCAAATGTTGCATTCCACTTTTTTTCTGTTATCTATTTTTGTAAAATGCTGCCACACTGGCGATGTCTTCGACATGGTAGGAGGAATGACTGTAAATTAAACGCTCACAATTAAATAAATATTCTGCAAACCACCAAACCAAGGCTTTCTAGTTCTTTCTTCAATCTATCCCCAGTGGGTTGGGCTAATCCAAAAAAGAAAAACAAGGGGGGTGTTCTGAAGACAGACTGTTACCTGTCTGAAAACACCCCCATTATCAATTAGTGCTTTCCACCCATGGACCGCAACGGTCTATGCTTCCACCTGATGAAATTAACGCGGCAAAAAATCGACCAATCAGAATTTTGGTCGAGCCAGAACGTATCAACCAATAAATCGACTAGTCGACTGGGAGATTACAGCCCTACTAATAACCATGTAGATGACAACAACATTAACAGCGGTGTTAAGACAAAAAACAAAATAAACCCTATTGGGTCCAAAAAATCAAGTCATTATATAGCTGCTTTGAGTAATGGTGATTCTTTTCTTTCCCTGTGGTCCCTGTTACATTATTAGAGGCAGTCCCTTTACTACTTACAGGTTAGTGATGCACCTCTAATGATTCCTCTTCTCTTCATACCAATTATCGTTCTGTGATGTCTGTGTGAATTAGATTACCTCTGCTGCAAACATTTTTTTCCTGTTGTTCAGCACCAATTGAAAGAAAAGTAAATGTTCATTCCTCATGTAAATCATTGGTTAATTAGCACACTTATTGACGATATATGCTTTTAATTGACAAACCAAAGGCAAATGAGTGTACATTCAAATTAATGTTTCTGTTGTGCATCTTACTGAGGTGGTAATTAATACACTCCTTTATATCTGTCAGAGCTTGTTACAGAGTTGTAATACTTGGGAAGACTGGGCTGCTACCAATTTAAAATAAATACATGTTGTTAAGTCCCTAAGCTTTCAAGTGTGAAACCACTTGAGGGAAAGGTTATATTCAAGATAAATCTGCTTTTAGATATAATCACTGAAAATGCAGGGTGTAAAAATGTGCAAAATTCACATGGGGCCGGGGCCACAAACACACGCACGAACGCAGACACACACACATACACACACACAAACACACACACAGCAGAAAGAAGTTATAGCAAGTGGCAGCCCCTGAGAGACTGTCAGAGCTTGGCAAAGAAAAGGATGCTGATAAAAGATGACAACATCTAATCCTCGTCAAGAGACTCAGCTGAGACAGGCTCTCTGTCTCTTTTATACATACAGAGAGCTTCGAAGCTGGTGGGTGCCACACAGACAGGCAGCTAGGCATGTGATGCTTAGAAAGAGAACATTATTGCACAGAGCAGATGCTATGCGGAAATATACCTCACAAGTAAGATACATGCTTTCCTCGACAGAACTTTAGCAGTAAACAGCAGAACTCCGTGTCAGCACTTCAGAGAAAAGGAGTAAACAAGCGAGACTGGGAAAGATGGAAGAAGAGGAGGGGGACAGGTGAGAAGTAAAAAGCCTTTGAGGAAAAACAAACAATGAGCTTAGAGACAGACAACGTTTCCACCTCTTTAGGATCAGAGTGGGGGGTGTTTGATTGGCAACAGCAGGCTTTTTGTCCCCGTTTCCAAACAGAGATTTTGACAAGAGACTCTGAAGAGGTGGAGAGGAAAGAAAAGTAGGGAGGAGATGCCAATCGTACCTAAAGCTCAACAGGGATTTTCCATATTCCTTCATAAATCTCATCTAGGCTACACACAATGTCGATCCAAGTGTCCTCAATTCATCCATCCCTCTGGTTATACACGTCTAAGTTGCATTGGCAACAGGCCAAGCAAAGTAGCTCAGATGTCCTTCTCTAAGACCACGTCATCTAGCTCTAGTTCTGAGGCTGTAGGTTCCAGAAAACATTTCTGTTTGACGATGATGCTGTGTTACTGATAGCGTCTTGTTTGGTAGCTCAAAACAGTTGATTTGTCACATTCTTCATTACATCAGCTAATTATCCGGTTTACATGTAAACCTACACTAGTTCACTCAACCACTCACAGCTCTCTCCTTCTTTCAGCGACTTTCTCACTAATCCCATAGTTGTTTACACACTATTAAGTTAGTTTTGTTACTGCTACTGTTCAGCTACTTTAGTTCATCCGTTATCTATGGCTACTCTCTCTCACCCTCCTGCCCATCAAGTGTCGGATCCATGGAAAAGAGACTGCAAACGGTTTCTTATTAAAGTTAAGGGTTTAAAACTTGTCGCTTGTGGTGATTAACGTGGCTCAGCTGACTGGCTTACCTTCAGCAGGAACATCTTTAAATGAGCAGTAGGGCACAGGTTGTAGATATTATTCTTTTAACATCTTAGTTCTGATAGTAAGTTAGTTGAAATGGCTTATACGCCTAGGCAAAAACAATCGGCAATCATCTTTACAATCGTCAAAATATGATCTGATTGCCAATCGGCAAAAGCCTACCACAGGTCTCCTCCTTCCAGTTAGATATGCCACAGAACACTGCCATAGGGTGGCAACCACCTTAATTTATTCCTTTCAACCCTTTCTTAAAGGAGCACTAGTTTAACTCTGAGCTCCTTCTGAGCTCCTCAACCCATGTGGGTGAAACTCATTTCAGCTGCTTGTATCTGTAGTCTCATTCTTTCAATCACTACCAAGCTCATGACCATATGTTGGAATGGATTTCAACTCCTAAGCTCCTGTTGTTGCTACACTGCAGTAAGCATTGCTTGTTTTGTGGTATGAGTGACGTCAATTCTGTTGAGTGTCTGTATGGGTACTGGGTTGGATCAGTCCTCTTAAGAAGACACAGCCTTGACTATGCGTTTCCCCCTGCAAGTTTCCCATGGACCTTGAGCATTAAGATGAGCTGGGTTACAGCTGATCAATACTTGGAGCACACTGAAACTCAAATTGATGTGGATCTTTGATTATTCGTGACTCTCTCTATCACTTAGCCAGCAGGCCATCACAGCCCGTTGCTTGTAGACATGGATTTTCTTTGAAAGGCGCCGTCTTGACTGCTGCTAGAGGCTCATTAAGCCTATGCCCTACACAGAATGCAGCCGTAAGCTATTTAAACGTAAGATCACTGCAAAGACATAGATGTGTACACATTTTAAAAGTAATCAACGGCAATAGAAATTGCTCATATTTAAAAGCTAGTACCCCATATACAGTAGGGTACAGCTCATACTGTAGTGTAAATAATCATTTTAAATTAAGTGATTTCTAGAAGATATAAATATACATTTTTCATATATTATATAAATAATAGTGCTGTCAATTAAACATGTTATTAACCGCATTAACGCAAACCCTTTTTAACAGCGTCAATTTTTTTATTGCAAGATTAATGTTCTTTTTGTAAAGTTTACTTTTTAAAAGTTGCCAAATGGTTCCATTGACAAGACAAAAATGGTCTGTGTGTTTTGTCTTTGTGAACTGAGCTATCATCGCAGCACGTCCAGTCTGGAATACCACTTGATGGCCAAGCACACAGCTGATGCCAATTCCCCCCCCGTCAAAGTATCATTTTTTTTCCCTCTTTTTTATTGATGGACAGTGTTACATTGTGTGAGAGATTATTTTCTCCAAGTGAGATTGTTACATGTGAAATTGAACAAATTTGTATTGTTTTCAATAAAAAGAAAACATTTGCACAAAGCATACTTTTCTTTTTGTTATTTCCAAAAACACATGTTGTGAGGTCACAGTGACCTTGACCTCTGACCTCCTAAATATAATCAGTTAGGGTCCATGTGGACGTTTGTTTCAAATCTAAAGAAATTCCCTCCAGGGGTTCCTGAGATATTGCGTTCACAAGAATGAGACAACATACGGACGGATGGACGGACAGCCCAAACACATAATGCCTCAGACCAGGGTTGTTGTCTGCGCTGAGACATGGAAAAGTCCCTGCTCCCCTGAAACCCACAGTGTGTATTATGCAACATGAGTTTATACACAAAAAACACGAGTTAGTCTCCTTACTCTTTGTTTACAACTTAATCTACTACAACCTTGTGAAAATTGTAGACATAAAGGCTCCATACAAAGCTAACTTTTCTAGACATCGAAGTCACTTTGTTTCATTCAATTTCCTAGAGCTCTGCTAAACTCTCTGGTGCCCTGTGGGAAATAGCCTTACTATTGCGTAGTCTACCAGGTCAGCCCTCACCCTGGTGCGACCAGATGCTCTCAGGGTCATGATTATCAGAGGCCCGAGTCACATCAAACAGCTCCCCTAGATGAGGAGCAGCAGCAACTCAGTTGTAAGGTACCTCCCTGATTGCAGAGCGCCTCACCCTGTCATGACAAGTTAGGACCATTTCCCTACAGAGAATCCTCTTTTCAGCCACAAGTGTATGTGATCTCCCTTTTTTTGGAGTTGGAGCCATGTTTCATCAATCCAATCCTTTCTCATTCCCTCAGGATCATTATCTGCAGCCCTTTAACTCAGTTCCCATGGTTAACAGAGTGAAAAAAGTAGCTGGAGCCCACTAATTGATATGTCCATAGTCCTCCATCTGTCCTTCAAAGTGTCTGAGACAATAGTGCAACAATATGTGTGTATGTGAGCATGACTGATTGTTATTTGCAACGATTAATAAAAAGTTTTAGTGACACTGCAAACTGCAAATAAGATGACATTCAACAATTATATATCTATCTCTCGTTAGATAAATCTAGATACACGATATACAGCCCAACACAATATTAATCAATTTGTAACTGACTGCGCTGTTCTGATTACTTACTGATTGGAAATAAGTTGATTCAGTGGAGAATTAATTTCAAATCAGCTCAAATTCCATATGAGTTGGTATTTTGAATTGCACATGAATCAAAAAGTATAAGTTCTGACTGGCAGTTATTAAAAAATGGCATTTTCTCTGCTTCCTTTACATACCTGTAGTACGATAAGCAACTATTCGATCCTCAAAGTTCTGCTCTCTCTTTCACAGGAAATTCAGCTCCTTCAATGCAACGGCTACTACAGGTTGTCTAAATTTACTCTCAATAATTAATAGAATGAAGCGGATTGCAGCGTTGTCCTTTTTACTCCGTTATTTTCGTATCAAAATTTACTTAAGTGTTAATTAAGTGTCTGGACTACAGGGAACGTGACATCTTATCTTCATCAGTTTGGAAATAAATGATCTTTTATTAACTTTCAAAAAAGCTATAACTTGAAAAATGAAAAGGGTCACTGTCGCAGACTGTGTGTGAGTATGTGTTTCTTTCCTGGCAGCACCTTAGTGAATACTGTGCTCTTCGGCTGGGAATGTGGAAGCTGTGACTTGTAACTGTACCTCTCTTTGTCTGTAAAGGCTCGGTCTGAGTTATATTTCAGCACAGTTTTATATTTAATTGGCAAGTCACCAAAGAGCGTAACTATGTATACAACCCTTTAAAGCTCGTGTGGAGTTCAAAAGGCACGTTGGTTCCTATAAAACTAAATAATTAGCTTTTCACCATAAAGCTGTATCTAGTGATTTCACTCCATAACTGTAATGCAGTTTTGTAACAAACACATTAGTTCACACAGCCAGTTCCAGTCTTCCCACTGTAGCTGAGGACATTATTATTAATAAGCAATTGCTGTGTACACAGTTTGGATTTACACAAAAACTCTCTGACCAGCAAGGGACAGTTACATCTGTTACTCTTCATTCTGTTTCACTGTGCACTTCTTTTATTCTGTTCAGCTCTGAGTCTGAAGAGTCATCCTGTGGGATTTATCCCTGGGAGCCTTTTGGCTGCATAACATTTGTGTAACAGACATACAATACCCCACACTAAGATAAACTGACAGAAATGAGAAGCTGACTGTGATGGATATTGTTTGCATAACAAACACTCGTGTCAAAGATTTCTGCTCTGCCTTCACGTCTCATTACATTGTTGGCTGGGATGCTTGTCGCAACGATAGAATGGCTGTCACCCTGATACAACGACTGCTGTTATGACAGGAGAAAAGAAGGAACAAAAAATACTCCTTTTCAGACGGTTTGCAAAAAGTAGCTTTGTTTTTTGTAAATTTTAGTCGATGTTTAATGCGCCTTTTTTGTAGCAGATGAGGAAATCGCAAAACAGTGGGGGGAAGTCAAGGCTGGACTGGGGTAAAAAAAAAAATCAGCCTTGGACTGAGACCAAGACCAGTCCACCACATTCGGCCGGACACCACTAGTCCTTGCACTCCCCTTCAACACACGTACATACCAGCAGGGTTCAACATTAGCACCAGCCAATGCTAGTAAAATATGCAAGTGGCTGGTAGATTTGAACTCTCCAGCCCAAAAAAGTAAAATGTTAACATTCACTAGTATTTGTCTGGAGGACAAAAAGTTTAATTTTGAACCCTGCATTCCAGCTCCTAATAATAATATCCCCTCTTCAGTTGGATATATTACTTACAGTGTGTTTTCTTTGTCTGGATTGGAATTGTACAGCCTTGCAGAATGTATTGAGAAAGTCAAATAATATTGAGTGAGAGAGAATTCAGACCATGTAAAATCTTGGTTTGATTGTTATTTTTGATACTTTGATCAAAGACTACTTGTGCTGCATGCTTGAATTCAATGCTGTTAGTTAGCTGTTAGCTTACTAATGGCTAACGTGTCCTCTCTGGTACATCTAGGGTGCTAAAATAATTGTCTGACATGCATTAATCTAATGTTTTTAGCTAGCTACTGGCACATGGTGGAGTTATTTTCACTGCTGATGGGGGCGGGACTTAAATGTGCTCCCTCTCTATGGTAGGATGGAAGTGGGCCATAGTGGGATGTATTTGGCCAGTGTTCAGATGAGAGATAAACCAGTGGGTCAATTATGTATTTCTTTCTATGTGGGCTTGTCAGTCAAACACCAAGAATGTGAAGGGCCAGTGTTTATATATAAAAGACACACAAGTGGGCTAATGATTTAATCTTTCTTCTCTTTGTAGGCTAATCAAAATCAATCAAATACATAAAGTGCAGCCCATTCAGCCCATACAAATAGACTTTTCAAATACAGATTTAACATTACTGTAATGCTCCCCTGGGCTCTCATCAAAAATTCATTGTAGTTAGAAAATGTCAGGCATCAGTAAAAGGGTCATAGAAATACTGTGCTTCCTTTTAAATGGAAGCAAATATAATCAAATCAAACAGTATGACTGACAGAAGCAGATCAACTTTGGTGAATAACAGATGCAATGCTAGGGTGTGTAGCTAGTTACCATCGGAGGGTAACATTTTCAAGCATTATTTGCCTAATTTCATATCCAGCAGACATAAAACAACGTTAGCTTTGCTTTGGTGCTGTGTGTCTGTGACCTAATGAGCTAGATGTTTTTTTACACAGAACCATCTGAGAAGCCGTTGTAAGTAAACTGTTTGACAAAAAGGGCAGGCACAAAATACCTGGCAGGTGATTGGATGAACCATCTGTCTATCATGTCCACCATTGTTGTTTTGAGCAAACAGACACAGCCGTCGCACACACAGCTAAACCACGCCCACAGATGACAGTTTGCTAGATAATTGACTATGTTCGCTGTATAGTTGCTTAACTTTTTCTATCTGCCATTAGGTCCTATAAAGATGTCACACTTAACGCCTGTCCGTCCAATAAATCAGAATACCCTTTAAAGCCTAAAGCAGGATGTTCAGCAAATCATGGGCACAATAAAGCAGATCTGCTTCTCTCCTCTGAAAGGTAAGACCAGGGCTTCCACAGCCAATCAGAGTGTAGAGTTTGCTTTTGGCTTGGTTGGAGCCTTTTCTTAAGAAGAGTCATTGGTTCCTTTGGTGCAATAGTAATGGTCAGAGAAAGATAACAGAAAGCGAGGATTGTGGAAAAGACGATAACTATAGTGTATGTGTGTAGATTGTTAGGACAACCTGAGGTCTATCCCTTTATTATTTCTCCTTTTATCTCAGTGCTCATGCCTCTAGTTAAATGTAATGTGTATGTCTCATACAAATAGTTGTGACCTAACTATAATATAGTGTGCATGGGCTGTGAGTGTGTTTGCCGTGTCTGGGGCAGTCTATCTATGGATCACCTGTGAGCGAACTAACAGTCTGTGGTTTTATGAGTCTAATTCCATGGGCTGCTGCAAGCCAGTCAGCTCTTTTACAGCAACCTATCTAAAGCCAGTTCCTCTTCTAGCTGAATCACCACTAATCCATCAGACTCTATCTATAGACCGCTACGTTTCTCATGAACACACAATCAGAAGGGGGGAGGGTTGAAGGTGACAGTGAAGGAAAGAAATGGGACACAGCAGAGAGCTAAGCAGTAAAGGCCAAACATGTGTCCTCCTCTCCTATTTTTTTCTTTCATTTAGGAGTGGAAATACTGCAGCTTTTTTTGCAGTTTGAGGCAGTTGTGATCTATGAGAGAGTTGGTTATACACATATAAGAAGCTGCTAGGACTAGAAAGTCAAACACCTTATTTAGATATTATTCTGTACCTAATGAGAGGTACTTTTCTGTTATCTATAAACCTTGATTTAACAAACTCTATACAGTGATATGTTACCATCCTCTGTCCTATATGTAGCTTCAACATAAAAGCAAAAACATATCATTCTAATCATAACTTGGCGATTTTTTAAAGCAGGGCTATTCAATTAAAAATTCAGTTGGGCCAGATTTTCAAACCAAAAAGGTTAGCTGGGCCAGTCATTTCAGCAGACATTTCTGACAGCAGCATGCAGAGTAAGCGTGGTTGGAGGCTTGGTTTTGCGCATAACACCGCCTGATGCACAATACAGTAAGGAGATCAACTGAGGTGCAACATGCTGCCAGAGCCCTCACTTTCCCTGTCATGGATGGAGCCCCATCTGTCACAAGCATGCACACACGCTTCATATCCAGACCATTGTCTTTAAAAAAAGTGGAAACTCTTCCAAAGACTATATCGCCAGTTGTGTGTCCTTCTAACGGCAGTAGGCCGAGTAGCTCCGCTCGGAAGCATTTGCCGTCAAAATAGCGGACATATATGCACAACTGAGCAGTATCAGTTTTGTCTGTGGACTCATCTACTGCTATGGACATAGTCTCAGCTTTCTTCAGGTCTCCTCAAAGCGTTTCATACACATCTGCAGCAAGAATTTCAACTCTACGACTGTTGAAAGTATCTGACAGGGGTACGATTTTATAGCAGATGCCACGCTTGTTTTAATTTTATCCTCATTTATCACCTCATCCACAACGGCCAGCATGCAGTCCTTTACGATTTCAGAGTCTGTGAATGGCCTTTTCTTTTTTGCCAATATCCAGGAAACACAAAGCGATGCTGCGGTGGCTCTCTCTTGGGCTGTGAATGACCGCACCGTGGT
>NC_045742.1:17820074-17820140 GCF_008692095.1 Etheostoma spectabile
CGGTTGTAAGATGCAAATAAACTCTGTACTTTCGCAGCCCTCTCTTGAGATCCCTCAGGGAAATTG
>NC_045742.1:17820150-17820319 GCF_008692095.1 Etheostoma spectabile
TCTGGTGTTTCTCAACGCGGTGCCTCCGCAGATTGTAATCTTTAAGTAGGCCTACTGCAACGCACTCATTACAAATTAAACACATTGGTTTGGCGTTTGGATGTGGCGGTAAAATAAAAAAATATTTGTCAGTCCAGCCTGGGTTGAACTGACGGTTTTCATTGTCAAT
>NC_045742.1:17820329-17820402 GCF_008692095.1 Etheostoma spectabile
AGTGTTGAGAAAGACATTGTGATAGTAGCTAATCTAGGCTATACCTGCACAGCACGCTCTGCATTGTTTACGT
>NC_045742.1:17820412-17833695 GCF_008692095.1 Etheostoma spectabile
TGGCGGACCACGGGCTGGGCCACTCGGCGGTTGTCTACAGGTTGCATGTGGCCCGTGGGTCGCCAATTGAATAGCCCTGTTTTAAGGTATTGAATCACAAACACTGGAGTAATGCTGTTGTTTAGTGCAAGAAAGGTACGATAAGAAAAGAAATCAGCTATTGTCCCTAAAATATTGTGTACAGAAAAGAAGTGAAAACCATCACAATCTTAGAGCTATTCATTCACACTGAACATTGAGCTGTAATCAATCTCACACAACACCATCCATCATGTGTCAAAGAGGATGATTTGTCATCCTCATTAACACATGCTGCTGATGAGGAGCCTGGGCCTGACATTTAGAGTGGATTTCTTTTGTTTTTAAAATCTATTTAATAATCATGGTTGGGGTTAGGTGTTTTTGCTTGACCACTGTGTTGATGAAATGTTTTGTCAATGTCTTTAAAATATAACCTTACAGAGGCCAACTGGGACAGTAACCTTTGCACTAACCTCCAGTGTGTGTGTGTGTGTGTGTGTGTGTGTGTGTGTGTGTGTGTGTGTGTGTGCGTGCGTGCGTGCGTGTCTCTGTGCGTGTGTGTGTTCATAGGAGGGAGAGTATCGTTGTGGTTTCATGAGTGTATTTGTTTTTCTGTGACCTTTCTCCTCGCCTTATATAGTAGCTTCACCCTTCCTTTTCTTCATGCTAATATTTTCATTTTAGGCCACCGTGTCCTTGAGACAGACAGACCAACAGACAAACAGACAGACAGACAGACAGACAGACACACACACACAGTGAGAACTTGTTTCATGGGGAAATGTATATTAGCTTCTATTTGTGCTTGAATTGATTTTCTGTTGTCCAATTTGCAGACATAACAGAAGTCTAATCTTTCTCTGTCCCACTTTGTATTAATGACTGTGCTTTCTTCCTCACCAAGGGAGACAATTACGTGTGTGTGTGTGTCTGTGTTTGTGTGTGCGTGGTTAAGTTAGACAAGTAAATGGAGGAAACAGGACGGTCTGTAGGCTCTTCTTACCTTTATTGTTCTTTCTATGTGTAGCAAAATGTGCAGATCCACAACCACACACCAATACTGATATCTTTGAATCAGCAGAGTAAGAATACATTGATTGATCAGACGCTGACGAGAGTCAGTGAAAGATCATTTCCAATAATTACATTTAAATATTGGTGTTTCAGGATTGTTCAAGCTGCAGTTTGATCATTGAGAGAGACTTGCTAGAGAGGGATACCGAATGAATAAATGTTATGAATCACTTATGTAATATTTTACCCTAAAAAGTATCCCTGCCTTAGGCTATAGGAATAAATACATCATATAACTGGAAATGGCTTAGATTCTTTCTAACTTCAGATTTTAAGATAGTGTAAATATAGTCACTGTAGCCTCTGGAGCGCACACAGTGAATTAAACATTTTTCCTCAAAAATAAAAACACCTGTCTCCATTTGACAGAACCCCATCAATGCCCCACCCCCACTCATTTGCTGTGTGGAATTGTTGGGCCTTTAAACACTTTGACTTTTAATTATTAATCATTTCTCTTTGATCAAAACTGTAACCATGGTTACTGAGATAACATATTTACGAGGAGAAATGTTATTCTTAAACGTCACAGTTCCAAATTATAAATCTAAAACAATGTAATTAAGTAATAATTGATTAATGGGGTGACATATCTGGCCTGAGAATGATGTTTATTTTTTATTTCTTAAACCCTTACTTGATTTAGATTGAAAAAGCCTAAGAGACATAAATTTGCCTAAAGGCACACACACAGACACACACTAGCTTTGAACTTTTGCTCCCGACATTTGCTCTCTGTGGACACACGCACAAGTTCAAGTATCTATCTATAATACACAGTGTTTCCGTCATGCTGATTTTGAAAGCAAAGGGCTTGAGAATTTTATAAAATGTTGTGAAATCGCAATTAAACCCGTTTCATGCTTCTAGTGGTCGGTGCGGTCAGTTTGGTGTGGACGGTGATATTGGGATCGCGGTCTGGACAACTGTGCCAGGAGCGTGGAGCCGTGCACCTCCAAGACTTGCAACAACGCGGACAGGGTTGCACAGACCACGTGGCTAACTACAGGAGCTGGAAGTACAGTGTATTTACACTGATTCAAATTTCACTGCACTTTAAAAATCCAGTGCTTGTTGATGAAATGTTGGCTGAGCAAGTCAGTTCTTAAAGGCGCTCTGACCACTTTTACCTTCAGCTAGCGGCTGTAGCAACTCAAATTCTGACAGCACAAAGCGACGGGGGTCACAGCTGGGTAAACACAATCAGTACATACATGCACACCAATATTCCCTAATAACCCTTTTTTCTGATTAAGACATGTGGGATATTCCAGTATTATTCAGGTTTTAGAGGCATTGTTTGGACTTCAGAATATGCGTCTCAATCGCGGTGTTTTCACCGCAGGCTTATGGTCAGCTTTGTCCGTTGCTATGGTTTCTGTACACAAACCAACCAGCCAACAGTTTGCAAGGCGGGAGACCAGATAAGAAGGACACACACAGCGATAACGAAGGTGGCGCTCCATCACGATGGACGATGATATGATATCGCCCATCGGCACAACCCTATAGCCTACTTTACATACGACCAGTCCACGCACTGTACTTACTGTCGGACCTACTCGTCTTCAGAAAATGCGAACAATGTGTTCGTTAGAGGAACAACTTAAATTAGAGGCAATAAAAGACCACAAGTCATCCAAGTCTCATGACAAGTGCACTGCCTTACATCTGGCAAAGATGGGACCCCAGGAAAAAAAGGCTTTATTTTTTTTTTACATCACTTTTTATTTGATTATATTAATAAAATATGTATTTATAATACTAAATAACGTATTGAAGCAATTCCAAATATGCTAGTGCACTTTTATAAATTTTTATTTCAGATAAAGTGGAAAAAATATATAAGTGGTTGGTAAAATTGGGCATCCACCAGCCACCCTGGCTGGTAAACTTTGAATAAATCATATTTTAGGGCAAAAACTGGAATATTGTGTGCATATAAACGTTGTCAACTCTAACCCTTTACTACTGCTGCTGAAGAAATTAACTTGTTCCTCCAACAGCTAAATGGCTAGTCAATGTTTTTACCAGCCACCTAATAAATTGCAATTGTTGTTTTTGGCTGGTGAGAGAAGCGAATCTAGCAGCCACTTGCAAATTTCAACAGCACTTGGCTGGATGATGGTAATAATTCCAAACCCTAGATTGACAAAACTAAATAACTGCTTAAAAATCACATTTTAAAAGTAAAGTTTTCTGTGCAAACACAATTATTTATACTTACTTTAGCTCTATTCTCACGGGATTAGTATTACATGTGGACCTCTAGTAATTTATAATAATTGTGGAGGTTGTCTATGATCTTAATCCCATGCAAATCTGCCTTGTCTGTAATGTGTCAAGTAAAAATTAGTTTAAAGGGATTTGCTTCTTTTGATAATTCTGGGTATAAAATCATTAAAAAAACAAAAGTAAAAGGAGAAGCCTAAATGGATTCAGTGGATCATTAAAGCAGCGCAGCATCAATCAAATTGACTAAATTCGGCCTTGTCAAGGAACTCTACTAACTCAAATCAAGTTCAGTACGGATACTTTCTGATGATGCATTCATGCATCTCCCCATTCTGAAACTTTCATTAGTGCCACACAGCTAATCAATGCAAATGTATGGATTCAATTAGCATTTTATTTTTTACCAGCCATCCCCACCCCCTATCAATATAGCACACTGATTAACCATTTACATTTGAATACGGTGGTAATCAACTCGGCTGTCCATTCCTGCATTAGGATGACCATGAACAACATCTCAAGCGCTGAAGATAGATCCTGTTATATAACTAAAGAGGAACATAAGGAGGAGAGGAGAGGAGAGGAGAGGAAAAAGTAGATTCAGCACTGGAAGGAAAGATGTGTGGCATGTCTCACACACTACAGGTTTCCACTACTCCTAGCTTCTAAGTTATTAATAGCTGTAGATACTCACACACTGCACCCACAAAGCTGCAGTAGAGACAGGTGGGCCATTAACAGCTCATAATAGCTCTATACAACCTGCACAGTGCTGATGCTAGAAAACTGGGAGTCAAGAACAGAGAAAGAAAAGCTGAGACCATCAACCAAGTTCAGGCAAACAGATTTGTTGTCCACATTCAGGGCTGTAGAAACACATCAACTCCAGGAGAGTGAAGGCTTTCATTGGATTTAGGATTCCTGTACTTGCCAAGCTGATGCAGCCATCCCTCAGCAGTTTAACTTTACTGCTGCTTTTCCTTCTCGTTTCCTTTATTCCTTTCTTGCTTTCTTTGGAAGTCTACCACACAAGTAGTCTCATAACATTATAACTAAAACTATCTGTCAGCATGATATATTTATGCATATTTGGATGCAGATCATGGATTCACATTCACATTAAACATCTCCACCATTATCATGGCCACATGACGATATATATGATGAGATGTGACAATTTGGTCAACAGTCAAAGATTTTAGCATAACTTTTGTAGCTTTTATATAGTTAATGCAGGAAACAGAAGTTATACACCCACTGACTGAATTACCATATCAAATACACACACTGTCATTCTCACATTAAGGTGGTTCTTTTAAATGTGACTCCCTCTACACTGATGCTGCTTCACTCACTGCTTCGCCTCCACCACCCCAGCATCCCCTTTCCTAGTTCAGAGTTCTAAGATTTCAAATGGTTTTCAATGTTTTTCTTTTGGTTCACTCTTTTTATTCCCAGGGGGTTTCTGTATGGTGTTCCCGGTTTCTGCTTAGCATGCGGTTTAGCTGGTCCAGGGAGCATTATCAAGTTTGGAGCGCCAAACATAACTGTATTTCCATTTGTTGGAATAAATGGTTAAATCTATGACAAGTCTTCCTGACTGAATATGTGATATTGCGATATAACATTTCATTTGTGACGTAATTTGTAGGCTACACATTCCCCAACCTAAACGTAAAAAGAACTATTTGTGCTTTGGCCAATGGTTAGCTGTAATATGTAAAACTGAAGTAATTTTTACCTAGTTTTGTTAATAAGCAACACTAAAACTAAAATGAGTTGTTTTTTTTCACATCCTTCCAAAAAACTACTATATGCTGAAAATGGATATTTATCACCTTTATTGAACACATGCTTTTAGTGATATGTCAACTACATTAACCAGCCACTCACTGGTCTCACTGTCCTTCACAGTCTTCACCACCTATTTCTATCTTCTGTCTGACAACACACCTTCACTATCTGTTTCCACTCTGTGTTGACCCTTACACTCCTTCTCAACACAGTCACTTTCAACACAGATTTACTTCTGACAATATAATTTCCCTAGAGGGCACCTGTCTCGCATTAATGTCGTATCTGTTTTTTGTTTGGACGGGCAGCATAAGCTTATGATACTGATGCATAATGTTCCTACCACTGTTCAGCTTGGCTACATAGTCCTTCTTGGTGACTGCAGAAACATAAACTACAAAATTACCAAGTCCAAAGAATCCGTCTGATAGAGGAGCCTATCCCAGTAATGGACAAACATTTTAAGAAACAAAAGCATTCTTTGTTATTACAAATAAATTTACTTTCTTTTTGCAAAAATGATAAAGCTCCCTCTCTTTTCCAAAAACTGTAATAATTGGGGAAATATGCTTGTTTGTTACTTTTCCACAGTCACATGAGAAGATCAACACAAATGTCATTTCTGTCTTAATCTCACAGAGGTTTTGTCGCCTTGCTTGGTAAAAAGACTGCCAGCAGGGAAAAGGTTACCTTCTTCACTTTTGTTTCACACTTTATGACGTGCTGTGAGCGGCAACTTGTCCCGGCTGCTGATCAAAAAACAGCTCAAGAGTTCAAGTTTTCTGCTACTAAAACACTAATTTTCTAATTCTTTTATTTAAATAGACAAAATACAACATGGAAATACATCTTTGACAGACAGTTCCACCCTGCTTTCAGCCTTTACAGTAGTAGTTGACTACACAAAGGTAAGATTATTACTATTTTTTAAACTAGGGTATGCATTCCTGCCTACCTGCCTAGAAGGGTTTTCCATAATGCAACTTGGTTTCCAGCACAACAATAGCACTATGTGATGTCTCCAGCTTTCCAGCTCCAGTTTTCCAAGCCTGGATTGCAGCTTTTCCAGATGCAACATGATTAACTAGTAAAGACGGTTTACAAGATTACTGATGAAGCAGAAGTCTCCACTTTCACTCGAGGACTCACTCAGTTTTGTAACACGTGTCCATCACTTTTGCTTCTGCCTATATCAGCCTCTCTTTTGTATTCATACTTACAAGTTACATTGTTCTCATTCTCCCCCTCACCCTTGTTTTAGCTGCCTCAAAATGTACACACTACTTATCTCATGTAAATCACACTTTTTGTTTAAAGCAGAAACAAGGCAGAGGAGCTGTTCTCCATCCTTTTGATGCATAAAGGACTTTGGAAAACATGGCACAATATTAGAAGAGAAGGAGTGAGTTAGAGGAGAGACTGTAGTACTGTAGTAGACAAAACTGGAAGGACAAAAGGAATAAAGGCAGTGCTTGTTTTAACAAGTGTAAAAAGAGAGAGGTATTGAGGACACCGACACTGTGCAGTTTGTTGGTTACTCAGAGTTTTCCCCTGATTACCTTGAATGACGAATATGAGTGTGAAGTCAGATACGAGGTATGACCAGAGTGAGAGGAAAAAGAAAGCAGAATTGGGGGGTGTAGTGGTCAATCAAGTGACCAGCCAACCACCACACTGTGACTCTAGTGTGGTAAATAAAAAAAATAAAAAAATAAGTTCTCAGCATGTGAACGTAATCCAGGCAACAATTATACTGTCACAGTCTGGCTCAACGGATGTGCTTTGGTTGGATAAAGCCTGACATCATGCGTCGGATGTCCCTCTTCTTTCGCTATCTCCACTACCAGGGCTTAGCACCGCCCATGACGGTTGTCATTGGTTTAAAGACCTCATTTTACACTCATTGTCAGGTTCATAATTGTATTAAGAGGTTATATCAGAATAGGTTTAAATGGTTTCATTTTAAAAAAACACCACCTTTTTGTCGTACTGCACATTGCAGCTGCTCCTTATTTGAAGTGTTTTCTGTTGAAGATGGTAACTCCCTTTGGGGTGGACTTTGGGCTTTTTTACTTTGTGAACTTATGCCATGTTCAAAAAGATATATAACACCATAAAGGGAGAGAGTCAAAAAGCATATACCAGAATTAGATAGGTGGTGTAGCCACACCATACTCCAGCACTGACACACAGCTATGGAGAGAGGTCTGGCAATGCGAGACTAGGTTTGTCACAACAACGTATACTATAATATTTATAGTACTCTATTAATGTAATTACTAGGAGACAGGGTTGCTATAGATGGCACACTTTGTTTTGGCTTTGTGCATTCATAGGAATTTTGAGGCAGTCACAGAACTAGCTCTGAGACATTTGGCTGGTTGTAAAGTTTTCCACTGTGCTCTCACTGGGTTTCTTGTGTTTTTTAAACTTTAAAAAAAAAACATCAAGCATTGTCGTCAAGAATGTCTTACGATCTCAAGTGATCTGAAGCTGCCAAAACAGCTAGAGCAAATAGGTGGAGCGCAAAGGAAATCAAACCTGCTCTTCAAAGTGAATGCCTCCACGCTACCCAAAGTTGATTTGCAGATGAGTAGCACTTGGAATTTGTTTTGTCCTGTCTGAAATAATAATCAACAAACTTCCATAGACCCAACGACGAGATTAAATGTTAGACTTTAAAACATCCAAAGAACGGAAAGACAAATGGAAAGAAACAAACAGGACTTTTGCCCAAATTCTGTATTCACCTAAACCATCCCCTCTGTCCTCTTCTCTTCATCCCCTCTCCTCTCCTTCCCCACTCTGCTCATCATTTCTTATATTTCTACATTTGAGCCTCCGGATAAAAATCAAACTGACCAAAATTCCCAGATGAAAATCCACTTATGATTTCTCGTGCTTTCCTCTTTTCATTCTCTAGCTTTTAGTCCCTGCCCTGTAATCTCTCCATATCAACATCTGTTTCTGTGTTATCTAATCCTTCTTCCCGTCCGTCTTTTACATTTTATCCATCTCGCACAGATTGAAAGCTACTGAGACAAAGTGAAACAAGAGACTTGTTTCCAGTTAAGAAAGAAGAAAGTCCTCCCTAAGGCAGTGGTCTTAACTCTTCTGAAGACTGTCTAGCCCTTTTACCCTTTTGTTAGAGTTTACTGCTCGATTATGGAAAAAATAATAATCACGATTATTTTGGTCAATATTGAAATCACGATTATTTAACATGACTACTTATTAACCTATAAATATAATGGATAGTGTAAAGAGTATAATCTTTTAGTGTTCTTTATCTCACAGAAAGAGTCTTTGGTTCAGAATAAAATCTGTTTTACTACTGTGAGTCGGTTCAGCTTTTACAGATATCACACATATCTTTACACCGCAAATGAACAATTCCAGATACGTAACACAATATTGGATCACACGTCATATTTTCACTCACTGTGACCAGCTTACTGTCATAAACATTGTTCTAAAATATGAACAATAATGTTGCCCTCAGTGGGCTTATTTACTTGGAAACCTAAGGAAAAATCCAGCACATAAACGGTACGTTAGAATAACGTTATGTAACTCATGTTCTCATTTTACATACAGTTTAACAAAAAAACTAAATGCTGAGGGCACATTACTATGTGCTTTCATGTTGGTTTGGAGCGGTAGGCCTATGCACCCAACTGGAAAAAGTTTTAAATGATAAGTGAATATAGCATGTTGGTAACGTCAACTTTTACCAGACAACGGCTGCCCTCCTTCTGCCATCTTTACTCGCGCTGAGTTTTTTAAATTCCAATGGATGCACATGACTTGCCCCCCTGACTACTAAGAGATTTTATGGCTTCGGTGGGGCAAATGTGCTCGTGTCATTCAGAACACAAGACAAAGTAAGAGTGTTCTTGCAAAACAACATGGCAAAATAATCATTTTTTCTCGATTATACTATTTTGGTGATCATTGGATTACAAAATCAAAATTGAAATCAAAATTAAAATAATTGCAGAGCCCTAGTACAAGTCATGTCAGTACAGTACAGTATGATGAAACATATCCAGATATTAATTCTAATATTAAGCCTACTGCTGCAAGCAAACGCCTCCTTGGATATTTAATTAATTAGTTACTACTAAGTTAAAAGCAAACTGAAGGCTAACTAATTGTCTTTCAAGCACCCTCCTCTGCTTTGTGTATACAATTTTGTGGGCGCATGTACAAATACCAAATTATTTGAATCAATATTAAAATTGGTCAATAAGCCATGCTTGAAGTGCCAACTGATGATGTCACAGTCAGGGGTCCCAAGTTGAGGCTAAACAGCATTAAAGATTTACTGCTGCCTGCTTTATTCATTATATTCATGGCCCCGGAGACTTCCCCATTTCCACACATGGCTTTGCCTGGTTGTAATATTAATGCAAATATTTGCTGTGCAGCGTCACACATTCAACACACATTCAACACACACACACACACACACACAGCAAATTAAGAAATGGATTTCTATCACACAGTTCCTCTGAGAATAACCACTCCAACTTCTAACAAATGTCACTGATAGCAGATTATATAAGCAGATGCTAATTAAAACTGGTCCAATGAGTAATTTGATAACGGGCCAAGATTAAAAGTGTCTGTTGTCTGCTTAAAGTGCTCTCTGCAAGCTGGTGACTGTACAGTGACCAAAGACCATTTGTTATTTGAGAGGGACGAAGCCACCACTGTATAACTGCGAGTGGATCGAGGGTTTCTATAGTGTAGTTCCAAGTCCAACAGAGTGATTCGTCTTCTCTCTAATGGATCACAGAAGTCGATTTCAGGAGCCGTGTTCTCCTAGATCATCTTTCCTTCATATCATATTAATAACCCTCCACCAAAGGCTTTTAACCCTAAAGTCCCAGAGCTCCCCCTTACAAATCTCAATATTACCCATGTTAATGCCATACAATTTTAAATGGTAATGGTCTAACGCTAGTCTGAATGTTGTTAGCTTCAATTCAATTCAACTCAGCAGTTAAAGTCTCATATTTAATGGAGTCATTCCCATAAAGGTTGAATGAGCCCAGACCTTGGAGTGACTGAAAATATCCCGATACTATGCTGTATCAATTCTTTCCCCCACCCCTGATGACCAGAGGGAAACCAATAGGAATGGAGAGACAAACATTAAATGGGAGTAGAGGGGGGTGGGAGGGAGTATCTAGTGGAGTTTTATCAGCTATGTCAAACTAATTGGTTTGTTGGCATAGACATTAGCAGTAATTTGCAGACCAAGAATTTCAGCGGTGAATAGGTAAACATTTGAGTTTTTTAGAAAGTGCAAAACTCTGAAGCAGATGCATAAAAGTCTGTGAACATCCAACATTTAAAATGTGCCTGTACAGAAAAGAAGATATGTGATTTACAGAGTCTGCGTAAACTTTTTAAAATCCTAAAAACACATTGTTTTAAAGAGTGGTTTTGGTTACAAGAGTTTACAAAGCAGAGAAAATTGGTGTAAGTGAGCGTTCTGTGTTTTCCTCTAGACCAGCCTCTTGTGTCTTTAACTACATTAATGTTCTCTCACTCTGTTCATCAGTATTGAAGGAAGCAGATAGTCCTTACATGGCCACCATGTGGTTAAGATATTAATGACCTTTTTGTTTTTGTGCTACTTTAAAAGATCTAGACCAATGCTGCTAGTGTGACTTTTTCCATTCATGCTTATGTAATCCTGTTTTTTTTTCTATTCTGAAAAGGAATCCTGGAGAGTTCATACATATTTATATGCAGACAGAAAAGCCAAGTCAGTCAGGCTGACATACAAGTCAGAAAGACACAACGGGTGGACTGAGCCACAGGAAGAATGTAAAAGTAGCTGAGATATGAATGTTGAACGAACCTCAAATGTAATTCTTCTTTCTTGTTTTATTGCTCTTTCTCCTACTCACTCTTAGTACTCTGTTGGTCACTCTGAAGTTTTCAACTATTTCTCTTTGCGGCTTAATGTCCAAGTCACATTTTGATATCAGATTCTGGATTTTTGCAATATAACAAAATGTATGTCAAAGAAAAGAAAATGCTGCTGAGAGGACTCAAATCCCTTTATGTAAAATGCAAGTCATCACAATTTAAACTGCTCATTCCATGGTTACACATGTTTGACTTATCAAAAATGTCTGCCATGGAAATGGGATATGTAATCTTCTCACAAGACCAAACCTAAAGGCAGGAAACAGTGTAGGTAAAAAACTGAGTTTGTCAAATACAAAATGTGAAAATGCCTTCTGTAAAGTTCTATACTTCAGTTGCTTTGTCCTAGATTGCAATCTTCTCATCTTTCTCTCTCTTAGAACTCTGTTTGACAAGTCTGTTTTATTTGACTCTCCCTTGTTCTTTGGATTCTTTCTATCTTTCTGAGTATGTTGGCTGATGTTTTCCACATTATCAGCCCCCATATGAAACCTGTTCCTTGCCTTCTACACTCTTCAACTTTTGACCTCCCTGCCTTTCTACAACCTTCCTCCATCTATCTGGAAAAAGAAGTAATCTCTATCCGTCCGTCTGTGTGTCTGTCTGACCCGCATGGGAAAGGGAATGATGACAAGGCGTCGCAGGCCTTACACTTTCAGCACGTCGCATTTTCATAGAGTGGACAGGACTTGACGTAGGGGAAAGATTGTACCCTAGAGAGCGGAAGCAAGGAACGCATATTTAGGCAAAAAACAAAACGAAGAATTAGGTCAGGCAACCAGCATCTTCCTTTACTATTCACCTTTGCTCTAACTGGGATTTTCTCTTAAGTGAAATTATTACTTACATAGTAGTAATAGTCCTGTATTCAAATGTTAACTTAAAGATATAGTGCGCAGTTTCCGCCGCCCCCACGATGAATTCTGGAAAACTGTTATAAAGGAGTACCTGTTAACTAGAAGGTTATCTAACCGAGGTCGGTCAGTAATCCTCTGTTTCTCTGCTCATGGAAAACAAATGTGTGAGTATTAATCAAAATCATGATAGATCCAAGGGGTGTCATCTATCCCGGTCGCTCTTCCTCATCCAAAATGATCCCACCTGTCTAAACAATGCGCCATGACAACCACTATTTCACGGAGGGCATTATACCTATTAAGGGGTAGGTGTAAGGTTTAAGTTTAACATATGCTTACAGTACAATTATTTCAGCTAGTAAAATGTTTGTATGATACAAACGTGTGTGTAAAGGGTGTGAACTTACTGTTTAATAAACTTTACTTTTTAATCATGCTCTTGAAAATGTATTGATATTAGGGACACTACACAGAAGCCAAGGTTCAGCGTGAGTCTGGTACAAAAAACAAATGCATACAGATCATGATTTTGAATTGTTTGGGACACTGTGACAAAATATTTTCCTTATACAAATATGAACAGTTCAAACATTTTTTTGTAACACTGTTTAAAGAATGTACAGACACTTTCCAAAGGCTGTCGATCACAATAGGCCAAAAAAATGAAAAGCATTTCCTAGTCTGTGAAGGTTGAAAAAACTAAATATTAATAACATGTTTACTCTCTCATTCTCTTATTCACATCCCCTACAATGGTGAAGCAATGCTGACACACCATCATTGTCTTACACACAAGTTTCATTTTCTCTTTTGTTAGAATGGGGTACTTTCCCACCGACTGACACATCAATGCAATTACCGTATGAGCTCCTTTTTGAAGGCTGTGATAGGATGATGCAGCACTAGTGAGTGGGGACTTTCATATTCACTTTCATTTCACTCCTCAATATAAACTTAAATTCATTGGTTGTTAGAACAGAGCCTCATTTGCCGATGTTGGACAACCCATAGGTGTTACATTTGGGTATGTACAGCACTTGTTTGTTACACAATTTGTTTTATTTAAATAATTGCAATGAAATGCTTCATTGTTTTATTTTTTTATTTTTTTTAATCAGGTGTGAGCATGAGCATGTTTCTGGAAAGCCTTTGCTTTGTAAACATTGAAAGTTAATAAGTAAATACTATAATCATCTGAGAGTTCAAAGTTCAGCTTTATTGTCATTATATAATACAGAATTGCACAATGACACGATGCAGTTGTAGCCCTATCCATGCTACTCTACTATGGCATCTTTGTATTGACTTGATTATTGGTGTCAATAGAATACAACAACAAAGATGGGGACGGAGCAG
>NC_045742.1:17833705-17833948 GCF_008692095.1 Etheostoma spectabile
ACCCTGGCACAGAATGGTTATGTACTGCAAAAAGAAACAGAAAATGCTTTTGTTGCCAAAAAGGGAGATGACACATTTCTCATTAAAAAGATCATTTTAGATAGGTAAGTTAAGAGTTCCTGAGCTGATCTAAACAAAACATCTGTGATAGGAAAGTTTTAAGAACTAGGGAGGAAAAAATTACCACATGGAACTAGGGCTGGGTACCGAACTTCGTTTTTTTTAATGGTACCGACCGAAATG
>NC_045742.1:17833958-17837710 GCF_008692095.1 Etheostoma spectabile
ACACAGTATCAAATTATGCCTCGTCTTTTGGTGCCAAGTTTCGGTGATTGGCTGTAAAGTTAAACGTGATTGCGTCACCCAGGAAAAATACATACGCGGTTACGCCGACAGACGGGGTTCACGTGTATCTGTTGTGAACTGGTTTTGCGACATCGTTGTACGCTCTAAAAATCCACCTGATCAAAAGTGTGGCTTCACTTTATTAAATTGATGCCAACAGTGCGAAATGCAATATATGCAAAAATACATTGTTGCTAAGGCTGGCAACACACTAATTTATGAAGCACCTGATAGTGCACGGGATCAATTTAAGAGCGGAAAGTTGCCCAGTGTTTGACTGCAGAAGAGCGGACCGCAGCCAGCGCAGCCACGCAGCCTCGCCCCTCCTCCTCTCAGCCGCCCGTGGGCAATGCAAAACCAGGCCGACTCCGAGTGATTCAAAATATCCACCACCGGACTCCGCCTCATCAAAGATTACCGAGGACGGCACTGTGTCTGGGATTTCAACAGGCAAGTTATGTTTATTAGCGTTACTGCAACTTAACACGTGCATCGTGCTGAGTTAGCGTGTAGCCTTATTTTATGCTGCGTTAGCTAGCTATCAAAAGCTAACATTTACAGACAATACTTTGTCCATGTTTGTAAAAATATGCTTATCCATTGGGTCAGCTGGTTAACAGCTAACCTTATCTTCACTGTTATTTTTATATTCTCCTCACAGTAGCCTCTGACTCTGATGTATATATATATATATATATATATAATATATATATATATATATAGATATGAGAGATCTTTGAATGGGCAGAGGCTGGCTCTGGGGACGTGGAACGTCACCTCTCTTGTGGGGGAAGGAGCCGGACTTGTGCGGGAGTGGAGCGTTACCAGTTAGATCTGGTGGGGCTTACCTCTACGCACAGTCTCGGTTCTGGAACCGTACTCCTGGATAGGTTGGACTCTGTCCTACTCCGGAGTTGCCCAGGGTGTGAGGCGCCGGGCGGTGTGGGGATACTCACAAGCCCCCGCTGAGCGCCGCTGCGTTGGAGTTTACCCCGTGTACGAAGGGTCGCCTCCCTACGCCTGCGGGTGATGGGGGAAAAATCTGACTGTTGTTGTGTGCATATGCACCAAACAGAGTTCAGAGTATTCGCCTTCTTGAACCTTAATGGAGTCCTGTATGGGGCTCCAGTAGGGGACTCCATAGTTCGCTGGGGGACTTCAACGCACACTTGGGCAATGATGGAGATACTTGGAGAGGCGTGATTGGGAGGACGGCCTCCCTGATCTGAACCAGAGTGGTTGTTTGTTTTGGACTTCTGTGCTAGTCATGATTGTCCATAACAAACACCATGTTCGAACATAGGGATGCTCATAAGTGTACGTCGTACCAGAGCACCCTAGGCCAAGGCAATGATCGATTTTATAATCGTTTCATCTGATCTGAGCCGTATGTTTTGGACACTCGGGTGAAGAGAGGGGCAGAGCTGTCAACTGATCACCACTTTGGTGAGTTGTTCAGGGGGTGGGGAGCTCTGGACAGACCTGGTAAGCCCAAAGCGTAGTGGGCGGTAAATTGGACGTCTGGAGGAGGCCCCTGTCCGACGGACTTTCAACTCACACTCCGGCGGAGCTTTTCGTGCATCCCTGTGGAGGCTGGGGGCATTGAACCTGAGTGGACAATGTTCAAAGTTTCCATTGCTGAAGCTGCGGCGGGAGCTGTGGTCTTAGGGTCTTAGGTGCTTCAGGGGCGGTGACCCACGACACCCTGGTGGACCCCGGTGGTCAGGAAGCCGTCCCCTGAAGAAGGAGTCCTTCCGGGATATTTTATCCCAGAGACTCCGGACGCAGTTGCAGTACCGACGGGCCAAGGCTGCAGCCTCGCCGTGCAGAGGCAAAGCAGCGGGTGGGGACAAGTTCGAGAAGACATGGAGAAGGACTTCGGTCGGCACCAAGGTGCTTCTGGAAAACCGTTCGCCACCCTCAGGAGGGGGAAGCAGACTCATCCAAGCTGTATACAGTAAGGATGGGACGTTGTTGACCTCAACTGGGAGGTAATAGCGGTGGAAGGAGCACTTTGAGGAACTCCTAAATCCAGCTGACACGTCCTCTGTGGTGGAGCAGATGCGAGGATATGGGGATTATCGTCAATTTCCCTGGTGGAGGTCGCTGAGGTAGTCAAACAACTCCACAGCGGCAAAGCCCCAGGGATTGATGAGATCCGTCCAAAATGCTGAAGGCTCTGGGTGTGGAGGGGCTGTCTTGGTTGACACGCCCTCAACATTGCGTGGAAGTCTGGACAGTGCCGAAGGAGTGGCAGACTGGGTGGTGGTTCCCCTCTTCAAAAAGGGGGACCAGATGGTGTGTGCCAATTACAGGGTATCACACTTCTCAGCCTCCCTGGTAAAGTCTACTCCAGGTCTGGAAAGGAGGGTTCGGCCGATAGTCAAACCTCTGATTGAAGAGGAACAATGCGATTCCGTCCTGGTCGTGGAACAACGGACCAACTTTACTCTCGCAAGATCCTGGAGGGAGCCTGGGAGTATGCCCAACCATTCTACATGTGTTTTGTGATCGGAGAAGGCGTATGACCGGGTCCCCCGGGAGAAACTGTGGGAGGTGCTGCGGGAGTATGGAGTAGGGGGTCCCTTCTTAGGGCCATCCAATCTCTGTATGACCAAAGCGAGAGCTGGGTCCGGGTTTTCGGCAGTAAGTCGGACTCGTTCCAGGTGAGGGTTGGCATTCGCCAGGGCGGCGCTTTGTCACCAATCCTGTTTATAATATTTATGGACAGATATCGAGCGTAGTCGGGGTGGGGAGGGTTGCAGTTCGGTGGGCTTAGGATCTCATCGCTGCTTTTTGCAGTGATGTGGTCCTGATGGCGTCATCGGTCTGTACCTTCAGCACTCTCTGGATCGTGCGCAGCCGAGTGTGAAGCGGCTGGGATGAGGATCAGCACCTCTAAATCTGAGGCCATGGTTCTCAGCAGAAAACCATGGACTGCTTTCTTTGGGTAGGGAGTGAGTCCTTACCCCAAGTGAAGGAGTTTAAGTACCTTGGGGTCTTGTTCCGAGTGAGGGACTATGGAGCGTGAGATTGGTCGAGAATCGAGCAGCTGGTGCGGTATACATTCTGTTTATCGCACCGTTGTGACGAAAAGAGAGCTGAGCCAGAAGGCAAAGCTCTCGATCTACCGGGCAATTTTCGTTCCTACCCTCACCTATGGTCATGAAGGCTGGGTCATGACCGGAAGACAAGATCCAGGTACAAGCGGCCGAAATGGGTTTCCTCAGGAGGGTGGCTGGCGTCTCCCTTAGAGTAGTGGAAGCACAGTCATCCGAGAGGAGCTCGGAGTAGAGCCGCTGCTCCTTCGCGTCGAAAGGAGCCAGTTGAGGTGTTCGGGCATCTGGTAAGGATGCTCCCTGGGCGCCTCCCTAGGGAGTTGTCCACCACGTCCACTGGGAGGACCCCGGGGAAGACCTAGGACTAGGTGGAGAGATTATATCTCCAACCTCCTGGAACGCCTCGGGATCCCCCAGTCGGAGCTGGTATGTGGCTCGGGAAAGGGAAGTTTGGGCCCCTACTGGAGCTGCTGCCCCCGCGACCCGACACCGGATAAGCGGTCGAAGATGGACTTTGAATGGAAAATCTGAGCTAAAAATAAAACTCAAGATTTGAACTTTATTATGTTGTGTAATTTTCTTTTTCTCAGAAATGATATTAGAAAACTGGTATTGAAAAAGGTATCGTTCAGG
>NC_045742.1:17837720-17845141 GCF_008692095.1 Etheostoma spectabile
GAAGTAAAGGTATCGGTATTGGTACCGGTATCAAAAATTTTTGATTGATACCCAGCCCTACATGGAACTGATAGCAGATTAGTGATCATGAAAAAAAATTCAATTTTGCTGACCATCAGCAGTAGCACAAAGCAGCAGCAATGTGACGCTGCGTGAAAGAATGTGTAAATATGGTTTTATAGGTGTGGAAACCACCGCTTCAGGGTGTCAGGTCAGGACATTATTTCAACGTTCAGTGTGGGAGAAAGGAGCTAGGACCAGGGGTGCAGTTTAGATGATTTATGTAAAGAATAGGCTTGTGTTTCTGTGTGTGTGGTTCTATAAAAACAAAGCACCGCAATAATTACAGACCAATATCAAAGGCAAACCTCAGCTAAACGTAGCCATCTAAAATGCCATGCATAGAGCAATATTAATGGCAAACAATAACAACTAGAATGCAATGAGCTATCAAAGACTAGCAACACAAAGACATACAAGTAACCTAAATGACAGTCATAAGAATAATAACAAGCATTTTAACAGAATAAGCTACTGAAATATTATAATTGCTATAAGAATGTAAAAAACAGACTATTGCAAGCTAGCGGCTAGCTCTGAATCCCCTCGTTAGCTAACAGAAACCTAAATGCATTCACAGCTAATAATAAACACTGTGTGTAACCAAACACAATTAAACTTACATTTCCATGGACGCGCACACTAGAAAATAACTGTCCATAAGAAATCACTACAGTCTAGCTGATGTCTGCTCCTCTGTGCCTCTCACTCGTTGCTGCGTTCAGGGGCGTGCTCATGGTGGGCACACAGAGTGCATATCCATAGCACGTGATCAGTTCCAGTGGATACATAATGGGAATGCATGCACAGGACATGGCCTTTATTACAGACGCAATTTAAAAGGCTAAATATGTGATAGATTAAATGGACCAGAAGGAGAGAGACTACACTATATATAACTACATACCACTGCCATTTCGTCTATTTTCTTTGCATAATAGGTATCACTCCGTGTCTGAGAAAAAATAAAAGTTAGAGTAACAAAGGTATAGCTGGTGCCACGGATGGAAGCCAAACTATTGCTTCAAGTGTATGCTGTGTTTAGATATTTTTACTCCATTACCTTGTGGTCAGACAGCCCTTTCCAGCAGGGACCTGGAGCCATTATCTATAATCTCTTCAAAGCCACCAGACAAAAATAGTAATTATACCTCGCAGAACACAGGAGTTGCTGCTCTGCCACTGCTTGACCAGTTAGTTGTGGGTCCCCTGCTGTCTCGATCAGATACTGTGCTATTGTGTGACTTTGGTGAATTCGACTAACCCTTTAGTGTCAAGCGAAATAATTAGCTTATGCTAGCTGCTAGTGTAGGCAAACGTTACCTCTGTTTAATAGCAACTGCCTGGCTGTGTGCAGGCAGCCAGCTTTTGGACAATTTGAGGCAACAGGTAGAAGTAAAGAGTATTGCTAACGGATATAGTGTGTTGACTATGGAGGATACATGTATTCATAATTCCAATTGAAAGTCCAAAGAGAAAACGAAGAAAGATTAAATTAAAAGTATTTTATTTTACTACATTACTAGAAAAAAATCATGCCATAATTGAATACATTCGCTTTTTGACATCTGTCAAATCCAGATGAAAAAGGTGAATCTTAAAATGTCAAAGGGCAACAGCCAAATGTAAAATTTAAAAGATATAATTATAAATTATAATTGAAAATTATAGGCTAAAATATATTTTTTTCTATTTTAGATTTTAATTTAAGTATTTCCATTTGAACTTTTCCATTTCACATTTTTAGTTTCATATTTGATGTTTCTCTTTTCTTATTTCCTTTGCGATTTGGACTTCACTCTAAGCATTTAAAGTTGGCATTTAAAACTTGACTTTATACATTGCATTTTACATTTTCAAATTAATACTTCACATTTCAACTTTGCTTTTTCAGTTTCTTTTTTCTTTTTTAAATTCAATTATGGCATGATTTTTCCCAGTACCGTAGTAAAATAATATTTTTTTAATTTGATCTTGCTTGGTTTTCTCTTTGGACTTTCAATTTGAATAATGAATAAATATATCTCCAAAGTTGACAATTATCAACTTTAACCTGTGTGCTGCCAGTCACTCTGCCAGGCTGTTTCTTATGCAAGTGGTGTTTTTAACAGACTGGAAATGCTGATCCAGCATTAACCTCCGAGATAGAAATCCTCAAGACAACCAGCCATCCTCACATTGTGAACAGCAAAAACTCGTTCAAAGGGAAGTTTTGACCGATCTGCTTTAAGTTTTACGTTCTTCTGAACATGTTGACATCTGTTTATACACAAGTATGGTATGCACATAAAGTTGTGATACAAGTAATCACTCAACTTTCTTTTAAAACAAATGTATTACAGAATAGACAGCTTATGTCCTCACCTCTGGGATACCTGCTGTACAGTAACTCAGCGTATGGATGTTACGATAAGAACATCTTTATAGTAGACAACAGGAAAAATGCTTCAAACCAGATAAAAGATTGCATAACATGACATTGGATTTCTTTGCAATTTGGTGCCCCTTGAGTTTCAGAGTGCAATTCACTTGTACACCGTTGTCGTTAATATGGAGAGCTGTATACATAGGCCTGTCGCAATATGCAATAAATCAATTAATCGCATAATAAATAAAAAATAAGCTTGATGATATTTTTGCCCGCAATAATTTCCAATTGCGTGCTTGTTTGTTTTCATCCATTTGATTTATTATTTTGGTTTTTACTGTAGTGCATTTTGTTTGTTAACAGAGGCTCAGAGTCCATTTTATTTATTGTTTTTGGTTGTTTTGTTCATTTATTGAGGATATTTAAAATGTCTTTGAGTCTAGTGTTAAATATTCTTTAGAAATAAAAGTTTATAGATCTTAGAAAAGGTGTACCTGTATTATTATGCCATAACCATTATATTAGATGAAAATGGCCTCAGATCATTTTTTAACAATAATTTCTGGGACAATTTATCCTTCAGCAAAATTTGTTATCGTAACAGGCCTATGTATACATGAATTTCTTACTACTTCTCAATAGCACTCCTGTTTTCTGAATCAAACAGATTTCCAGTAGCTTAAGTTAGCTCTTTTATTGATAACGTAGTGTGGTAGAGTCCACACAGTACATTTAGCAGAGTATTCTAAAGCCCGAGCACAGTGGAGCCTTCTTCTGCGGTCTGCAATAAAACTGCTGAGGTTTAGGACGTGTATCGTTACATGAATGTATAAAACCCCAACGTTAGCTTCAGTGTTATGAAGCTTCATTTACTGTGAAATAACTGGTAACGCTAGCTTAGCCCAGTAAACTTTCCAATAGCTTGCCAAACACTGCTAATAATACGACAACGTGATTAACATAATGTTTGTTCATAAACAAACTAACAGAGCCGCTAGCGTCTGATGGCGATTTACTGCCGTGCCATGACAGCGATCACATTTCGGTAGCGGTGAGTCACTACACGTATTCATTTTGCTGAAACGTCCAGGAACTACAGTGCATCCAGCAGATGTCCAGGTACATCAATCAACGGGCATTCAGCATCTCCATGTTTGCTGGGTTTGGCCGAGGGATGGATGTCTGATCACAACCAAAACAATTGTTAATAAAAATGTTTGTTTTTTTTAAACAATATGATCATTGTTTTCTGGTTTGTAAGAGATGTACTAATTGAAGAATTATTGGATGGGAACATTTTTTGGCCATGGACAAATTCTAAGACAATTCAATTAAAAACCTGAATCTTAACTTTGTGTACTAATCAACAACTAAAACCGTGAGCTCAGAGAGAAAAAACTATGTATCTTGATCTATCTAGGGATTATTTGTTATAAAAAACACACAGATTCTATTTTCTCTCTGTTATTAAGATAAAGATCAGAAGACGTCCTATGTTGTGATGGACTACTGTCAGGGAGGGAGCCTTGCTGCAAAGATCACAAAGATGAGTGACTCTCCGAAGGAGATGGAGGTAGAGTTCTCTTTTGCTAAAACTATTTCAAATTTGTATTGTTTGTTTTGTGAGTGAAATATACTCCAGGCCAGTCCATCAGTGTATATATTTTGCAATTAAGTGATATTGCTCATTTCCTAGAGGTTCCATCATTTGTTTTCTAGGTACTGAGCTGGATTGTTGAAATCTGTATGGCTTTGAGAACCATTCATGAAAAAGGCTTGCTTCACAAACATCTGACACCAGAGGTACTACACATTTTACACACACTGAATAAAAGATGCAAAAAGATGTGCGTTTCCAAAGAATTTATCCATTAGCTATTTTACGGTATATCATCAGAAGATAAAACACACATATTGATGATGTGATATTCAATCTTTCCAATGAACCTTTGCCCTATAATTTCCCCCATTCGATATAAAATTAATGTTTCCTTATTTGAAATAAAAAATTAGGCATTTGGGCTGTCAACATTTTATATTGGAAAATCTTATCAAAAAATGACTTGTGTTAAATTTTAATGGTTCACTTAATATTTCTATTTAAAGTTACAGTTTTACCTTTTCATATTTTATAGAACATACTCCTCACAGAATTTGGTTTAGTGTGCCTGGACAGATTTGGAAGAATCCATGAAAAGTACTGTACATTATTGTTCAATATGTGCATGTATGAGTGTGTGTATGCACGTATGTATGTCTTGTCTTGTGCTTTTTGTGTTTTCTTTGTCTTCACTTGTTATCCTGTGAATTTCTGTTTTTGTATTTATATGCACATTTATTTTATGTTATGACTGACTGTCAAACTCAAAGTTCTGTAGCATTCAATCTCTGCATGAATTTGTTCACGTTTTAGCACGGGACTAACCTGAGCCAGGCCATTTAATAATTATAGTAATTATATCACACCCATATGTGGTTAGCAGTTTACAGCTGTTAAAGATTAAATTAGAATACATTTACTCATCAGCTGAAACGTCAGTTCAGTTATTCTGTATCGGGAAGAAAAAAACGGAAGGTCTCTATCAATCAGTCAATGTATGCATATATGTTTGTTTGTTTTATACAAATATTTTTTTTTATGTCCCCCCCCCCCCCCCCCCCCACACACACACACACAGTTCAGAAAACACAGCAGCAAATCTGTTGGAAACAAAATATCTGCCACCGGAAGCCTTTGTGAATGGGACCTATGATGCTAAAAGGTAAGATGTTTTTTACCAAAATGAGAAATGTATCACATGTGCACCACACACAACAACAAATGCCCTCTAAAAAAATAAAATACTACAGAGCCTCGTTGTCACAATTGAGCTGGACAAAAAAGGAAATGGAAAGTTTATTTGACCAGCTGTTATGTTCCATTGGCTGCATCAAATCAATGCAATCAATACCTTAGTAATGGTAAAACAAGTCGGTATTTTACTCGGTGTGTATTTGAGGCAGAGAGAGGGAACCAGGGGCCGGTTTCACAGAAGTGATGTGTTATCATTTGTCTACACAGCTTGTGTAGACAATGTTATGTAAGAGCGTTGAAAACTGTGAAATCTGAGGTTTTGACTCAAATTTCTTTTAAATACATTTACCTCATTGTTTGAAGTGTTGGCCACATTTAATATGAACATATGATATTGTAACATTATAGATATGACATTAAGATATGGAAAAGCATAGCCTAATGCAGTAGGTCTCCTTTAACTCTCCTTTAAGTTAAATTCAATTTTTATATTTTTTATAGTTTCAAATCATACCTGAGACGTTATTGCAGGACACTTTCCATAAAGATAGATAATAGATAATATACAGAGTGTGAATAATGTTTGTCCAATGTTCCCTTCATTGTCAAAATCACATTTTTTATTTTGTGCTACTACCACTACTAAATAATAATAATAATAATAATAATAATAATAATAATAATAATAATAATAATAATAATAATTGCTTCATTTATAGTGACATTTGGTCAGTTGGTTGCATACTCTACGAGCTCTGTACTCGACAACTGACAGTAAGTACCACAGTGTTGCATGTCATCAAAAATGTATTTAATAAAAACATTAATGCGATTACAAAAACCAACAAAACTATACTATATATTATTATTTTTTAAGGTAAGATTTTAACATAAATGCTGCTATGCATTATGACAGAGCCTAAGGACAATCATACGTGTTATGTAATTACATTCAACATAATTGCAATGTGAATGTTGTCAGTAAAGTTAATGTTGAGTGTACAACAAAGATTATCTTGATGAATACAAACAGGGTATAATATATAGTAGTGTGTATACTATAACATATGACCTAATAATTAGTGTTAAATGTTTTCTAACAATTATTATTTTTCAGTTCTCAGCAAAGACTACAATCGAGATCAAGGCGAAGATAATGAATGGTCCTCACCCATCTCTCACAGAGCCATTTTCACCAGAGCTTTGTGAACTATTGAGTGATATGTTAAATAAAGACCCTCAACCAAGACCAACAGCCAGCGAGATCCTGGGGCGTCCTTTCATTCAAAACTGTGTCTCAAAAAAGGTATGACACTCGTACAATGTTAAACTCATCAAATCAATTATTTTATAAAGTGATTAGTGGTAAAGAAAATAATAAAAAGCTTTTTTTCTTTTACCATATAGTTGGATGTTACAGGAAAGGTACTGTATTAAGCTTTAAATTAATTTTTACAAAATTCTGATCTGAATTCAGAATAAGAAAAGATTGTGATTCTAATTTTGCACATCCATATTTCCTGTATTATTACAGATAAATCCAAGTCAAGTGGTAAAATACCTTACCAAATAGGCATGTAGCTTGTTAATACTGTATTTAAGTTGTGCCTCTCTTAATCAAGTGGAACCAGACCATAGATTTCAAAACTAATGGACGAAGCTTCAGGGCCTTAAAAGTGAAGCCAATGCAGAAGTGCCTTAAACCCTAGTTGCAAAAATGTATGTATATAATATATGTTTAGAAGTCTATGGGAAAACGACCCTACTTCATACTTGACTAATTACCTCAGTAAACATTTTCGTTATGAATTTATGACCTCAATTGCTACTTTGATGTTTTCTTCATTACAGCATGATGTTCATTTTGTAAAATATGGGCTCATTGATTTTAAAATTGAAAATATAGCAGGAAATGTTTTACGGGCATGGCAACACGCTGACCTGTCAATCATGACAGAGGCTTAGGATACTTTTCCATGGCACTGTGTACATTCAAATACCCGTGAACTTGTTTTTTGGTGTTTTTGTCTTAACCCTTGTATGGTATTTGGGTCAAATTAACCCATTTTTCAAAATTCTTCAAAGTTACATTTTTTATACCTGAAAATCAATGACCTTACCTTATTTTCTGTGATAAACATGTATTCCTGACTCAATTCAGAAATTATTTAAGATAGGACACTTATGTTGTTTCCATAG
>NC_045742.1:17845151-17851546 GCF_008692095.1 Etheostoma spectabile
ACATGAATTATAACCTTAAGACAAAAAACGAACCCTACTTCCATTTTTAATTGTGTGCTAGTAGAGACTGATTGCATTCCCTGAACATAGATGTTATCCCAATTGTTTGAAATTGAGATAAAGACAATATTTGTTAATAGATTATGAAGTAACATTTTATTTCAGAATTGTTTTTAAAACCCCAAATAAGTCACGGGTCAATTTGACCCAAGGGATACGAGAGGGTCCCGAAAGTGAAGACAACACAAGGGTTAAACTTTGAAACTCTCACTGTGAGTTTTAACTTCATCAAATTGAATTAGAACATTTGGTTGCCTAATAATATCTTGTTCAGCATTATGCTAAGTTGTAACTGTTTGGAGGTACCTCCTTTTCCGCTGACAATGTCTGTCTTTTTTGATGCAAAACAACGGTGGAGGAACTCCAGACCAAGTTGGACAAGCTAAGGGAAGTGGCTGACAATTTGGAACGCGTGCATGTAGGCACCACCATCGCCAGTCTGACAGGAGGAGTGATTGGAGCAATAGGAGGGATTACATCCATAGTGGGCCTTGTACTGTCTCCTCTCACTTTTGGAGCCTCTCTTATTGTCACTGGGGTTGGAGTAGGAGTGGGTGCGGTAGGTGGGGTCACTGCTGGTGTCTCAAATATCACTAATATGGTCAACCAGTCTTCTGACCGCAACGCAATTCGAAGCTTCACAAAAGAGTTTGAACAGAAATTTAATGCAGTTGCCACCTGGCACCAGGAGATTAGCTACAGCTTACAGTCAACCATGAGTGAATCAGCTGACATAACTGACAATAAGGATAGTGAGTTAAATGAAAACAACACGTTACAGCTTGGCCAGGGCCTGAGTTGCATTTCTGAAGCAGTGCGACTAGGTAGAACGGTGGCCATCGGCAGAACTGCAGCGCAAACATCCAGGGTGGTACGCCTGGCAGAGGTAGCAACAGGTGTGTTATCTGGCTCATTTGTGGCAGTTGATGTCTTCTTTATTGCCATGGATGCAAAAGAGTTACACCACATCAGACAGGCAAAGACAGCAGAGGAAAAAGGTGGAAATGTGCCCACTTCTAACCAAGCTGCGCTATTGCCCAGCTCATTGATGCAAGAGGTCAAGTCTGACAAATCAGAGACACAGGACCAGCCTTCCCAAAATACCACTTCAATCAGATCTGAGATCATGAAATTTGTTCATTCAATCAGGCAAGCAGCAGACAAATTGCAGAAAATCTTGGATGAGTTGAAAAGCAGCATCTTACTTAGTCTTTCACTTGAGGATGACAGCGAGCTGGAATGGCAAAATATGGAATCAATGTAACCCAAAGGTTACATTAAACAAAATCAAAAGTACATTGTGTTAAAGTGTCGGTAGACTCGGTAGACAACTCTGATTGTTGCGTCAACACCTAGTGTTTGCTCCGTGCTATGCCCCCCCCACATGCATGTACAAATATATAATAATATCAATATATAATCAATATATAATAATTTAATATATCAATAACATTATATCGTTGTGCAATGCAACGTCACACTTGTCAAAAGTCAGACTACACCTGATCACAAATCTCATGGTTGTTGAGGTCAGAATACTTGATTGTGATTGGTCAATAACAGCATTCTATTATCTGTTATTTCTGAATACCGGAATACCATTAATATTCATGCAAATACAGAACTCATTCTGTTGATTAACGGATCACAAAGGGAAGGTGAGGGCGGAGGAAATGGGGAGCGCTAACAGCACTAATGACAACAGTGCAAACAGATCATTAGTTAGCAACATGTTTAGCTTACTCATCGAGGAGACCTGGCTTCCACCAGAGATTCTAGCTTATCAGCAGTAAAGTTAAGGTTCCAGACAACCTTAACCTCTACATTTCCCCTTACTTAGTTACCATTCGCATGATATAGGTCAAGCTATAGTGCGTAGTTTTCTGAGGAATTCTAAGTAATGACAACACGTTGCATCCACATGATGCAAATCTTCCTTAATCGCATTACATTTACCCATGTCTACCAGAGAGGACAGTTAGCTGTTAGTAAGTTACTGTTAGCTATGTGTTAGCAAGCTAAGACACTGGCAAACATAATGCTGCATAGCTTTCTGATGTATCCACATTCCACTATAACACAAGTTGCATACGGTCAAAATGCTTAAAGGTGCAATATGTAATACTGATAGCTAGTGTTTAAAAAGGTTACTGCAGTACAAATTCAAAATACTGGAGAGAGTCGTTGCTACATTTTTCGGTTCGAAAGCTTATAAAATCTAAGTTATGGGTTATTTTCTATGCTGGTAGTGCATCGAATTACACAGAAGCTTTTAGGCTTTTTTCTGTTGTTTGCCAGCAGACGGAATTATTGAGGAGGCCCCTTAACACTTTACAAGTCCAAGGAGAGCGAAGAGTTGATTTTCCCTCTGGTGGGGGCCGGACTAAAATGCATGCAATGTATGACTTATGCCACCTCAAATTTGTTAATTTAATAATTTATATGATGCAGAAGGGGTTTTAACTGCAGTTAAAAACGCATGCTTATGAGTCATGTGCTAACTTTAATTTTATCTTTGTAGTTTTAGATAATTTTGTGTAAACATGAGAACAAGCTACTGGTTCTCCTACATTAAACTGTGAGCATGTGACATATAAATGCATTTATAATACATATGACTATTGTTAACATCTATACTGGCAAAAAATAAATGCAAGTTGTATCAAGAATTCCGTCCCCTGAGATATTCATTATTAATACACACATACATTCTGGGATAAGAGTAAACAAAAAAAAGGGTTGTTTGCATTTCTTTGAACCAATCATAATCGTCTTGGGTGGCGTTCAGCTGTGTCCGTTCACTCTGCCATTAACCAACCAGGGGCTGTCAATAACACAATTAAACCAGTAAAAGACAGTGGTTAGACAAATCACTGGCGTGTGTGCACGCTACAATACTTCCCTTGGCAGCTGCCATTCACTACATCATCACATTTATCACATTAATCACACATAAACACAAATATGTAGACACACACACACACACAAGCTCCAGTAAAAGAGCATGATTAAATCTATTTCTGCTCTCTCCCTCTCTTAATAGCTAAACTGTTATGTCTTTACCCCTCTTCTCATTTATCAACAGAAGACTTCACTTAATTTAAACCCTCCATGATAGTGTAGTCAAGGCGACCACCAAGGAGAACAGAAGGAGCTGTGAAATTGCTGTGAATGAAAATGTACGTTATCATTTTAGCTCAGCAGCTGAATAAAAATAAATCATGGGATTCGGAGTTGAAGAAAGTGGCATTGCGCTTGACTGGTGTGTATTACTCTGCACCGTGAATTATAATTGGCCTTAATCTTTTCTAAAGCTTTTGGAAGCTTGTATTGATTTGTGTCATAAACATCTCTATGCAAACTTGATTTTGCCGCCTTTAGACAGCACAGAAGTGGCTTTCGTGTAATGAGGGTGTTTGTGATATCAGTGCACATCAGTGACACTGATTTTAAGATATTCCCACCTTTTTAATACAGAAAAGTTGATGATGGGTGGTGGCTGTCAGAGCGAGATGCTTTCTTTGTGCTTTGACTCAGAAATACTTTACAAAATTGACTCTTTAGAATGACATTAAGAAGATGGTTGCTTTTTAATCCCAGCGTGTTGTTGTCCAACTAATCACTTTTATGCACCTTTTGGCAGCTCTGGGAGAGAATGACTTTCTGCTTGCATGCCTCCTCATTAATGGGGAAGGTGGTAGTTCATAAAGAAACATTACACAACATTACAAGAAAACATGCTGCATTCACTGACTGATTCGTCTGACACCATACCTCTCCTCAAGTCAAGCTGAACTGGACAAACCAGGAAATAAACACTGACATTTTAGCATGCTATTTTTTTTTAAATTAATTTATTACCTTGGGTTTTGGCACCAATTAAGCTAAGCTTTATTGGTGCCAACTCACTGTCATAACACCATTTTCATCACATGACTGACTTCAGAAGAAGCCCATCTGACCCTAACCCCGTTTGTTTTCTGAATGAAGACTTTGAGAGAGTTGTTCTGGCAGAGGCCTTGTTCAACAATAAATTCAAATGAAAACCCATCATAACTAGTATAACATTACTGCATTATAATGCTCATGCTTAAAAACAATCAGTCTTGACACTGTTGCGTCCATTGTCCCCAGCACATAATAGTATGTCTTTCTGGTCTTCTTAATAATAATAATAATAATAATAATAATAATAATAATGATGATAATAATAATAAAGCTTCCAATAGACCAGTGCTAGCCATTTGTTTGTGACGCGTAGTGTTCCCACTATCAACGCTGTGCTGAGGAATTTTACGTACAGATTCATATGCAGATTAACCAGTAATATAATACAATTTTAACTGCTATAACCAATCCTGCATTTAGTGATACCAGATATTCTTCAAAACTCTGGAAACACGGAAACACGCATCTGTACCTGTTTTAGTTATTGGGCATAGCTATTTGTACGTCTGTATGTATATATGTATGAATGCATGTTTGTTTTGTATGCCTCCTTTATGTTATTTATGGTAATCAGTTTTGTCTTTATGTATTTGTTAGTGTTGTTTGGTTTGCATCCCTCTTGTAATGTGTTACGTGTACTTTTTATCTGGACCTTGAGTCTGTAAATAAAGTTGATAATAATAATAATAATAATAATAATAATAATAATAATTAATGTTATCTATATAGAGCTTTTAAAGTACTCAAAGACACTTCACAATAAAACCACTTTATTAAGCACCTTAGTTTAATCATAACACAGTGGAAGGCGAGATAATACTTCTTTCACTGTCTAAGTCAACTCAAAACCATGGCAGCATTTATGATCTATAAAGGCTTTTACTGGTACCAACTAAGAAAAAAAAAAGTCAAATCCATCAAACATTACATTTTCCAACAAGCTGTCATGTGATGCACATTCCATGTGTGAGTGCAACAAACACCAGCTGTGTGATTCAGTTACATACAATAATGGGGGGAGGGCCATCAATGCAAAACTAATTTAGCAGATGGCTTTTATACAGGTATTTAACATTTGAAGTGTGTTTTAAACCCGCTAATATAATGCAGTGTTTCAATACAGTCAGTGCATATGTAAAAAAAAAAAAAAAAGAAATTCCCTCACCTAGCCTATAAGTTACCAGTTGGACTTTTTTTGCGTAATCTTTTTAGTTGCTGTCATTCACCCAATTGGCCTTAGGTTCACCAAGACCACGGATCAAGAGTCTACTGCTTGATGTCAGCTTAACCTCAGTTTTTCATCTTGACTTACTCTTTACCCAAGGCTCAATTTTCTTTCTATTGCTGCCATTTACTTTCTTTCTGCCACCACTTTAAGCTTGTTTTTCCCCTTTTCCTATGTCACCTGTGTGTGAGTTTGTGCTTTTAGCCTTTTTGTGAATTGGCACAGTCCTCAGAGTCAAAAAAGCTGCTTTGAAGTCTGTCGCCTTGGACGCCTGCCAGTGGTGCCACAAAAAGAATACTCCTCATTAAGTTAATTTTTTTCATGTCTTTCATTATTCTCCTTTTGATCCTCGTCCAATTTTTTCAGATTTTCTGACATTTAGTTTTCTTGATATTGTTTGATAGACAGAATAACTTAAATCTGCTGGGAAATACAAATAACGTTTGTCTTTATCTTAGGTTGTATGTCTGCTTTGTGTAAGACAGTCCCCCTCATACTGTGAAATAAAGCATTCTCTATCTTTCAGGATTTTACTAGTTTGGTAAAGGAGATCTACGGGACTCTTGGGGTTTAAACTTTCCCGAGAACGTAAATACTGTAGGTTTGGTCTACATGATGACCGAGAGGAAGGAGAGAAGGAGAGGATGTAAAGATTTACATTATTCACTGTTTCTGAGAGAGTTCTTACTGTACTTGAATGGTATTATTAAGCCAAATCCTGTGCTTATTTTAATATTTGATTTTTTTTTACTGGACAAGAACACTATTTGGGCTGTGTCTGTACTCTCATTCAGCTATTTGATATCCGTTTGAAAATTAACTTTGGTGCTCAGATGATTTTTTACTTTGAGGTTGTGCTTTTGGTTTTCTTGCTGATTTAGATTGATGATATTGTGTAAATACATTAGTTAAGAACATTTTACCTGTTATCCTTTTATTTAAAAGTCCCATGGCATGAAAATATCACTTTATTAGGTTTTTTAACGTTACTATGAGTTCCCCCAGCCTGCCTATGGTCCCCCAGTGGCTAGAAATGGCGATAGGTGTAAACCTAGCCCTGGGTATCCTGCACTGCCTTTGAGAAAATGAAAGCTCAGATGGACCGATCTGGAATCTTGCCTCTTATGAAGTCATAAGGGGCAAGGTTACCTCCCCTTTCTCT
>NC_045742.1:17851556-17853110 GCF_008692095.1 Etheostoma spectabile
CGCCCAGAGAATTTGGCCCACCCATGACAGAGAGACTTCATGGCTTTCAAACAAGCAAAGTGGTGTTGGTCAAGACAACACCCTTAGCCTCCACCTTTCCCCCCCTCTCTCAAAAGCTATAGACTCAGAAAGGGCACATACTAAGGAAAGCTCATTGTGGGACAGGCTCTAGTGGCTGTAATTCGGCACCGAGGCTACATTTGGGGAAAGAGACTTCAGATACGGTATTAGGAGACCACTAAGATCTATAGAAAAGCATCCAAAGAGCACCAGGTCATGGAACCTTTAATAAAGTGATAGTTTACGGACTTGTTTTGGATTTTAGTGAAATGGAGGTCACTTTGCTGACAAGTCTATTAAACAAATTATATGCTTTAAAAATTACGTTCCCACACGACCACTCACTCAGTTACAGTGATGCACATGATTCTCAGATGTAACAACATTCTTCACAGATCTGTGAAATGTGTAGGACTGTGATCAAAATGTTTCTACAAATTTCACACCCAAGTGCGATACAAACATAATCCTTAAATTAAAAAAAATACAATATTTATAAAACAGTGAGTATGTAACGTATACACAAAATACTGGTTTCATATTTCGTTTTAAGTGTCAGTGTCTTCACAGCTTCACATTTGAAAAAACCTAACTGGTACATTGCGGATATAAGGTACAAAATGTTATTTAGCAAATAAATATTTCATGACGCCCTGAAAGACAAAATAACAATGACATGGTTATAGTAACAGTTAATCACTATTTATATATTATGTTCAAAGTGACAAGGACATAATACATTGTTCAGCTCTAAAGATAATATGCCAAAGTTGTGATTGTTTTGTGCTTATAAATCGATTCCCTGAAGCTGCCTCTTCCACCCTTCTGCCTGCTTTCAGTTTATTCTTCCCTTTTCTGGGACTTATTCTACCAACCAGTCATTGTTTTTCTTCTTTGGACTGTTGAGTAATCACATCCTGGAACAGGAAAAATGCTAAATATTTGCTCACACTGAGCACATTTAGTTCACAGTTAAGAGGATTTTCTTTTACACACATTGAAAACATGCATAACACCATCAGCATGTTTTACGAAAAACAAGAAAATATCTCAGTATCAGTCTCAAAAGGTACTGGGCCAGACTTTCCAGCACTGTGAATTAAACACGTAGTCACCAGCTCGCTATGAATTGTGCTTTATAGACTTCAGCAGGTTGAATCCATTCACTTCTGGTTCAGTTTTGTAAATTCAGAAACAATGATGCAGCGCTCTGTCCCTGATTGCAACAATGACAAACTATGCTAAACTGAACATGACATCATGACTTCATGTTTACATACACGCTCACTTTCTTAGGTAAAGTAGCAGCTGCTTTTGACAGGCCCACAACAGGATGCCATTTAACACATTACTAAAGGGCAGTGCGTATGTATACTGCAAACAGTCTATCCACCTATCCAGCAGTGCACAATAAGCGTGTTAATAAGACACACACAGGCCTGATAATAATCCCTTCTGCAGCTCTTTAGTGCACAGTGTGTGTGTGTGTGTGTG
>NC_045742.1:17853120-17860598 GCF_008692095.1 Etheostoma spectabile
TGTGTGTGTGTGTGTGTGTTAAAAACACACGCCATCAGCACATAACAGAGCTATCGGGCCGAGGAAATCTACAGTTCAGTGTAGATGTGTTGAACACGCTTCAGCTCTGTTGGGTTGAAGCTACCAGGAAAACATTTTTAAAAAGCAGGAAGGAGGATCAAAGTGTCAAAGCCATTTCTGAGGACACCGTTATTTCCTAATGATCTCTGAATGACATGAATGGCAATACGTGCTTTCCATCTTTTTCTTCATTAGGTACACGCAAGGTCAGGACTCCACTGTTTTACACAGCCTAAATGCAGTTTCAGACAACAGTTGCCTTAAAGGCTGTTACTTAAAGCTCCAACATATATTTACTGTAATAAATCCAAAAATGACCCCAATGCGTCATCAGATATTAAGAAAACATGCTAAATTTAAACATTTTCCGTTCTGTGGCAAACTTTCTGTTTGTGTTAAAGCCTGTGTGTTGTTATCAACTGCCAGGTTTGACAGCCAAGCCGGGTTGCCGGACATACCTGCAAAAACCTAAACCCAGCTCGCTACAGCTGTAACGTTGGTATAGCCATGAAAGAAGCAAACAAACGGGATCAACGGAGATAAATTCTACCCGACCTAAAAAACGGCAAGTTTCTAACAGTTGCGTGACAAACCCCGGGTAAATATTGGAGGTATATTTAAAAATTTGACAAGTAGCTAATGTAATTCTTAGTGGGTAAAGTAAGATCCCAACACCGTTCAAAACGCTCATTTATTTTTAGTATGACCACGGTTAACAACTCAATACCGTTAACTGTATAGATAGATGACTAATCTAATGGTAATTTAGCTAGCTAGCAAACATCTGTCTTCTGCCTTAGTCACCCGGTGATGCAAGACTTCAGTTGGGAAGAAAGCTGACAACATTCCCGGCCTGGGGACACATCCATTCCACAGTCAGCCCCCAGCCAGCTAACAACCATTCACCATCATTACAGCCCCGGCCTAGGGACACATCCACAGTCAGCCCCCCAGACAGCTAGCAGCCATCCCGGTCAGCACTTAGATAGCTAACTCTGGAGCTAAGGACGCTAACGGCAGTTAACTGAACCGTTGGGAAACAGACCCAAGCACCCGAGTCAGAACAGAGGCCACACGTAGCGTTAGCTACACCTCCGTTAGCGTTACCGGTGGCCCCCCCCTTTTGCTTTAAGCAATCTTTACAGTTGGCTAAATTTAACAGACAAAACAGGAATAAGGCATCAAAAGGAAGACTAGTAATTTAGAGATGTGGTAGCACTGGATCTGGAGGGAGAAGGATAACTCTGGTGTTGCAATTTCGTTTTTTTTCCCACATCGTTACAGCCCTAGAGAGACGGAGAGACCGCTCTGAGCGGATTTGATTGTTTTCTATGGGGAGAGCAGTCCACCCAACTACCCTCGCACACCGCTCGAAATTGCCGCGCTGCGCTCAAAGTTCAAATTATTTAATCTTTGACCTAGTTGCTTCTGACCTTTCAAGGCGCAACCATGAGTGTAATCAATTCCAGAAAGTTCCTGCGTTGTGCCTTGCCTGTTTGCTCTGTGCCCTACCTCGCGGTTTTGCCGCAGCTCATGTGTAGGCGGCTTTAAGGAAAGGCAGCCGCCATCAGCACATCCTGAAAGCTCCCTTACTACTTTACATTTCCCTTTCACTTCTCATGCCTCTGTGCCAGTTTGTCTCCTCTTCTTTTCTCAGTGCGATAGCTTTTCAACTTGCTTTTTAAATAAAAACATGTCTTATCTATAAAGTATAAGATTTTCCGTGAAACTTTTTTTGGTCTCCAGTACTTTTGTGCAACTGCATTGTGCCTGATAGAATAGATCATGTTTTCCTGCGTGTTGTGCAAACTTTACACACCTTCACTTCCTGAAATAGTTAAATTTCTCTTTAACTTGCCTAACCTTTCCCATCCACCCCGTATTCTATCTAAGCTTCCTCTCCTGTTGTCACTACCTTGCAGCCCCCTTCCCTTCCCTATCTGTCATTTGATTATGATAAAATGAGAAAGGAAACTCTGCCTAACAGTAGAACTGCCTCCAACAAACTGTCTCACACACATCTTGCCCTGAACTCATCTATTCAGAGTTCAGGGTCAGAGATAGAAAGTCTTTCAGTGTTGTGAGTAATAACCAGTGAAAACAGTCACTGTTAATGTATATCCAATGACTGGGTTAGTACACTGGGTATACAAAAATGATGTAAAATGGCGCCGCTTGAGTGGCAGCTTGTTACAGTAGCTCTGCAGTTTGATACATCTTTTTAGTGTTTTTACGGTGTTTTTGTCTTTTTTGTTATTTTTTTCTTTGTCACTACCGACACTTTAAGCAAGTGGGCAGCTATGGTGTTCATATTGTTACGTTCGTAGCTTGTCTCTTGCTGTTTTTGGACTTTTGGCACGCAAATGGAAACTCATCCAACAAACACCCACCAACGACGGTCCCATTGTTTCACACCCGGGTCACTGTTAGCCCTGCGCCACACACCCCCCTCTGCGCGGAGCGGCAGGAGATTCCGAAGGAGTTACGGAGAAGAAGAAGAGGGACAGAGCGGGTGTGAAGCGCAGGGAGCGGAAAAGACGGTATAAACCATGTTTACCGTCTGTCATCATGGGCAACGTTAGATCTCGTTCTAACAAGATGGAGGAGCTGACGGCGCTGACCCGACTGCAGAAGAAGTACCGGGAATGCAGCCTCATGTGTTTCAACCGAGACGTGGCTGTGTGAACTTCTCCCCGCACACGTCACCCTGGACGTTTTAAACTTTTACGAGCGGACAGGAAACAACAGAGCGGTAAAAAGAAGGAGGGGGAATCGCTGTGTTTGTGAACGATAGTGGTGCCACCCGACACATCAGTGTGAAGGAGCACACTCGTACCAGAGACGTGGACTGTTAGCAGTCAGTATTAGGCCATATTACCTCCCGAGGGAGTTCTCACAGGTTATCGCGTGTACCGTGTACATCCCCCCCTCGGCGGTCGCTGCTGCTGCAACAGATCAGTTTCATACTGTTGTGTCTCAACTTCAAAACCACACCCCATTCCCTTCTCCTCATCTCTGGGAACTTCAATCATGCTTCCCTGTCCTTGCCTCCCCCCACTTCACCCAGTATGTTAAGCCACACCAGAGGCGTCACAACTTTGGACTTACTGTATGCTAATATCAAAGAAGCTACACCTCATCCCCCTCCCCCCCTCCCCCCCCTCGGCCGCTCAGATCACAATCTCGTCCATCTAGTCACAGAATACTCCCCTGTGGTGTCAAACAACAACCTTGAAGAGCTTGTGAAGCAGTGGTCTGAGGAGGCAAGTGATGGCTCAGGGACTGCTTTGAAATTACAGACTGGGAAGCACTCGGCACCCCCCACGGCACCGACATTGACAGCATGACACATTCTCACAGACTATATCAACTTCTGTGTGGAGAACACTGTGCCCTCCAAGTTGGTCCAGTGTTTTCCCGACAACAAACCCTGGGTGACTTCTGAGATAAAGCTCTGCTAAATGAGAAGAAGAGGGTTTTTGCATCGGACAGAGGAGCTGCGCAGAGTCCAGAGGAACTCAACTCGATCAGGAGGGGGAAGGTCATCTACGAAAATTAGAAAAGTTTGGAGCAAACATGCTAGGGACGTCTGGAGAGGGCTGCAAACATCTCCGCCACGGCAAAGCTGTGAAGAACCAAGCCGGAGGAGACAGGACTGGGCAGATGACTGACTCGTTTTTTTTAACAGATTTGACTCTGCCTCCTCGCCTCCCTCTTCACACCCCCCACCCCCTCTTCACACCTCCCCTGCCTTCTCCTCCTCCCCCCTCCCCTCCTCAGCCTGCCACCTTCAACGACCCGCATCAGCTGAACCCACCACCCGCTCCTCCCCCCCTCTCCCCGCTCATCAGTTCACCAACCCCCTCTCCCCCCCCTGAGACCCTCACCTCCTACCATCCCAACACCCCAGTCATCCTCCACCCACTTCTCCATAACAGATGATCGGTGAGAAGTCAACTGAAGAAGCTCAAGGCAAGGAAGGCCCCGGCCCGGACGGCACAGCCCAAGTCTCCTCAGGGACTGTGCTGACCAGCTCTGTGGTGTGTTCAGGCACTTATTCAACCTGAGCCTGAGCCTGGAGAAGGTCCCAGCCTGTGGAAGACCTCCTGTGTGGTCCCGTTCCAAAGTCACCGCGACCCAAGGAGCCAAACCACTTCAGCCTGTTGCCCTGACTTCTCACCTGATTAGACCATGGAGAGGATCATCCTGCGTCACCTGCGCCCCTGGTGGCACACAGCTGGACCCCTGCAGTTTGCTTACCACCTGGATTGGAGTGGACGACGCAGTGATCTACCTGCTGCACAGATCGCTGCTTCACCTGGAGGACAGCGGGCACTGTGAGAGTCATGTTCTTCGACTTCTCCAGTGCTTTTAACACCATCCAGCCTTCGCTCCTCAGAGTGAAGATGGAGAGTGCCGGATGGACCAACATCTGGCTGCATGGACTACGGACTACCTCACAAACAGACCACAGTATGTAGGCTCCATCACTGGTGTTCTGACGTGGTGCACTGCAGCAAAGGTGCCCCTCAGGGTACGGTGCTCTCCCCCTTCCTTTCCACCCTCTACACCTCGGACTTCACACACAACACCACCCACTGCCACATCCAGAAGTTTCCTGATGACACAGCCGTTGTTGGTTGTGTCTCTGAGGGGAACGATCTGGAATACAGGTCGGTTATCAAGGACTTTGTCAGCTGTGTGAGCTCAACCACTCACGCTTAACACCACAAGACAAGGAGATGATACGACTTCAGGAGGAAAACATCCCCCTTCTCACCGGTGACATCCAGGGATGGACCATTGATGTAGTGGAGAGCTACAAATTCCTGGTTTTCACCAACAATAAACTGAACTGGACTGATAACACCCAAGCACTCTACAAAAGGGCCAGAGTCGCCTCCATCTGCTGAGGAGACTCAGGTCCTTTGGAGTGTGTAGGACTCTCCTCAGGACCTTCTATGACTCTGTGGTGTGCCTCTGCCATCCTCTACGCTTGTGGTCTCTGGAGGGGGGGCAGCTCGGACCGGGACAGGACAGAGACTCAATAGACGGATCCGGAGAGCGAGCTCTGTCCTGACTGTCCTCTGGACCCCATGAGGAAGTAGGGGAGAGGAGATGTTAGCCGCTGACATCCATCATGGACAACACCTCTCACCCCCTACATGACACTGTGGGGTCCCTGAGCAGCTCCTTCAGCACAGACTGATACACCCACGGGTTAAGAAGGAAGGTACCGCAGGTCCTTCATCCCGGCCGCTGTCAACTCTCAACACCTGCTCTACCTGATTTGTTGTAGTTTCTGTTCCTGTTTTTTCTCCCATCTACATCACACACTTTCTGTTTATCTTTAATATTGGTATTTATATATTTTATTACAAGTACTTACTTTCAATATTTATGGTCTCAGGTTATATATTTAAATTATGCTACCGACTCTTGCTCTTTGCTCTAATTACACATCAACTTAACTTAATTTTTAACGTCACTTACACTGCAATATTGTTTCTCTATCATGGCAACCGCACTTTAAAATTCCTTTGTTTGACGGCATTTACTTACTCGTCACCATATTTTCATTGTCATTTCTTGCCTGTATTTCTTGCCTTGTATTTCTTGCCTTGTATTTCTTTCGTGCTTACTTGTTGTGTGTTATTGTTTTGTTTTTCTGTTTTTGGCTGTTGCTGCTATGCTCTACTTGTAACGCAGAATTTCCCCGTCGTGGGATAAATAAAGTATAATCTAATCTAATCTAATCTAACGAGTCCCTGTGGCCCGTCAAAAATCATAAGTCAGCTCAGTAGCTGATCTTAATTTATTCTGATTACACACACTCTCGACCTTGACCCTTTATACTCCAGATCCTATAAAAGTGCTCCCATCTCAAGAGAGTTTATAGACCAAACCCAATGCCTTCCCCCTCTTTTGAAGCCATCATTCTCCTCTCCACTACTCCTTTTTTCCTGAACAATTCTTTTTTATTTCACGTCATGGCTGTTTTTCCAAACCATTTCCTCCCAATCTCTCTCTGGTGCTTTCTCCCCAAGTTTATGCCTCACTCTCATTCTCCTCTCCCCCCTCTCGTGGTTGCTATCCCTCACGTTCTGCGCTCATATTTCATTCTGACTCTGCCTCTCATTAGACCCTCTATCTCTCTTGTCCACTTGTCCACTTCTTTTTCCTTTTCTTTACTCACTCTCCTCTCACCTTCTCTATCATCCTCTGCTCTTTTAGTGTTCATCTAATGCTATCCCCCAGTGCCATTCTTTTCTTAACCTTCTCTTGCTCTCCCTTTTTCACTCTTCTATGTTCATGCAGCACTAAGTCAGTGAGCAGAGAGGAGGAGTGGGAGAAGGGAGAGAGAGGGGAGACGAGAGAGAGAGAGAGAGAGAGAGAGAGGAGGAGAGACTCCCAGTAGTTCTCAGTGTGCTGACAGTGACTGGGGGAGGTCATTTATCTCCTGGGTTTTTTCTCTAGAATCCTCCCTCCTTAGACAGCTAATTCAATATGTTGAGAGTGCTGTTCCTTTGTCAACAAATTTCATTAAGCAACATTAGCAGTGCTATCAAAGAGGTGACAGGGAGGAAATGAGGATTCAGATTAGAATATTGAGAATGAAAGTTTGGAAAGTAAAATGGCTAACCGCGGGTGTGTGTGTGTGTGTGTGTGTGTGTGTGTGTGTGTGTGTGTGTGTGCACACACAATCTCATACTTGCCACACTTGTCCCCAGCCACTTAACAGGCAGCATTTACATAAGCCATTTTGAATTTTCATTATTTCTCTTGGAAGGATTTCGTAATTGGATTTCTTCCCACAGAATTTCTTCCTTTCTACACGCGTACCCAAGAGGAGAGGAATACTGTTAAATTACTGCACCATTTGAAGTAGTTAAAGCTGGGTGTGGTTTGCAAATTTTCTGTCCTGATAGTGATAATAACATTTTGTGAAAAAGGAACCCATTTTAGCATTGCTTTCCTTACATTCACATTTCGGCTTTTATAAATGAATCTTTTGCTATCACATTTGCCACATTCTCCCTTCCTAAAATAGTACGACAGTGCTAAAAGGTAAATGTGCCATCCATTGAACAGACTGTTGCTAAAAGGGTACCAAGGAAACCATAACTCCCTGACAAAGATGGCACATTTTGACTCACTATTTTTGGGTTTTAGTTTGTGGTTATCATTAAAACGTAAACAAAATTACACACAGTTGATAGTACTGTACTGATTTTATTTTGAGGCAGGTTGCTGGTTGGGTTTTGGGTGTGACAGTTCCTCATTTAAAAGAATAGAGGCTTAAGATGTTAAAAAGAATTAAAAAATGAAGAAGAAACAGAGAACCTAAGGTCATTTCAGACAAGGGTTCAATACTCCAGTCACACTTGCGGGGAGGCTGTGGCTCAGTGGTAGAGCGG
>NC_045742.1:17860608-17868955 GCF_008692095.1 Etheostoma spectabile
ATTGGAAAGTTGGTGGTTCGATCCCCGCCCCTCCAGTCATTGTCGAAGTGTCCTTGGGCAAGACACTGAACCCCAAGTTGCCCCCGGTGCTGCGCATCGGAGTGTGAATGTGTGTGAGTGTTTATCTGATGAGCAGGTGGCACCTTGTACGGCAGCCCCGGCCACAGTGTATGAATGTGTGTGAATGTTTTCCTGATGTAAAAAGCGCTTTGAGCAGTTGTTAAGACTGGAAAAGCGCTATATAAATACAGCACATTACATTACACTTAAAAGGCATCACACATTCACAACGGATGCTAATTTGATAGGAAAGTGGCAGGAAAAAAAGGTTGAAAAAACAGTTACTTTGCTGCCTTATGAGTAAGGACAATTGATTAAAAAAATGATAAATCGGATTAGTACTCGGTAATGGCTGATACGCAAGTTCAGGTTGTCAGAATCGGTTTCGGGAAGCAAAAAATGGTATCGGACCATCTCTACTTTGAGACTTATTCTGATATGAATGCACAGAGGAAGGAACATCAACAAAGTCCCTTTCACATTTTCCTCAGTAACATGTTTTGTTCACTGCTGGACACTCCTTACTGTTAATAGATGTGCACAGACATAAACTAAGAACATTTGGCTATGTTCAGCAAAAGGTAGAGGCCATGCTTGAATATAAATATGAGACCTAGTAGAAGTAGAAGCCTAGTTTTGCATGATACACTGACTGACTACAACAAGTAAACCATGTCATTTTTACACATGCAGTGGATACATGAAAAGTGCCCAAAAATTAATCCCTAGGCTAAATTTGTCAAAATAAAGTCAGCAAAGGGGCCTTGATGGGAACCACCTTGACTACATCAGTGAGTTGCATTTTCACATCTAATGTTCTAGCCACTATCTAAACACTGAGAAAAAGATCCCCCCCCCCACCACACACACACACACACACACACACACACGCAGGTAATCCCTCAAATTGTCTTGCAATTCGGATGGTTTCCATCCCTTTTGTTTCCTCCTCCTCCCTGTGTTTTTTGTTCTACCCTCCCGCTCCTCCTTTGTCTGGCTCTCTGGCAACTACAGGGAGCAGTGACTGAGTGAGTGTGTGTGTCATATTGTTTGTCATGAAAATGGGATTTCAGCAGATGGATGGAAAGATTCTGGAGGAGAATACAATCTAAAGGAAAGTATACACAGAAAGAATGGATTGTTATGGTTATCGGTTTCCTCTCACCCACATGGGGGAGTAACAGACTCCCTTGTGTGTGTGTGTGTGTGTGTGTGTGTGTGTGTGTGTGTGTGTGTGTGTGTGTGTGTGTGTGTGTGTGTGTGTGTGTGTGTGGTATCTGTGATAAGTGCTGGCATGTGTCCTCATATAATTTGAATTCATGTGTGTGTGCTTGACGCTTGACTTGTGTGGGAGGTAAAATGGGGAGAGAGCAGAAATTAATTCCTGTACAAAGAAAAGAAAAAACAACCTGCACAGTGAGACGCAAAAGAAATGAACCCTATAATCTAATACTTGCAATCAAAGGCACACATTACTACCTCCACATCGATATGAAGGGATTATCTTGTTTAGTAGATGCGCAACTGATTGTTTGTCCACGGCCCTCTGTACGTTAGATATTTAAACAGATTCCCTCTGTGTGTGTTTTTGATAAGGTGACAGGAAGGGAATAAAAGAGAGATGGTATTTCCCATATTAATGCTGCTGTCCTCCGACTCCCTCTGAGATGTTGAGTGATGCAGAGAGGATGAGCCAAATTCTCCCATGGGGAATATGAACAATTCATGTTGTTTTATCTATTCATATAAGTTCACCCTTTCTCGTTTTTATTTTAGGAGTTCATGAATGTGAATTCTGTTTTAATAAGATTTTCTCTACATTTTCAAAAGTGGCAACGACTCTAATCTATCTATCTATCTATCTTTCTATATAGTATATCTATCTATCTATTTATCATGGGTGTTTATCTACCCCTTTCAGACAATTCAATATACATCTACAGTAGATACACAATCTATCATCCGAATTTGTAACAATATGACAACTGCAATTCAAAGCTGATAACATCAGGCCTATGTTTTTTAAATGCAATGTTTTTAAATGTTTAAATGATAAATGTGACTGCAATTAATTATTTCTTTGATTTCTATTTCAAATACTCTAGAAACTGTCTCATGCCACATAAACCCCAGTAAAAGCAGCTAGTAGTACTGTGGACAACGTTTTGGCCAGTCTTTAAAGAGGAAACATGTTTTACTTTTCCGACCCCTCCCAACAGTATCTGCTAGGCTGCCATTGTTTGCCCTGTGTTTACTGCTCCTCACTTTAACTTTACTGTCAGCAAACATGTGTAGCCAAGTTTGTGGTGCAGCCAGCATGTATTTATTTTGCAAACTGCTAATGCAATGTCAATGTACGTAATGACACAGTAGTTCCAACATTCCTTTCAGTGTGGGAATTTTCCAGTGGGTGGCTAGAAGCAGTGTGTTGTGTGTTCGTATCTCTCGGCCATAACCAGATTGCCATTCCCTGATTTTAATGTGTCAATACTTCTTACATTTACGCTGAAAAAGATTGAATAACAAATCTTGCATGAAGGCTATTAAGATTAATGTTAATGTTATGATATCATAATTAGTAATCCAATGCAACATGTGGCTCAGATACACACACACACACACACACACACACACACACACACACACACAGAATACATTGGGTATTCTGCCTTGACGGGTCTTTTCTAATCACTCTCTGATAAGAAACCATTTTTATGAATCCTGACGTTCATCAAGCGCATTTAACACAAAGAAAAGCTTCGGACAATTAATGACAACTCTCTCTTTATCTAATTCTCACCTTCATTAGTTAAGGCTGAAGGGAACAGAGAGTGTTGATGTAACAGAGAAGTGTTTAACCAACTTGACTGCAGCCTAATTAATTCCCCTCTATCTTTATTCAATAGAAACTATACTGATGTGTTTGGTTTGCTGAGCGCTTGTGTGGGTGAAGAGAAATCTATTTTCAGATCCTGGACTCAGATCCTGTCAACAGCATTACACTGATTTCCAGTGTTGGCTCTCTGCTTCTACTCTGAAAACTCTGAAAACCAACATCTCTCTCTCTCTCTCTTTCTCCCTCTCTCTCTCAAATATCATTGTATCTAAAAACACTTTCCTGAGTTGACTTGAGAGTGACTTCCATGTGCTCGTGTCTGTTCTTGTTATTTTTTTCTGTTGTGTACGCTTTACGGCCATCATTAGAGTTAGTTGATTAAATGACCAGTGATGCTCTCTTACATTCACCCTACAACTTTTCTCCCTCTTTGCTCCTCACTGTTGCCTCTGTTTTGACTGCATGTCACAGTAGATAAAGTTGATATAATGCATAGGGATGCAGGATCTCTCAGGGCAGAGTTGTTGCTGTCAAATATCATGCAGATGAAGTATTTTTTCCTCATGCTAGCTGACAACACCTATTTTTTAACTGAGCGTGTGGGGGGTGTTTGTCAGTCAAACTTTCCTAATCTTTTATTTTACACTCACTTCTCTCCCATTTCTTTCTCACCCATTTATGTGCTGTCAACAACTTTTCTACATCATTGCCTTTTCCAGCTATCACACTTCTTGGCTCCTCTGTCCTTCTCCTATTTCCTTTGTTTTCTGTGTCTTCCTCTGGCTGGTTAGTAGCACGAGAGAATATGCAAAGACAACCCGCTGGCCTGTGAAGGAAGGCATGCTGATTTCATTGAACTACCATGAACAACACTATAAACAACACTATGCCAAATTACAGTTAGCCCTGGGCGATACGGCTGAAATCCATGCTACAACATGAATACAAATATTTTTGCTGATATCAATACCATAGGCTATAGCAAATGTAAGCAAATGTACATATGAAATTCTCAAATTGATTAATAAATTAGTATAAGTTTTTATCACAATTTGCTTAAAATATGTTTGAAAATCATTATTAACTTGATATGATCTTATCATCATAAGATTCCACTATATAATTCCATATAATTGTTTTTAATTTATCTTGTCTTAATTTGTCGTGATTGTAAATGAGGGCAGCCCCTGATGAGGGTTTCTCGAGTATAAATAAAAGGTTGAATGAATGGATATATTACTGTTCATTTCATAGGAACTACTACACTTACAGTAGGCTACTTAAAAAAATCTTCATGGCACATCCCATCACAGGATTCTCTATACTCTATGTATTTGCAGATGCTGTCTCCAAAACATTTATGGGACCTGTGTTCAGCCTTGGCAGAGGAATGCCATCTTGAATTCTCTCCTGTTTTCTGGAGGGTTGTTTTATATGTTTTTTTTTACGGTAACGTGTGCCATGACTGTCAAATAATTCCCTCAATTTTGTCTGCAAACAAACAGACAGTAGCAAACAGTATTAACCAGTGTTAACCAATCAGGGCTGAAACAGTTTATACGTAAGAGTGTATTCGTACCTAACCGTCACAGTACGGGGGGTTACGGTCTGAATCACCCAGAACATAGTATGTAGATTGATGCGCGTAACGTACCAAAGTTCACAAGCACAAGTTCCACTCAAAAACTTTTGGTAACTGTTACCTCGGTCCCCAGCAAGAGGATTTTTATCATTCTTTGAAACTTATATACTACTGTCTGTTCAAAATAAATGAAAAAGATATCCTATTATTATCCCATACTTCTTTTTTTCTCACTGTACCAAACTTGCACCAAACTTGCACCAAACCGTGACTACTAAACTGTGGTATAAACAGAACCATGAATTTTGTCTATGACCCATGGGTAAATTATGGTGCATTGACATTTGAACTAGTATGTAGTTTTTCTTCTTCTCTCCAGCTTTTTACTCCAAATTTAGTTCTTAAGCTCTTAACACGAGAGCTGCAGAAATGTGCCTGTCAAAACACACCTCAAGGATATACAGATCCAGGGGAGTGAGGAAGTTGGAGGCCAACACAAACAGAATGATTGAAGTAGAAAAAGTATAATAATGAGCCTGTGTTAAGGACAGAGCAGAGGAAGTAGAGCGAAGGGATGGATAGCTTGAACGATGAAGGACAGTGTAGGACAACACAGCTCAAACTGCATGTACTGTAGGTGGCTATGCATTGCTGTTATGCCAAATTCAAGTGTAAATCTTGAATGATTACAATATTTACATACTATACTATAATTTAATATGGCATGTTGCCACTTACAGTTACAGCTTATACTGGAAAAAAAAACTCTGGTCCTGACAACCAGCATTATTCAAGATATTACATAACAACACACTGTATTAACTTAAGTGGTATTTAAGTGATGCTGGGGGAAAGCAGTAACATTGATTGCCAGGAGTGTCCCAAAAACAGCACGCAAAAGAACAAATGCCTCCCTTACAGTCTAGCAAGAAAAAAACAAAATAGCTAGTTAGGCCAAAAGACATGCAATTATAATAGGATGTATGATGTACCACGCCTGGCTTTTCTTTTCAATGACTCAGTCTACAAATAGTTAAAGTGTGTTGAACATGGTTTAGTACTGGTCCTGGTTTAGAATACATGTTACACACAGTCGCAATTTTTGGGGCCTATACTGCAATAAAGCAAATAAAAAGCAGGGTTTTATAGCAGAAATCACAAACATGTGTACAGCATGCTCCATACCACGCCCAGTTAAATGACACCACAGTCCTATAGTTCGACAGAGGCTAGTCACAACAAGCTCTGTAACCAGTCGGAGGTCACACCAACTGTAGTCACAGCCTGGGCACGGCGGCCGACACAACATAAACACCAAACCACTAATACATGAAAACGAAAAACGACCTACTGTTTGTAGCTAGCTGGGTTAACTTACTTCGAAGTTAAGTGTCCATGTGTTGAACCTCTTGTCCTTGTCGTACTTGATAATGTCCTAACGTTGTCCGAATGTAAGGATGAAACATTTCCTCCACACTTGCCACAGTAGGCTACCGACAGCCTGCTGCTGGAGGAAAACCAGAACAGTAACGTTAGCTAGCTCGCTAAGCAATGGCGGGAGAACTGTGACATAAGTTTGCAAACGTCATCAAAACCACACCGTCCTGCTTCCAAAACAACGTAAGTAACGTTATGTCTGAAATACACAATGTCAAGCCACATAATTTTCCTGACGACTTATTGTATCTATCTAGCTAGCTAACGTTAGCTAGCTGGTGGTGTGTGCGTGTGTGTGTGTGTGTGTGTGTGTGTGTGTGGTCCAGTCTGGTCCGTCGAAAACTTCCTATTGACAGTTAGCTATTGTTAGCATTAAAGTTCATCAAAGTTACCTTGCTCTGCTGCAAATAGATTGGTTTCCTATCCTAGCGATGCCATTTTGAGTTAAATTTGCAGACGGGCAATACAAATAAATAAAAAATGATGAAAGAGTTCTTGTTAACAGTCCAGTAGAAATATGGACACTGTGCAGCATACGTAGCCTATTCCATATGTAGCATGTTGCCCAGTTTATTCAATAGCCTAAATATCAGGCCTGTTGGAAACTGTGTCCTTGGCCCCTAACAGCTTTAGAATTGTTTGATTGTTGTCATTTCTGCTTTTTTTTGAGGTAATAGAATACCATTGCAACTTGGCTGCATTCTTATTTTGTCTGAAAACAATGCAACACTTCACAATAAACTGGAATCCTAAGAGAGCAATTAGGACATCTGTTTATGTTATGCTGACTATTCTTTTTTTAAATCTGTAAATAACTGATAGCCATTACTTTTTTCTGCTATATCTTAGTTGATCTGAGTTAAACATAATGCAGTGTTTGATAATTGACCTATGGCACAGATCAGTAGTTTCTGGAGCTGTTCCGTATGGCCCACACAATTGACATATAAGGCCTTAAGATTAAATGTTGCAGCGTTGTGCTCAGCATAGCACATGAAAGATAAAGATTGGACTACGGGAAGCATATTATATTGTACTGTGTTTCAAATCAGAATTTGTCCTAATCTATTTGTGCTGACTTGTTCAATGCCAACCAATAGCTCCACTTTCTATGCCTTACCATGTAGCCTATTCATACATGACCTTGCCTGCCCTGCCTTTCTTCTCCCTTTTTGCACCTGACAAAGCGAAAACAAAAAACACATTGCTCAAGGATATCTAAATGATAATTTCATTGAATATTGCAGTCCAAATTTTCCCACCTGCTCAATGAATTTAAGCAAACAAACTTCTCGTCAAAAACTTTTTGGGCTTCTTCAGCTCTGGCCCCTGTTATATGATCTGCTCTAATTCCACTTACAGTCAGGTAAGAGCAGCAGCAACCTTCCTGTTAGAAGCTTGCTTTTTTTGTCCTTTATGCTACCTGCTTTTTATTGCACACCATTAAGACCACTGCCTTAATGGGTAGAATCTTTGTTTCATTTCAGTAACACAAACACCTCTACTCTAGACTGGAAGAAAACCAGTGGCTGGTGATTGGAGCGGTTGTTCAAGTTACAATCTCGTTTTTCGTTTGTCCCAATGGTTGATACTGTAATGTAGCCCTTATTTAAACTGTAGGTTTGCTTTAGTTATTGTCAGTTTTCATCTTTGAATCCACCACTATGTTGTCTGATAACATCTTTCTCTAAAAGGTTAATGAACCCACCTTTTACTTGAGCTGTAACCCCTGTGTTTTGTAATATTTGTTGCTTAATATCAGTTTGACGTGTTGTGACCGATGTCCCTCTCTCTGCAAAGGGGTTAGTAATAGTCTACTCCATATTAAAGTGGAGATAAGTCAAGTGTTAACCTTGTGCCAGTAGTGGAAGAAGTATGCAAATCCTTAAATAGAATTTCCAATTCTTATTTGATTGTTAATACTGATGCATCAATGTGTATGTAGATTTTTAGTGTTGTTGCTCGTCAAGATGGAGCCAGCTCTAATTACTTTATACAGGTAGCTTAGTCTCAACCTAGGGGTTGGGCCCTGCTCCAAAGGGTCACAAGACAAGTCTCTGAGGGGTTGTGAAACATTAATGGGGTAAAAAAGACAAAAAAACTAATCATTCAAATTCATAGTCTTTTCTTCAATGTTTGCAAAAGTGCAAGATTTCTGCCTGAAACATTGTGGAATACATAAAGTAACTTCAGAAGGAAATACTCAAGTACCTCAGGATTGTACTTAAGCACAGTACTTGAATAAGTATGCGTTGTTATTTTCCACAACTATATGCACTGCTGTATAGCTACACTGTTTGTACTTATCATTGTTTTAACAGCTGCTTTACCATCTATCTACCATTAGGATTCCAGGCCCATGTGTTGTTTTGCAGTTACTATATGCTAATAAGCTACCAACCTGGCACCCATGACTTCTGTTCCCCCCCCCC
>NC_045742.1:17868965-17881774 GCF_008692095.1 Etheostoma spectabile
CCACCAGTGATTCATTTGTTTTTCTATAGAAAGAGATGAGGGCAAGAGGAAGGCATCTTCACAGATGGCTGCTGTGGTAGCAGTAGGTGCGGATTAGGTTTCACACCCAGTGTGTGTTTGTACGTGTGTGGAAAGTTATTTATTATTGTGTGATAAGAGAATATAAGAGATCTATTTCAGGGCTCTAGGTAGACATTATCACATGACTCTAAATCCACCTAACGCATGGGTTATTCATATTGCAAAACAGATGCTGTGACTCCTATCCTCACCTGGTCAATTCTCTCTCTTTGTAGTAAGCATTAAAGTGCCCACATTATGCTAATTTTCAAGTTCATAATTGTTGCTGCAGATCCTGTTTTCACCCTGTGTTTAGGTCTCTGTTTTAGCTACAGAGTGAGACATCTCACTTGTTTTAGCTACAGAGTGAGACATTTCACTTCTATACTATCTTTGTTGGGAGTTGCACATGCGCAGTAACTAGGTAAGATCCCATCAGCTAGATAAGTTTTTCTCCAACTTTGGTCAGTACAAGGCAGGAACAAGCAAACAGCCTGTGGAAGCACAAGAGACACAAATAACACCCCAAATCCCAGAAAAAAGTGATTTGTTTTTTCATAATATGGGCACTTTAAGCTTCTTGGTCTTTTACACTTTAACCAACAAGTTTGACACATTTTCTTCCAAAGAAATGTCCTGTTTTAAGTTCCCATGAGGCCTAGCTGTGATAAGTTATGTGATAACTACCATTCCGGGAATGTTTTATATACTGACAGCAGCTGCATGATCGAAGTCCTGCTGTAACAGTGCAACTCATGAAACTTCTCCACTGCCTTTGGAAAGGTTTTGATGCTGTTTGTGGGACTGGCGTCCAATGTAAATACCTGTCTGGCCAAACTGTGAAGCTCTAAGAGACAGTTAACAGACTGGGTTGTCTCTCTGTGTTGTATCCTTCTATCTTAGTGTCTCTCAGTGTGTCATTTTTTCCTACTCCACTTTCTAAATCATTGCCCAACAATAGGACCTCTGGCACAGGCAGCCTGCTGTGTCTGTCCAAATCAATTTGGGACACACCAAGAGAAAAACATAAGAGACGTGCTCTGAGACTCATCCTTAGCCATGATGCAGAGTCTACTGAGAGTTGAGGGGAAGCAGTCGAGAGACTGGACAGTGAGAGTAATATAAAGTCTGAGGATGAAAAAGCACAGAGAATAAACTTGAGATTTCCTTCAGCTTTTTAAATGAATGATAACTTGAGAGAGATGAGAGAGGAAGCTTTAAGTTAGAACAATTTTGGGGTTGTGGGAGCAAGAAAAGTGACAGGCTGGATGATCAGACTCTTGAAATAATTGAGAACAAGCTTGAAAGACCAGGTGAGAAGTGGGAGAAAACCTCAAGTGAGTGAGGGAATAGTAGTGGAGGAAAAGTTAGAAAATATGCCAACTAGAGATAGTCCGATACCATTTTTTGCTTCCCCATACCAATTCTGATACCTGAACTACTGTATCAGCCGATACCAAGTACCGATCCGATACCAGTGTGTCATATATTTTATTATGTTTTATCAGCTGTGTACTACTATCCCTGTACGAATGTGATATAATTTCAATCTTTGTTGTCGGTCTGGCTCAAGTTAAACTCTCAAACAATGAACGCCACAGAATTGTCTTTTATTATCCAGTTTGACAGTCAGTTATAATGGAAAAAGAACATAAATAAACTACGTTAAAGGAGAATTCTGGTTGATTCCAACATGTAGCTCTGTTGTTTGTAAATTTTGGAGTGCTGTCAGTAGAGAGACATATATGTATATGTATATGTATATTTTCTTTAGGGCTTTATTATTTGGTATCAGATCAGTCCATAAACTCCAGTACTTCCCAATACCGATACCATCGTTTTAGGCAGTATCGGAGGCGATTGGTATCGGAACATCTCTAATACCAACCACTCGATCAGGCGAAAAAAAAGGATGGAAGTCAGAAAGAGGCAACAAGTGATTTTCAGAGTATCGGTATTGTCATGTATGTGGATTTGATGATTTTCAGTTTCATAGGCTGCAATGTAAGCTATCTTAACCAAGAATGTTTACCCCAGTCATGAAAAGTTGACTGTTAGGAGAGACATTGTTGTCAAAGGACAGCCACAGTGTGCAACAACTCTGTGCTTCATAATAAGATTGTTTTCATTTACGTTACCCTTGAGGCTGTTTGTTTTACCCACCATTTTATTTCCATTCACACAAATGAGATGAGATGGCAGGAGAACAAAGAACTATTAAAAATAAATGCTGATTATACTGAATGTCCCCTGTGGGCTTATTTTCTGATTACACAGATTTAAAGGAACAATCCACCAGCATTACCATTTAACTGGAATCTGATATCCCTCCCAAATCCTTGAAAGGTCTTTAAACTCACGCATATGCCCGGGACAAAAACTAAATCGTCAACAGAGAGCCAACTAGAGGTTGTCTTTAATTTTAAATTCAAGAAATGTAAATGTTGGGACAATGCATTCAGGAGATGTCATCAAGGATCTCTGAGATAGCTTTTTATATATTCCTGGCAGTATTGCACACTATGTGTAATAAATCAATTTAGTTGTTCATAAAGCCCTTCTTTTAATTACTCTCTCTCCATTGAAATAGAAATGTATGGCAAAAACTCAAGTGCAGACTTGCAAGCATTGTCTCCAATGACAACCTTCTGGAGAGGGATCCGAGGAGACTGAATGTCCTGTGTGATTCAGCTGTATGCAGCAGGGCACAGGTGTGAATCAACAACATGAACAACATATCCTGAGCTTGAGTTTTTCCTCTCTGGCTGTTGCTGCAAAATGCAAATAAACAGCAGACGATCCTGTCTCCCTTGTGCAAATAGACCTCCTCAAAAAACTAAGTGAAGTCTTTAACTATTCTCTATTCTCTATGTAGAAATTGAATTGAATGTTGTATTTACTATATTATCCCTTTGATGAGAGTTGTTAGTTTTTACACAGGAATCAATCTTCTCTGCCCACTCTACTCTCTTCTCGACTGAATAACTTACAATCTGACAGTTGTTGCCTCTTTTGCAGTTTAAGAGCCAATCATTTCAGTTTCTATTGTAGACACATATACCAATTTATGCTTCTTTTATTTCTCTTGTCTTGCCAAAACGATCAGTGTGTCGGGCTGCACTTGAACTTCGAGAAACTGCCAGTTGAATGTTAAATGCCTCCTTGTGGAATATGAATACATTTTCGATCAGCCATGCCAAGAATTTGTCTTTTAGATTGACTGTCTTGGTATGAGACGGGGAGCGCTCTCCCGCGAATAATTTAACCTGCACAAAAGAAAACGAAGGGAAGACATATAGAAATAGATTGATAGACAGAGAGGGAGAAAAGTCCCTTTTAATTGGCAGTCAGACCCTGTCAGTGTCAAATGTTTCAAGGAATGAGTGTTTGAGCAGTGAAAGAGACTGATTTAGACTAACAGCATTTGCAAATCTGACACAGGTTTGAAGGAGCGAGGAGTTGAGTCGTGAGTTGTTTTCTCACATTAATTTGATCATGTTAAAGGAACACGCCGACGTATTTGGACTTTAGCTTATTCACCGTAACACCCAGAGTTAGACAAGTCAACACATACCCTTCTCATCTCTGTGCGTGCTGTATCTCCGCCTGATGTCCACAGCATTAGCTTAGCCTAGCAAAGATCCTGCAGATAACTGGTTCCAACTAGCCTACTGCTCTCACTAAGTGACAAAATAAAGACATTATGTTCATATTTACATGTTGTGATTTGTATAGTCACAGGGTGTACAAAGGTCAAGGTACAAAGGTCACAAGAGACACAGCCAAATTCTGACGGCATTCTACCTGGGAACTATATTCTCAGAAAGACCAAGCAGTGCTTCTTGATTGGAGTGATTACATAGACAGTTAAAGAAAGAGTGATTAGCGCTACACCAAAAAGCACAGTTACTTCCGTTAACAAAACCAATGTGAATAGCTAGCTAGTAGCAAACAACACTGGTGATCATGGCTGAATTTGAGGAATTGTCGGAGGATTTTTACTTGGTATCAAACCAAGATCTAGAAAGTATATTTTTGAGCCGGAATACACAGACAAAGAGTTACAAATTTTGCAAGCTGATAGACAAAATGCTGAACAGACTGAGGTCGAGGGGAGAATCAGAACGAACATGGACTGGTTGTGTTTATGTGGAATTCAATTCATTAGCAAGGTAAAGGCTACAGTCAAGAGTGTTAGCTTTAGCATCGCTCATTTTATTCTGGGGTGAAAAAGCGCATTTGTGACAGCACAGTAACATTACAGGGATAAATGTAGCCCGAGAACAACTGCAATAGTTGTGACTAACACTTACCATAGCTGCAGGGGATCCACTTTGTCCGGTCTGTACTATCGATGGGATGGCCGTATCCTTCAGCTCATGTTTCATGGTCCGTGTGGCTAATTCTGTTTTTTTCATAATAATAATCCTAATAAGTGAAATGTTCTGAGCAACACGATGGTTCTTGAAGTTGGCTACAGGTGTATTTGGATCCATATCCAGAGCAAGTAAAGCCATAGTTTCAGCGATCAGTGTTTTTGGTTGGAATTCTATGAAACATCATGGCATTACCTGGTCTCCCCTGTTTATTGTCGTAGCGAACACCCATTATTGTAAACTATGCTTTTAGTATTGAGCAATTGTTGAATCTATTACTCCAACTTTGAGCAAACTCCAGCAAAACTCTCTGCTCCTTGATCGGGCATCTCAGGTGCAAATCACTCCGCCCAAGTAGCAGAAGTACCAGTGCTTTGCCTTTCTGAGAATATAGTTCCCAGTTAGTATGCGGTTAGAATATGGCTGTGTCGCATGTGACCTTGTTGTTTGGAACCAGTTACCTGCAGGATCTTTGCTAGGCTAAGCTAATGCTGGGGGCGTCACGCAGAGTTACAGCACGCACGGAGATGAGAAGGGTATGTATCAACATGTCTAACTCTGGGGGTTACGGTGAATAAGCTTAAGTCCCAATAAGTTGGCGTGTTCCTTTTAAACTAGCTGCAAGGATAATACGTGGACACTGTCTGCACACACATTGTGGACCTTCCTTCTTTCCTTTGGTCTTTAGTCCCTCTGTTTTGGGACTAAAGACCAAAGACCTCTTTTTCCTGTAATAGGATTGGCATCAACACATACTGTATGTATGTAATATGATTGCGCAGAAAAAGTAACAATTTGCTAGCAAAGTTCAGAAATATTTGGCTAACCTATAAGGGATCAGTGGGTTTAGAGTTCTTCTCTGCAGATCCAGAGTGTAATTAGCTTTCACGACGGCAACCTTCCTTGGAGACCACCCTGATAAGGGTAATCTTTTTCCTCCCACTTTGAGGCAGCTGGGCGCCCACCACTGTGGTCAGTTACGGAGTTTCCTCTCTGTCGCAGTGGGTAGTGAAGGTGCTGTGTCATATCAAACTGGGAAGCAGTAATGACGCACGGTGTGTTCACACCTTTATTTTGGATCAACCCCCCCCCCCCCCCCCCCCCCCCCCAAACTAGGAAATGACACAGTGTTGTTGTCAGTTCACGCTGCCTCATTGCAAACAGAAAAACCAAAGTTAGTTGAAACATTGATCCATATAGCGTGTAACTCATTCATGACTGGGACATTTCAGTGATTAATCAACTTTCCACATCAGCACCAAATCCAAACTCTGTTTATTCTTGAGATTAACGGAAAAACATAACTCAATGTGTTTTCCTTCTCTGGTGGTCTGACGAGCACGGAAATAAAGAATACTTAAATGTTAGGAGTCAAGGCTGAAACTGTTTGGTTTCCTATCATAAATAACAACGACCGCTAGGAAAGTATAAGATTATGGGATAAATGGTTGCCAAAATTGGTAGAAACATCAAGAAAATAAAGTTTAGTTTTTCAGTTCATAATCATATGACGCAACCCTTTGGCTGATCCAAACTATATTCACACCATTAAGAAAGCACACAGCAGTTCACTTAAGACATGGAAACAGGAAATATGAAAATGTCCTTTATCCTTAGCTCTGATTTGTACATTTATTCTTCTTTTATTCTATCCCCCCTTTTTTTGTTTTGTTGTCTGTGAAGCACAAACCAGTTAGACAAATCACACATGTTATAATAGCATAAACACTCAGGAGCAGGAACATGGCATTTCTAATGAGGTAAAATAAAAAAAAAACCATAACTTTTAGAATTAAACTTCTTGATGAGAGGATATAGCTCTCAAAGTTGTTGATATGTGAACAGGGTGAAGAGTGGGCTTCTTCATTGCAGGTAATAGCTCTGACCAACACCCTGCCCAAGGTAAGCTGCTGTTGTGAAACTCCTCCTGAGGATGTCTCTCCTAACTGCCTGAGTCAAGAAACCTTGGTGACCTTGCATGTTGCCTCTTCACTGCTACCCTGGAGGGAGGCCCAGCAGCTGTTGGTGCTGTGCTGCATTGCAGGGCATCTCTCTTTCTGCTGTGTCCTCTCGAACAGTGGGCTGCTCTGAGAAGATAACCTCTTGGTGTCATTGCTAGTTTATAACACTAAACGGTTTTCTCTTCTGTGTCCTCTTCTCTTGTGGAATATCTTTAGACCCTGAACACGACACGTGCAGCAGAGTACAGTGTTGTTAGAACCGCTGACCTGCTTTTTCTGCATTCTGGGTCTATGCCATTGAACCACTCTTTCTTTACTTATTCACTATTCACTCTCCTGTCCTTGGCTGTAACCAAACTGCCTCACTGTATCCCTTGTCATACTATAGACAAATTCAGCAAACCTTTATTTAGTTAGACTCTCCTTTCTCTTTTGATTTTCTCTCTCTTCTGGTTTTTCTCTAGTTCTTTGTCTTCTCTTTATTTACACTATTCGTCTGTCAATGCCAGAGACTCTTTCCAGGAAGCCCATATTCTGTATTATGTTCCCTATGTTCTACCATGAGATCAATGTCATGTTGTGGGGCCTATTCATGGGTTAGACCCTCAGAGGTCTGCAATAACGTAAGGCTATTTAGTTATTTCCAGGATAATTGTCTGTTATTTATGTGCCTAATGATATTTGATTGGGAAGCAAACAACTTCTTCATATACAGTAGTTTTGCTGCATTGATCGTACCCACCGTTTTTCCCATAGAGAAATGTTGAATATGGTCCTGTACTTTAGGCATCACACCTACTTTTAAAATAGAAATTAGTCAGGTCAGTCTGATTTAACATGTTATATTTTGTGTGTTGAACTAAAACCAACAATTTTTTTTCTGTGGTAGAGGTTGGAGGAATTTTGAATGTGGTTCCCACTTTAGAGCACCACAGTTCTTTCGCCTTATTTGAAGACATTAACCAAAAGTAATTTGTTAGATGATGTTTTTTCTGTTGCAATGTGGCGAGTGGCTACTTTCAGCACCCTGGACAGTTCCTCTGTCTGCAACGTTTATCTGTTTCATTATACCACCCAGCCCTGCTGCACCATCCTGATACTGTAGGTGTATTTTTAAAGCACCAACTGATGCCCAAAACACTGGAAAATGTTTCCATGTTCATGTGAGGAGCAGGCCAGGTAATGACTACAAATCCCATGACTCCACTATCTAACTCAGGCATTCACAGCTGCCTGGAAAATACAGTACATGTGCTCTAAATAAAGATACCCCTGTAGTTAAAGGCCAAACAAAGCTAAGTTATCTGAAACTGAAATGTCTCTGTATCAACATCTAACAGTAGTTATATTTCATTTAATACAAGGTGTACTCTTATCTATAACTGGATGTTGTGGTGTCACATTCTCCAATGATGTCTCAGTGGAGAGAATAAAACTAGCTGACATACTTTGCAAGAATAAATGTGTTACCTTTAAAATCAATTCAGAGCATGTGCATATAGAATTTTTTTAAATTTTGTTTCTTCTCATTTTTTAGGCTAAAACTTATGTTTTGGCTCAACAAATACATGCGGTGATCATTTAGAACTTTTTCAAACCTTGACAAACCAGCTTTTCCGTCAGATATCAAGGGAAATGACAAAAAAAAGGCACCCATCTCTTTGCTTTGAAGAAGATGACATATAAATGCAATTGTGCCCGAATGACAGATGAAGACATCAAAGCCGATTGGTGGGTTGTTTCTAAAAGAGTCATGTGTTTACATGCTGTATTTTATCCCGTTATTATTTGGATGCTAGATTACTCCTGATTATAGATTGGGCAAGTCAACAACATACTCTGTTTACTCTCACTAAAGTCCTTGATGAAGAACTGATTAGGATATAAAAAAAACATCTATCGGGATGCTGAGACATTTATACTCTTTATCCCATTTTCTTGTGGGTTTCATGCTCTATGAATTTTCTCTTTTCATCCTATGTGGAACATCTGATGTATGATTGGATTTACGAATGCCCCCAAGAGCACCCAGCTGAAATTTGAATTGGTATGTGACGGAAATGCACCATTTTGCACCTTGCACAGTGGGACAGCCCATGCATATATCATCTAGGAGTCTTATATGCTTTATGATTATGGTCCATTACTCAGGCTGACTGACGGAGCTTTTCACCGGAGTCGCTCAACTGGAACAGAAGTTCTCATGCAGTGAAGTTACAGACACGTAGCTCATTAAGAAACGGTCAATCACTCGCCACTGCTCACTTGCAAACATCACCCGCACACTTTCCCATCTTCTCTCTTTCTCGCTTGTCTTCAACATGCATGAACACATGCACACAACCACAGAACTTAACTGAACTGGTTTCCTTCTCGCCTCCCTTCCTCTTTTTCCTTTTTACCGTCTGCATTTGCCATGTGGGAGATTTACAACCGTAAATGTACCGCTGGGACACGGCTCCCCTTTGCTTTCTTTTATATATTTTGATCTTTATTATTCAAAATTAGATCCCCTACAGCTGTTCTTATCCTTTATCCTCCAGAGCCCCCCCCCCCCCCCCCCCCCCCCCCCCAGAATTCCTAAGTGAAGTGGGCCTGGATTGGATCCTTTGAACTCAGAGTGGTGAGTATGTGACTAAGCTACAATAATAACACAATAAAAATGAACAATGGGGAAACATGACACATGATACATGAACTAACTATTCAAACTCGTGAAAAATATGCTAAGATTAAATCTGAAATTGAGACATTTTTCCTGATCTTTTAAAGAATAGGCTCATGTAAAATCTGAAAGAAAACAAACAAAAAAAAATGTCTGTGAACCTCTATTGCTCACTCTAACACATCCATAAAAATAACTTAACAAATTAAAATTGACACTACTGCATGTGAATAAATCACTGTGCTGCATACTGTGTCTTGCACCATATCTGGTAGCGAGTTCTTTTCTCTAGTTCTTTCTCTATATATACATATATGTTCTATTTTCATCCCTATTTTCACTACTTTAGGTAAAGCTATTAAGATTCATAAATTGTTATATACACTGTAAACAGTTTTAAGCATCAAGTTTGAGGTTTAAACCAATGTTTTAAACAAGATCTCATTACATCCCAACAGCCCTTGGAGTGAATGTATTTGTGTTGTCCACATTGTAGAGTCTCTCTGGAGCTAAAAGGCTAAAATGTGAAATGGGATTTGTATATAAGCCACTTGCCAAGAGCTAAAGGAAAAATGCTCAATCTCATTTCCATACGTCCCAGCTTTACCCAGATTTACTGTAAATGTCAGGGTACCCATTTAACATAGGCTACATAACTATTAAAATATACTGCATATAAATGTCTTGTTGGAGCCTCTAACTGTCAAAATCAATTGTCTCATAATCATTTAGCTCATGGACTGCCTATTGGACTTTCCAATTCCACCACTCACACACCTCTTCACAGTATAAGATGGCACAGTAAGAGACGTGTTTTTAAAAAAGGAAAGTCTTATTTGGCTGAATTATGCAGACCTTCACTTTTGTCCAATAGCTTTATGATGTTGATGTCACAAAATATAGTTTTTTAAACCATAAAAATGTATGGCAGTAACAATGAGCGCTTAAATGTAATAACATAAGATTTCTGCCAGACTTTTACTTACAGGTCCTGACTAACCTCCCTTATGGATCTAGTTAGCTCTTGTCCAGATCATTTTAATACTTTTTTTCTTAAAGAAAAAATTGTTGAATGAGTTAACATCTTCTTTTTTAGATGTAAATATAAATGCAAGCAAAACTCAATATAGAACCTCAATGTCAGCAACTTTATTTAAAAAACAAAAACAATAATTGACATTTCTTGAATTCCAATATTCCCCCGCTTTTAAAATTTGAGTTGAACTATAACATTAAAGAACTGTTTTGCAGCTTTCCTTTGTCTTGGTAGTTTTCTCCTTGTCATTATATTTGTCTGACAAAGTGTTGCGATGACCAAAAGATCAATCGGCTGGAGGTTTTGGACCTTTACTTCCTCTTTTAGTCCTTGCACTGTTAATGATATATTTGCAGGACTTTAAGATAACTTTTGAAAAAAGTTCAAATGTATCAGCCATCGCCATACTGTTGTTAAATTCATACATGCTTAGCATATGCAGTCACGGCTATATGTATTTAATGTTTTGTTTAGTGGCCTTGGAGCACTTGACCTCATCTTATCTCACACTATCTGTCATCAGGTAAACATATCCCTACTCTGCTAACGCGCTAATAAACTGGAAACTTACTGCTAATTATTAATAAGAGACATGAAAACCGGATTCTAAACACTAAGTTTTTAACCGGCATCTAATTAGTTCCTCCACATATGAATCTGCATATGGACCACTTTCTTAATATACTGATTAACTCTAAATCTGCTGCCACTGTAAATGGCACATAACCATTAACTAGGCCTACATTTCTACATATTATGTACACATGTTACTGTTTTTTTTACCCTAAACTGTAATCTTTGTAAAGTTGAATGAAAAAATGAATTTATTGTTTTGTCAGTTGATTTTCAACACCATGAACAGCTCCTCCACTTGCAGTGTTTAATGGCTTCATTGCACCTCACAGGCCTCCTCGAGCAATCCTGCTTTTGTATATTTTGAATGCACCAAGATACAGCAAGGCTCGTTGATGTGATGAGCATTCTCCACACATTTATTGGGGATACATAATTAGCAAATACAGTATTTTATAGATAAAGGTTTAGGTGGTCACTTGACCGGACCTCTCATTTTAACACTGTAGCAAACACAATTTTATACTAGTGCGTATTACTTCTATATTTCATTTTTAATGAGCTTTGTTTTTGGACCAAGAAAAGGATATAAAAAGAAAAATCTATAAGGTTTAGTTTCCTTGGAGGAAAAAAGTTCACTGCCCTTGCATGGGCAGTGAGTTTAACAACATAGTAAGACCAGATCAATCCAGAATTGCAAAAGGAAACAACTGACTATTCTTCTTTTCAACTAAATGAATACTGTTAATACTTTCCAAAATTACAAGCAGTACAGAACAAGTACTGTAGTAAAGTTGTGGTGTCAGCCAGAAAAAGTTAAAATAGGATTGTATGTGAAACAGGGAGATAAGGAGCTGTACCAAACCCCCGGCTCTCCCTGTGCCAAAACAAGTCAATAAAACAGGCTTGAACTGAACCACACGTAAAGGAGAGTGGTGCCACTAGATAGTCCACAGACACGAACACTAGCGCCAAAGCTTTAGTGAACAGCAAAAACAATCTTCTCACTGAACTACCCCACATCCAGACACACATCATGCAAAGAGAGAGAGAGAGAGAGAGAGAGAGAAAAAAGAGAAACATGAGTGTTGCCAAAGCAAGGAAAACCCGGACGCAGCTAAGCAGAGAGTTAAATATTAAATATTTCAACATACAGTATATCGTTTTATTTGAACGTCCTAGTTATGTGGCCCATTTCTGTATTGTGTTCTCATCATGAAAAAGAGCCTTGTATGTGGCAGGCCTCTGTCCATGGTGCTAAAAAGCGGATCAAGCCCTCCGCTCGGGGAGCTGAAACTGGAGACGTTTCAAACCCCAACACAGCGCTGATTTTATGGTTGATGTATCCTAATTCTATTTACTACAGTGGACACAAGCTTGAATACCACAATAGAGGGGCGTGACTAAAATGAAATTTGTGTTTGAAGACCCCTGCTCAAAATCAATAACACGCTGAGCGCGTGTTTGAGAGAGAGAGAGAGAGAGAGAGAGAGAGAGAGAGAGAGAGAGAGAGAAAGGAGGCGGTGTCTGGTGACCGAGGAGGAGGAGAAAGCTCCCGGTCTTCTCGTCCTCGCAGCTCCCTTTTTGCAGTCTATCCTACAAGCAGTCGGGTGCCACCGGAGTGCCCGGGGCCGTGGACTTATTTTTCCCTTGGAATCAGATAAATTGGAAACAAGCAAACTATCCCAGGTAGGTAAAGTAGTTGTCGACTTTCATGGTGCTACTGCCGCTGGACGCAGGATAAAGCAGATGAGAGCCGAGACAAAGCTCCGTGGGGGCGGCAAGTGTTGACGCCGCTAATTGCTTTTTAAAATTGGCGGAGGGGAAGCTCGCGAGCTAATCGTTTCGCGGTGCCCCATCTGCCGCGGCGACAACTCTCCAATATGTATTATCCGATTAGAAGAAGGGTCAGCGTTTTGATAACATGAGCACTCCACAGTCATAAACTGGTTCGTTTAGCTGCTTGTTACATTCTATTTTGACATTCTGAGCCATCATGCGTCACGACATGAGAGTTCTGTGTTCTGTAAAGTGTTCTATATTACTTCATGCTGCTATCTAACACTTTGCTGCATGCTCCTGTTTCTGTTCTCTCACTCTGAATGGCTCTATCCATCTTATCTCTCTCTTTCTCTCTC
>NC_045742.1:17881791-17885401 GCF_008692095.1 Etheostoma spectabile
CTCTCTCTCTCTCTCTTTCTCTGTGTCTTTTCCTTTAGAAGATGTTCTTCTTTCTGCTACCTGTCGTGGCTCTCTTGCTGAGCAGAGAAACAGCGGTCTCCGGTATCAGTAACGACAAATGGCTGAGCACCGTGGCTCAGTATAAGGACAGATCCTGGAACAGATTCAGAGATGTGAGTTTACCTGAGAGACACAACATCTAGCTAAGAGGGGCATCAAAATTTGTGTGTGTATGTGTGTGTGTGTGTATGTGTGTATATGTGTATGGTGTGTGTGTGTGTGTGTGTGTGTGTCATGAGCTACGCCCTTGATACACCCTGTGAGCACTTGAGCTCTCGCCAGCAGACATAATCCACCTTTGAGAAACTCAGCAGGTTCGAATCCTGGTTGAAAGCAGACTCATGGACAGATAGACCGAGAACATCAGACATGTGGTTATAGCTTATGATTTGACTGATTGAATTATTTCCCTAACCAAATTAACTGTTTGTATTTGCCAATGTTGATGTTGTTGGGGGCTTTTATAACTTTTGATAATTGATCATCTATATCAGTCAGAATCACAAGAACTGAGTTTGTGACTTACAGCTGAAAGTCCAGTGGCATTTCATAACACACAGTGAAGAACAATGTATGCAGTAATGGTTTAGGTTTTGTATTATATTTTATATAAAGTCTGTTGTCCACACAGGAGTAAGTGCTTATGTGTAGATGTCTATGTGTAGTTCAGATGTAAATCCATTATGGTGAATCATTGAGGCTCAAGTCTTTAGGGATATTAGGCCTAAGATGGATGATATTGTTTACTGAGAAGTGGCTATGTTAGCTCTACGGTTGACTGTGAGCCAGCTGACTCAATGAGTCAATACAGATGCATATTGATGTGTAAGCATTTCAGTTTCACTCTTGGATAAACCATGATTGTCTGAGATTTGGCCAAGATTTGAAACCTTGGTTGTTATGGTTAAAATGCAGATGAAATGCTCTGAAAAATGGCTTTGAGGCTTTGACTTAAGAAAAACTTAGTGAGTACAGCAAGTGCTTCATACAAAATTCTTGAAAGTCTAAGCATGATTTTCTGCAGTGACACTAACATGGAGGCCTAATTATTGTGAAATAAGAACTAAAGCGTGTATTCAGCCAGTTGCTGTGCAGCCCTATTGTTCAAACCTAAAGATACCTGATACATCAAGCTGAATTTCGTGGGAAAATGTGTATAAAACGTTGCACAAGACATCTAGAGTATTTCCATTTGATGAAATGATGCATCCATAAAAACATATGCAGTCCGGGGTTTGAATATTTTACTCAGTGTAAACATTACACAGTTTCAGTGAAGAGCTGGAAGAGAATATGTGTGACGCTGCCAGACGGTGTGATTTTAACAAGCTTACAGCTACTTAAGGGGAAACTAAAGGGGTTGCTTGTGTTTGAACTGAATGCATCATGTCATGGACATAATGACTGCAGTTACTCTTGGTATTGGGATAGACTTTGGACAAGTGTGTTCTTCTCACAATATGTTGACTTCTACCATCTTGCTCTAAGCTCTGTCTCTGGCCTCAGCTGGAAAATGACAACAATGCTAAACTAACATAATCTCAGGTCTAACCAGTCGTCATCAGGCTGCTGGAGACAGTAGGGTAACCATTGGCTTTCCGTTTTGATACTATGCTCTATGTTCTCTAAAGATTTCAGAGAACAATTTCAACTTTGGCCTTAGTAGAGCTGGCCTTCCCCATACAGTTCAGAATTATGGTTGTGAGAGATAGTAATAGTCATGTCTGTATACACTCAGTTAAGGCTCTACTACCTGCTGGTGTGTGTGTGTGTGTGTGTGTGGTGTGTGTGTGTGTGTGTGTGTGTGTGTGGTGTGTGTGTGTGTGGTGTGTTGGGGTGGGTGTGTGTGTGTGGTGTGTGTGTGTGTGTGTGTGTGTGTGTGTGTGTGTGTGGTGTGTGGGTGTGTGTGTGTGTTGCGTGCGCTGCCCACTCTTTATTTCGCTCTGTGGTCTCCTGTGCAAGTGAAACTCATTAACAGGAAACTGTCAGTGGAAGGCGGAGGACAAGAGCAGAGAGGAGGGAGGGAAAGGAGGGGAGAAGAGGAGCAAATGGATAGAGGGAAAGGCTGTGACATTTATGTTTAATATTTCAAGCAATGCTACCAACCTGCTGTTGTGTTTATGTGTGTGTCTGTGTGTATTGTGTGCCCTATCACACCTGCTGGGTGCAATTTGTCTTCTGCAACATTGGTTGTCTTTTGTCCCACTGTGTCTTCTTTCCTCCTCCATTCTATCTTTGCTCATTTCTCTCCTCCCCTCTCTGGTACCAACCCCTTTAATATGACAGGCAGCAAGGCCTTATACTAGGAAAATGTGGTTCTGTATTTCAACCTAAAAGCAACCATTCTTTAAACCATCAACCCCCATAAATTTGATTATCTGAAGATGTGATCATGATGTGTTCAAAGTCCCTTTTTACATTGTGAGATTTATTCCCATATGAGAGTTGACAATTGTGAGAAATGTGTGGTGAAATGACTTGTCAATCATGGTCTTAAACCATACTGTGTGACACGTCCATGACAGAGTATTTAGAGATGACGAAAAGCAGGCTGCTTATAAATTTTGAAAATTTAGGATAAAAATCCCACACTTATGTGACTGATGCAACAATCCAAATTTACAAAGAATTTGAATTGAAATGACACAGAATACAGTAGTGATCTAGCATATTTACCTTGCCAGCAGTAGATCCTTTTGTATTACGTCTTTCATGGCAATATTAATGGGAACGTTGGTAAAAAATATATAGGTATACTAGATTTGGAAATAACAGCCAGTTCTTGATTCCTTTTTAAAATCAAGCCTCAAGTGAGCTCCATTATGGAACTATGTTGATTTGATGTCATAATTGGCCACCAGGTTTTAATCATGCATTATCCTTTACACCCTGAACATGTGAAGGGCAGTATCTGTTCATGTCAATTACAATCGTTCATATCGCTCTGTCAGTCATTCTCACCCCCCTCCTCTTAATTTTTATTGAGTCATGAACTCCCCATTTTTCCACCACGCTTCTCTCTTTCACTCATTTTCTTTCTCTGGAGCTGTGAACGACCCTGTGCTTCCTCAACCATAACCCTCTCTATATCCCCCTCCCTCTCACTCTGCCCTCACCCATGACTCCTCCTCTCTGCTGTTCTCCCCTGCCTGCCATGTTTTACTCTGCATCACTGATGAGCCACTTGCTCCCTCCTGCATAATGTATGAGCGCCCATTTGTTAGCAGGGGAGCTGGTGCAATAGTAAAACAGTCAAAGTTCATGGGGCTTATCTTGAAAACATACTGAAAATATAAAAAATGCCTTTTGCCTATGCACATTCTGAACAGCTGGACTGTTGGAAGATATGCAGACAGAGACAATTTCATTCTAGTCCACATCTATTGAGGAAGGATATGCTTCAGAAATAAAAACAAATATCCCTCATTACCATCCCATATTGTTAGTTGAAAAAAAAATGTTCTTCAATCAAAACAAAGCCAACAGCTTTGCTACTTGCTTGTATACTTTATTCATCTAACAAAAGGACTCATTTGTGGAATTAATGACA
>NC_045742.1:17885411-17923693 GCF_008692095.1 Etheostoma spectabile
TTCAGACTGAAGTTTGTGGACAGCCTTGCTGGCTGAGCTAGACTACACACATGCCACCATTGTGTAACTGTCTGATTAGTTGAGTTGTCTTGTTCAAAAGTGTTATTTTTCTTTTTCTAGTGCAGTGGCTTTGGTTCAAGTATGCTATATGCATAATATTTCCTAATCTTACTTTTTTTTTCCGACCATCTTTGTTGCACTCTTGCCAAATCGCTCATTTTAATCTATGCCAACAATATTTTCATTTTCCTTAGGTTACAATCAGCACTTTAATTTGCATGAGCTTTTATGCAAATAAAGTATAGCAGCACTGAATATTCACACATTTGTATGCAGTGCTGAGTTCGACTGAGTTTCTCTTTTCAAGCAGGGTCAACTCAGTCGTAAGCCTGCCGCTGCCTCGTGTTGTTGGCTACATCAGAGTGTTCTGCTCAGGACAAAAGGGAATATTGGGGGTCCTGTTGCTGGAACATTGGTTGTAGCAGCAGCAGTAAACCAAAGATCTTATTAACCAATATACAGTACATCTGGTAACAACAGCAGGCTGTGGTGCATGAATGTGTAACTAGAGTGATTTCCACACTGTCAGGTAATGCATGTGTGCTCTCTCTCGCTCTGCTCAGACAGATTTACAATCCATACATTTGGAAGTCGAGTGAACCCTAGGATGCTTTTCCTGAAGTGTTTTCACAACAATAGACACAATTTTAGCTGATAATTGTAGCCCCTCACCATTTCTAAATGATTTCCCTAATTGCTTCACCTCGTTCACCTTGCGTGTTAAAACCGCTGACCTCAATCTTCTGTGGGCTTCGCATTGAAAGGAGGAAACACTGATCATTTGGAACTAAACTATTCTAGAGGTTATTGAAAGATTGGAGATCAGCATTTAAAAACGCTCCTGGTGTAATTGCTTTTTATACAGCAGTGAAGCCTTTCAGCTAATACTGCACATAATATTATGGTCTGTTTGTTGCTGAGCTGGCTGGTTCAAGCCAGTTCTGCTATTCTGGCCTGAGCGAGCCTATTATTAGTAAATGTATGTTGTGCATGGGTAGTTTGTATTTTGTATTGAGGTAAAGCGTTGGTGTCTGGGAGTCTGTATATAATGAGCATAGGTTTGATCTATCATGAGAATGTGTGTAGAGAACTGATCATCAGGACCTGCTGATGCCATGACTGGGATCAAATATCTGAGATCTCAGGCAAGTGGGTATGTAGACATTGACCTACATACGGTTTTTGGTACAGACCACAATGTATCTGTTGTACCAAAAGCACAAAAAGGTCAAATCTATAGACTTTTTACTTATTCTTTGATCAGATTGACTGATTTGAATCCAATTTTGCCAAAAATACACAGCTTTTATTTGTCTTGGGTTGTCTGATATCTCCTCTCCTCTCCTCTCTTGTATCGCTTAGCTGAATCTCTCTCTGCAAACAGTGACAGAAAAGCTGTCATTGCCATTCAGGCAGACCTACTTTTATCCTCAAGAGGAGGAAAAGTTGTTTTCACACTTCTGAGCCTGTTGTTTGTTTTTACTGTCCTCCTTCCCTTACTTTTTTCTTGTTTCCTTACCAAATCCGGTCTTCCTTCCTGCTTGCATGCTGTCACGTTTACAGAAATGCAGTACATCTTTTTTACGGGCCACGTCGGATGTGTGCTTAATATTTCTTAATTCATTTGTGTAAATACATGCCGTCTCCAAACTGTCTATACATTAGCTGGCGGACCTGGTGGCATGGTGAAAAGCTTGGCGAGCCACAGACCTCCAAGTACTAAGAATGTGTTTGCATTGTGACTATGTCTGTCAGAGCGTGTTGCCTTTCTCAGCTCAGCCTCGTGGTGGCAATTAAATATTGTCATCTTTTACCATTAGTGTTCACTTTTCCAAGACGACAGTCTCTCCGGGGCTGCCAGTCACCAACCCCTGCTGTCTCTCTTTATCAAAACAAGAGGACTGTGTGTGTGCATGTATGTGTGTACAGCAGTTAAATGTTAAGTGTTTTTTCTGCAATAGTGGCCGCCTCAACAACACTATTATTTTCCTTTTTAAAGCTGGGCAGTGTGGTAGCTTGTATTACATGTTTTCCCCTTTTCCATTTATGGAGGAGAGAGTTTTGCTGAGCTTGCATGTTCTTTTTTCAGCCCCAGTCTGACACATTCATACCTGGGAGCTTCCCACTGAATCCAGACTAACTGTCCGTCTTCTGTTATGTATAATGTTTGTGTGGGTCCTGATTGGCTGGTTGCGCAGCTGAGGGGGAAGGGCGGGATGCGGTTTAGAGAAGCAACTTAGGCGTGACGAACCCTGGAGTCACCTTCAACTTTTCTTTCAAACACACACACACTCACACACACACACACATACGCACGCACGCACGCACACAAACACACCCACACCCACACACACTGGAGACATACAGTATTCCCTTCAATTAAGCGAAGACTTGGGTGAGCACCTGTCATTCTTTCTTATCTCCCCTTTGCTCTGTCCTCCATTTCACTTTCTTCTCTTAAGCCTTCACATCCACGCTCTCCTCCTGGCTCTTCCCTCCTGGCTCTTCCCTCCTTCTTTTTATTCATGTCTAATTCTTGTTGAAACAGTGCCCTTAAAAATAAACCTTCTCGCTCTCACACTTTCTACTCCTTTCATCCCTATTTCCTCTTCCACGCTTTCCTTCTGCATGCACATTCCTCCCTCCGAGTTATTGACTTTACATGAGAGAAGGTTGATTCTTATCTCTGCACTGACGGAGATTCTTCTGTGTCATAGCGTACCCCTTTAAACTGACTCATGGAAAATGTTCACATCTCTCTCCAACTGCTGTCTCTGCATGTGTACCAATGCTCACCCAAACACACACACGCACCTTCCCATCCGCCCTTAGGCTCTTGGAACGATCGATCAGTAAATTTACAGGGCCTGGTAACCGTGATTGGAGCCTTGATATAATCAATATGAGTGTGAAGAGGCAAGAATAAACACACACACACACACATATGCAGGCACAGGCACACTGATACATTGGAGGACAATTAGGTCACAGGCTAGACAAAAGGTCACTGTCCCTTGTGACCAGGATAAATAGGTTTTGTGTGTGTGTGTGTGTGTGTGTGTGTGTGTGTGTGTGTGTGTGTGTGTGTGTGTGTGTGTGTGTGTGTGTGTGTGTGTGTGTGTGTGTGTGTGTGTGTGTGTGTGTGTGTGTGTGTGTGTGTGTGTGTGTGTGTGTGTGTGTGTGTGTGTGTGTGTTGGAGGGCAGAACAGAGAGAGACAGACACAGCAGGGGAGCTAAATGATTTCCAGTGTAATTTTGACTGACGATAAGAGAGCGTATGGGGGGGAAAAGATATATGGTATGAGAAGAGAGGAAGAGGAGGAGCATTCATGTGAAGCCCATCAACACTGTGGGCAGAACAGATGGACGGACGGAGGATTGAAGGATGTGGAATGTGGAATCTGTCATCAATAAAGTGTGTGCGTGTGTGTATGTGTGTGTGTCAATGTGTGTGTACTTCAGTCAGCTTTGTCATGGCAGCCCCTCTTAACTCCCTTCTCTCTCTCTGTGGGGGTTGTCTTTCTGGCGATGATATGAAGCGCTCCTGCTAAGCTGTTGATTCTGTTAAAGAGATTCCGTCTGCTTTGCTGCTTTTGTCTAAAGATTTACCAAGATAGAGAACAAACACCCTCGGACCATTGGAAAATACCCTGAAATACATTTTTAAAAATCAACCCTAGAAAGGTGATATGACCATTGATTGTCTTGAACTTTTGTACAGTCATTTATGGTTTCAAGAGGATGATTCTGACTTCTCCTCTTGCACCACCATTAGTTATTATTAGTTTTTTTTTTGGTGAAACAAAGGAATGGATTGACAGACATCCATGTCTCTCTCAGGATAAATTCTGAACTGCAGAAGGAGCTACAAATATCACACTTTTCATATGGCAATTTCATCAGGTCCATATTTTATTTTGTTCAAAACTTTGGTTTATGACCAAATACCCGCAATACTAATAACATTCCTGTCAGCATCAGCTGTGCTTTGTGTTTAGTGCTAATTAACAAATGTTAGCAGGTTAACATGCTAAGTTACAGCATTACAGGGGATTCCATCGCTTACCAGAATGCTTTGTTCATCTGTTGGGGTATTTTGTTAAGGATCTAATCAATGCACACTATATTCAGCTTAACTATAATGTAACTAACGATCATTGATTCATATGTTGACTTTTTAAAAATGTAATTGATTATATGATATACAAAAAGAGGGCCCAAGTTGGCACAAAGATATTCAGTTTCCATTGATGTCAAACTAAGAAAATCCATATATTCTGACATTTGAGAATGTAGAACCAGTGAAAGTTGATGAGAACTATTCAATTCATAAAATTACCAAAATTATTGTTTTTACTTATTTTCTGTCTGTCATCTGATTGATTGTTCAACTAATCGTTTCAGCACTAAAACACATTCACTCTCATTTGAATTTCAAGTGTTACTATGTCACTCATTACCCTGCATGTCTGCAGTCGTTTAGAAAACACATTGTTCTAATGACAGGCAGACAGCTTTCAGTCAACATATGTTTATCATATTGTAGGGTTTCAATTTACGTCTGTAGCAGCTGGTTTTTATGGAAGGAGAGGATATCTGTGTGTGTGTGTGTGTGAGTGAGAGAGAGAAAACCTGTAGACCTATGAACAGAATTGTGTACAGTTTTATGCATAAATATGCATAGCTTGTTTTGATCATCATGTCTTTGTGTCAGAGGGAAAATATAGATGTATACAGAATAGTTTTGTATGCCTTTGTGTTTCTGTTACCATTGCAATTAATGAAGCTGTCACCCCCACTTTGCACCGGTAGTGATCAGATGTTTGGCTCTCTCTATGTCTCTCTATATGCCAGTGTTTGATTTGTCTTGTAATCTGTTTTATAAGTTGAATCTATGAGTGGAGATGAGCCATAGCAGCCCTATCTTCCTGCTTGTTACTCTGCCAAATAGAAAGTATCTGCTGGCACAGTGATAGTATTGTTGTGAGAGTGTGAGGTCCTGGGTGTTTGCCTTGCAAGACGGCCCTGGAATATAATAGACACCTTAAATCAAAATTATTTTACACAGCAAGGGAGAAAAACTCTCTAATTAGGATGTTCTATGTCCTCTTTTTGAGGAAATAAAATCAGAGCTCAAATAGGGTACTTTTGGATGTATGTGATGTTACATGAGTTGTTTAGTGGTGTTTGGATACAAATTGGGTGAGCAAGAGAATTGTCTTGATCCTAAGGTCACATATTCTCTTACTTTGGTTCTCTTTTGTGGTGCTTTCTGCTAAATGCTAACATCAGCATATTAACATGCTTACATTAACAATGCTAACATGCTGATGTTTAGCAGGTATAATGTTTACCGTGTCACCATCTTAGCTTAGCATGTTATCCTGCTAACATTTGCAACTAAGCATTAAAAGCAAAGTGCAGCTGATGCTGATGGGAATGTCAGTACTTTTGCAAGTTTTTGGTCATAAAGCCAAGAATTGGTCAAAAATCTCAAAATTGACTTGATGACACCATATGAAAGGTCAGGAGATCATAATGATTACACTTCATCCTCTGGTGACCATTAATACCTTTACCAAAGATAATGTTACATATTGTGTTTATGAGGCAGCCTAATAAATTATGTAATGCAGCGAATTTTATTAACAAACAAGGTGTCTTGCACCAATCACATTTAAAAGTAGCCTTGCCAACCCTGAGTGTCACAGTGTGAAATAAATCACAGCCAGCCTGTTTTTTGGTCTCTAAAACCATGTCAGACTGAATAGGTCATTATCTAAATTTCCCCCTGAGGGCAGGGATAAAGTTACTGTTTGTGTGTAAGTGTGTGTGGGTTTGACAGATCTTTTCTGCTTCAATAATTCAGGCGGTGTCTGCTTCTGCCGCTCATGTGATGCACCTAGGGGAGGGAGAGAGAAAGAAAAGATGTGGCAGATCTGTTCGTTGTCACTCTTAGTGCCTTTCCATATTCCTCACTGCATAATTTTTTAGTTTTCTGCAGCTAAGTAACTTCCTGATGTTCTCTTGGGAACTCTTGGGAATTATGGGAACGAATAGCTGAATAGTAGAATGAATACTGCAAGTAAAGTTGTGTGTGTGCGTGTGCGTGTGCGTGTGCGTGTGTGTGTGTGTGGGCGCGCGTTCTTACATGTGTGTGGACAGCTCAACCCATAGCCCTCTGGGTTATGTAGTTAGACATTGTTAGGTTCTCCAAGGACTCCCGGGAAGTGAAAGTAAACTGACCGCTGCTTCTTTTGACAGTCTCTCTCTGTTTCCTTTCTGCTTTTTCCATCAGCTCTCTGAAAATAATAAGACTAATAGTGTACAGCCATGCTAGCATCCCAGTGCTGTACTGAGCCACAGTGGTGCTTTGTGTTAAATGCTAGCACATCTAAGTCTACCGTGTTAGCATGCTAACCTTTGCTAATTAGCACTAAACATGAACTATGTCAGAGGCTGAAGGACTGCCATTACTTTTGCAAGTATTTGGTCAATAATCAAAGTATTGGACCAACTACAATTTTGAACGGGTGATGGCGCTAGCGGAAATGTGCGATCACCAAAATGAAAAGCAATCATTCTGCAGGGTTTACATATTTCAGTTTGGACCAAAGTGGTTGATGTAACGAACAACCGACCGAACAACTTTGGCATAGCGTCGTACCCCTACTAGGACTAACAATAAAATGCCAAAAAGAGAGATATAATATCCAAATGACATAACATTTCCTCTCGTTAAATGCATGTCCTCTTAGGATGGCATGGTAGGAATGAGCCTTCACACTGTCCTCCAGCTGTAATCCAGGAATTACATTTCAGTACCATGTTGTTACTGTCCTCTGTCAATGGAGAAGAATCCAGTTTACTGTTGGTGTGCTTCTGCTGTCAGAGTGGGGTGAGTGTGTCATTCCTGCTCTGTGTTGCGGGTCAGAAAACTCAGACTGCTGCTGATCTTGGTGGGGTGGCATTGAAGTTAGTTTCAACCCGTCACTACACAACCACTCTCTAGTCAGATGCCATGGTGTTGTCGGAGTAACAGCTGGCTGGATGTCCTGTTTCAGGCTGACTTTCAAATCCAGAGAGACACATAACTAGATTTAAGCCAGATGGTGTTTTTATCCCTTGTATCCTATTTAAACTTTTTTTGTATTTTGAACAAATAGATCCAGGTTTGAAGGAGAAACTCTAATTTAAAACTCATTTTGCAATACATTTTTTAATAGTATTTTAGTGCAAATGTAGTGAGGAGTAGTTATGGATGATTATTCCATGGCTTGGTTGAATTCTAATGTAGAATGTGGTTTGTTATTTTCTTGATAACAGACCAATGCTAAGTATTACACACCGTCGTCATAGACACAGTTCTGGTCACTCTGGAGGACAGCTTTCAATCAATCCGCTGAAAGAAGTCTGGATAATTTATCAGCTGTGTCAAAAAAGTGGGGAAACGTGGAGCAACTTCTGTCCTCCAATTCGAGTTATGACAGCAGATCTGGTGACCTTCTATCGCTACATCTTTATATACCGTCTGTGATTGCTACGCAGTAACAGCCGTCAACAGGGACAACAACGCTAATTAGTTAGCTTAGCTACATTGCAACATATTTAACGTTACCTTACAGGTGTGTCAACATGCAGCGGCTGTGCAAAAAGGAAACAAGATGAATGAGAACATAAACGTCAGCATAAATATTCCTAAAGAAGCAATTTCTCACTTCACTTCACCGTCAACGGAAATCAGTTTAATGTGAATTAGAGCAGCCGATAGCTCACAACAACGCTTCAGCTGATGTGTCCATTCCTGCAGTAATTAAAAAAGCAGCTGGGTGCTTTGGCCACCACGCCAGCACCCCATAAAATATACGGCTACTACCACAGCCCGTAAGGTGGCGTTGAGTAATAGACAAAGGGTTGCATAAACAGCTACAGAGTTTACGTTGCTATGGACGCAGGATTCCAACCGTAGAGACGGAATGGACTATGTTCTTTAGCGGAAGCAATACAGTCGTATTCAAATCAATAAACTCCCATTTAAATCAATATTTTGTGTCAAATTATTGATTTATTTGGTAAGTAGCCATGTAATAAGTGAGATAATGTAGAGCGAGCCAGTTGTAGCGAATACAACCCGACAGGGTGATCAGGACTTGAATCAGCAGGTGTACCTGGCTGGATAAAATGGATCATGGAGTATGAAGTGTCAGAAGGATATTCATTCATTTTAAAAATGACACAGTATACCATAATTGACTATAATAGTTAAATGATTGTATAAAATAACATTATTAAGATATGATGAGATACTCCTACAAGGATCTGTACATAAAGCGCCAGTCAACTGCTTTAAATCAACCTGGAATATCACAGTTAGGCCTACTTATTGGAAAAAAAAAACTATTTTGCACATATTCTGTCTTTTTTATGTTCGGATCAGATCAGATGAACAATGATCAATGTTTTTCATGTCACACCAAAATTTCTATGGTCATTAAATCCTACGAACTTAAATGAAAGTAATTAATCACTGCAGGGATGATGACTGGTATGTGGTAATCAGTATCCACATCGCTTGGCAACTACACAAACAGGATGTGCCCGTTCCTGTAATGTGCCGAATGTGCTTGAGTTTTGCATGTGTCATCATGAGCTGACTGTAAAAGGTGGGAATGTTATGAGAGCAGACAGCATTCAAAAACAAACACAAACTATTTTTGCTTTGTGCTGCAGACATAACCGACCTGAAGGCTTGTCTTGCATTACCATTCAATCTTTCTTAAGGGTAAAAATATGTGATTCTGTACTTGGCATTTAGATTTTTGTTTTTATTAATTAATAAACCAAAAGACTCCTGCCAACTCAATCTCCATGTGCTGTCGTCCAAAACAAAATCAAATTAACAGCACATATTTAAATTATATTCATGTGTAATGCTTCAGCAGGAAGATATCAAACTGAGAGCACTGCTTGGGACCATAAGGCGAAAACAGTCTAATTTCAGCAAGACCAGAGGGGGGTCCAGCTACAGAAGAATGACAAAATCAGACCTATATAACAATCAATGTAAGTTTATCTCACCCATCAAAATCCAAACAGACACAATTCAACTGATCCCTGTCGCTCCATTAGGTATGCATGAATTCACTAGCCTCTATATGTATGTAGCGGAGCAGTACGTACACAGGTGGCAGACTTAGTAGTGAAAAAGTTCCTTGTCCTAGTTGTGAAGCAATTTAGTTTCATTTTTTGTGGTAAAATGACATCGCTTAGTGTCTTCACTAATGACAGTGTTTTCTGATGACTGGAAACCCTCCCATTTAGTAACAACCAGAGTCGATGGACTCACACACACACACACGCACACGCACACACACACACACACACACACACACACACACACACACACACACACACACACACACAATTTCTTAACTCTCTTCACCCCTCATCGCTCTCTCTCCCCTCTCTCTCTTCCTCTCTCCCCATCTCCCTTTACTGTACGGCTGTGGTGATACAGGGGCACATTTTATGTGTTGACAACCGCTGTCCCGGTGATCAAGTAGTGAGATGGGAAATGACATGGGAAGAATAGTGAAGCCAAATGGCTAGTCATGTCTTCTGGATGAATAAAGGGATATTGATTATGCAAATGTCAGGCTTCTATTGATGGAAGGGAGAAAGAGACCGAGGGAGATGGGTGCGGGTGTGAAAATGAATATATATTTATAGTTATGCATGTTGGAGGGTGACACAATTGTTTGACAGCTTTAATTAAAGTTAGCTGAGTCAGGTCTCTGAGCTGAAGCTTCAATCACATTTTAATGAGACACAGACACACACACACACACACACACACACACACACACACACACACACACACACACACACACACACACACACACACACACAGACACACACACACACACAGAGTCCACAAGGAATATTGTCTGTCTCTCCTCTCTCCTCTCTGTCTGCCTTTGGTGCGTGCGCACTTCTAACCTTGAACGCAGCAATCTTTGGCTCGGTCCCAGTGACTTTCTCATGGATTTTGTTAAGCTGGGATGCTGCTGATCAATACATGGAGCTTCTTTTATCTGTACAGACAGATAAAATGGGTCTATCACTGCCAATACTATAGCAGACATAGCTTTACTTTGGATCGCACTATTTAAACTAATGCCATTATAGGATTCATTTAGCCAAAACTTAATGTTCAAGTGCAGTACCTGACTGATATATATTCACAGGCATGGTATCAGCTTAGGGCTCCTGCACACTGCCTGTGTGGTGTGAGCGTGTCAGCTGCATGGCGTGTCCGTTCTTATTTCGGCTCCCATGTTAACAGTTTAGAGCTTGCACACTGCCTGCGTGACACGCACGTCTCAGGCACGGCTCAAGCTGCGCTGAAAACGCTTGCATGTTAGAAATAGGAGAAAAAAAACACACTGACTGTTGGAAACAGATAAGGTCACCTGACCTCCTCCTTTGGTTCCATCATTATTACTCCAGTGATAATTCCAGTGATAATTTCATTGAATTATCACTGGAATCCAAAAAATGTTCAAATCAACATATGTTCCTCAAAGTTCAAATGTTAGCAGCTTAACTGACTAGTCTGTGTGTTTATAGGTTTTGCTTGTGTGTCTTATTCATATTCCTTTTACACTTCCTCCCTCGTCAAGGACACTAAGCAAGGCAGCAAAAAAATATCAGACTGTGATATTCCTGACTCAGATTTTATACTTTTGCAGTGGAGGTCAAAGTAATGTCAACATTTTGTGACAAAGCAGGTACTGTGTGTGTGTGTGTGTGTGTGTGTGTGTGTGTGTGTGCGTGTGTGTGTGCGTGTGTGCGTGCGTGTGTGCGTGTGTGTGTGTGTGTGGAATATACTTTCCCCTGACTGCTGATACGTTTAACAAAGGCAAAGAAAATTCTGGTTAAATACATCAGAGTCTGATTCCTTACACCTTTTTCCAACTTCTTTCTGGGCACACCCTCGCACACTTTTCTGTATTCATGCAGTGATTTTGTGAGCATTTGCTTGAGCACAAAACACAACTATGTGTGTTTAGTGGCATTACATAATGTTAGTTTGCAACCTGACATATTATTTTGTTGTTTTTCTTTCATGTCTTACCTGATCCCTATTTTTCACTGATGGTACAAAAGGTAAGTCTGTATTTTCTTTTTGCTTACTGCATATTGTGTGTGTGTGTGTGTGTGTGTGTGTGTGTGTGTGTGTGTGTGTGTGTGTGTGTGTGTGTGTGTGTGTGTGTGTGTGTGTGTGTGTGTGTGTGTGTGTGTGTGTGTGTGTGTGTGTGTGTGTGTGTGTGTGTGTTTTCGGGATGGTGTGTGATTGTGACTGGAGGGAGTTTTAGTTTCTTTTAACCTGGGTTACACACGCAAACACACACACACACACACATAGATTTGTGCCACTGGCACGATGATTTGTCAACTTTGAGAGTGCAAGTGTGTTTGTATGTGTTTTAGCAGGTACAGCCTTGGTTAGTTACTACAGTACTGGCCTCCAGGCTTGTTTGTGGCAGCGGAGATTTGTAGCTCTGTGCTTTGCTCTCCCCTGAGTCTCCACACACAGCACAGTTTGATTTCACTGCGGCCACTGGAAACTCTTTGGCCTCTAGTTTGACTGCTGTTAACTGGCGCAATCAGTTGATAACACTACTGCGTTGTGATGATGAAATCCCCCACTCGTGTTACCTGTTACCACTGCACTTAGGATGCCAATCCTGATATGGGTGTTATGAGTAATCCCACTGACGGTGTTGAACTCTGACTGGTGTGTGTGATCTCCTGCCAGCTTGCAAACAGATCTTCAACCTTATTTAGAGAACCTCAGGACACACAGACTGAAAAACGCCAGCAGGATACATTGGTATATAAATCAAACATTCCTAATAATATAATGATGCATGAGCTGTGAAACATGTAATGACAATAATATCATTAACTTGCTTGCTACAATGAAACGTATGTTACTTTGTGGCATTACAAATGACGTAAAATAATTTAAAATGTGATAGGGTGACTGTAAAGTCACTGCTAGTGAAGATCTTAGTCCTTGTAGGGTTTTGAAAAAAAATAAAGCACATGTAGTGCCATGCAATTTTTAGTTATTTATGTTTTTATGCTTCTGTACTTGTAACAATTTCCCACCAGCTCAATTCTACCCTCTGAAGCACAAAATGAACCAGCAAGCTGTAAAGTGTATTTATCAAGAGGAGCTTCTTTTATTTTTCCACTGCATAAACCTTATCTTTATACCCTGTATGGATGCTATCCAACTAATAGAAAGTCGCTAGCAAGGCTACGTGTGACTGAGACTGTACGTATACTTATTATGCAGTTTTTCTGTACAATAGTACACATCTTCTGCCGCATTCATGACACATCTATCTACAAATTCTCTACTTAGTTATTATTTTATAAACTGATTCAATAAACTTTGTTAAATGAGCCACTTTAGCTCAAGCAGTAGAGTAGTTTGACCCATGATGGTCAGGTTTTATCCCCACCTCCTCTTATCCACACGTCAAAGCATCATGGGACATTGAACCCAAACTACTACTAATGTATGTGTATGAAAAAAAAAAAATACAACTAGTTTTGACAAAAGTGCCAAATAAATGCAATGTAAATTGATTCAAATGAGACAATTAGAGGTGTTTTCCTTTCTGATTATAGTGTATGCTCAGGTAAATACCGGTATGATTTGTTTACTTAGCTGCTTTGAAATAGCATTATGTTTGGCTTTGAGAAAAGTTTGTCAAATTAGTAGCTTATAGCCAGAACACAAACAAACTCATGCACCACATTATTATCATCTCCAAAATTTGACTAACATAATTTTACCAATACCACCGCTTTAGTTCCTTTACTGCTACCACAATCAATTAGAGGCCAGTGACTTTTGTTACAGCCCCTTAAATCTTACATTTACTAAGTTTAAATGGTGCCTTTTAAACCTAAAACAAATACAGATGGTCAGGATGATGTAGAGCTTCCCTATTCTAGTGTAATACGGAAACATGCTTTGTTTATGATGCTCATATTGTGTTACTAACAGCAAGTCAAACAGGAATAGGCTTATAGTAGCTGTGTGTATCTGGAATCTCCAACATAAATGAAGAGATAATGGTGAAATATTGATGTGACAATATTCTGAACTCTAAAGTGTAGGTTACAGAGGAGTGGGAGAGATAGAAGTGATGGAGATATTAGAGCCAAACAGAGGAGTATCAGATTTGAAAGTGACAGCTCCATTACTGCTATCATCCATTAATAACCAGCCTGGTCATTAGTGTGAGAAATGAATCCAGGAGCTTGCAGAGACAAACAAATGCTAATCTCTGTTCTCAAACAGAGTGTCAACAGCCCAACGTAAATGAGGGGAATGGAAAGTGAGCGGAGAGGTCAGAGTGAAGATACATATTGGCAAAGAGACGTAGAAGATGATGAGGGATGAGAGATGGAAGAATGAAGAAGGAGAAGCATGGGAATCTGAATGGGAATTCAGAAGAACGGGAATCTGACGGGGATGAGAATGGAATATGATGCAGGAGATATCAAAACAGGGTAATGAGAGTGAGGGGAAAGATGCAGAAACGAAAGAGAAAGAAGACAAAGAAGAAGTGATTTTTTTGCACAACGGCAGCTCCATTATTTGCATCATCTGTGAATAGCCTGCTAAGTCATTAGTGCTAGAAATGAGTCCTGCTGCAGAGAGACAAACAAACACAGTGCTGATCTCGAGCCTCAAACAGAATGCCAATCATCAGCCATGTGTGTGTCTGCGATGAACAGTAATTAAACCATGATAGGGGCAGAACGAGAAAGAGTGGTCTGTGGTCTGTCCTACTGTACGAGTCTTAATGCTGCATCATTACCACACTGGAGGGAGCAAATCACATTTCATGAAGAAAATCCAGTTTCATCCCTCTCCTTTACTCTCTCTTTCTATTTCTTAGCCTTTCTGTGTGCGTGCGTGTGTGTGCGTGTGTGTGTGTATGTGCGTTTGTGTGTGTGTGTGTGTGTGTACATGCCAGTAAATTGGTAACAGCATTAAACTAAGTGAACATGAAATGTTATTGATCCTCATAGGGGGAAACCGATTCTCTGTAATATCTAGAGTAATATACTGTAGCATAGGGTTTTGCCACAGAGGTGAAATATAAAGCAATACATGCAACAATACAATGGGAACGCATAATAGAATATAAAAAACTAATTATCCAGGAGAAATGTAACCATAGTAACAAATATTAGCAATAATTCAACAGATGTACAGTCAACTGTACCAGTGGGAATTTAAGTTATAAATTTTGATTGGGCGTAACGCTTGTGTTGTTTGCCCACCAAATTGCAATTTGTAAGCGTGTGATTTTTCTGTACGAATAATTTCCTGTCATGATGCAAATTCACCAGCACAATAGTTAAGGAGTTGATTTGTCTAAAAGACCCAAGACGAATGTGAGTCTCCAATAACTGCAGCGTAATTAGAGTTTTTGATTTGAACATCTCATTGCGGCAGGGAGTGTTTAGTTCTTCTGAAACCCAGAGCCATAAAATGCTCCTTAAAGTTTTTTGTTGTTGAGAAACCAACTTAAATGTGACTATGTGACTATAACATGTGTGTCTCAGATTATGTAGTTCAATAAATTGAGCTTTAATATATTGCTTTATGTGTGTGTAGTTGGTAACATGAGCATCTCCTGGGCTCGGCACAACACACAGACACACATTACTTTTCTCTCTGTGAGTTCTTTTTGAAGCAGCAGACTCACAAACTGGCAGCTGTGATGTTACGTCTTACAGAGTACACACTCAAATGCACACACCTGCATACACCTACACATGCTCATACATATACACATATTTATGCACATACACGCACACGCTGGCATACACATTCACAGTTTTCTTTTTGATCGATTCCGCTTTGTGGTGCAGAATCTGTATTAGATTTGTGTTCGGAGCCAGCGCTCATGCCTTAATACTGTATTGTTATCTCACACAAACACACACAGACAGGAGGATAAGCACATTTTTAGTAATACATTATTAGAAGGTGGAGTTGGGGCAAGCTTCAATGTAATGACCAATCGCATCAGCTCCTCTCATCCTCTTTAATTGCAGCAGACTGTTTTCTAATGAGGCTCTAATCAGAAAAACTTCTCCTGGAGGCAGAGAGACTACAATTACAGTAACTTGTGTTTTTATTATTGGGCTAATGTCTGTGTTTCTTGTTTCATTAAGTGATTAACACACAGGATTTGATCCTAAGGATGTGTCCTGTGCTGCAAATTATTTCACACTTAAATCTGGAATCTGGTGGCAGGGGTGGTACAGTGGGTAGTACAGGCGCACATATATTTCAAGGCTTATGCCTTGACGCAGAGAACGGGGTTTGAGTCCGACCTGTGACGATTTCCTACTCGTCTTCCCTCCTCTCTCTCCCCTTTCTCCCCTAGCTGTCCTGTCCTTTAAAGGCGGAAAAACATAATCTAAAAAAAATAGAAGCGCTTTAGAGAAATAACAATTTCCACCACAGTTGTGCAGAAACATACACAAGGCATTGTACCTATTTTGATCGATCCGTGTGCTGTGTAATTCATTATCAGTGTGCCCGTGTTGATTGACCTGTGTTACTCACATCACAAGCTGCAGATGGAAAAGCACCTTGATGCTGTATGATGGCCACAGTATTGAACCTGATTACAAAGAGTTGTAGATGACATTATTTGTAAAAATCAACTATTAATATAACCCAGTGAAGGGCTCAATTGCATTAAAAATTGTATTTGATTGGCATTTACTGAACAATTTCAACGTGTATATTTACATGCACTGAACTTGATGAAAATTGTGAAAAGGAAAGTGAAAGTGTCAAAGCTCATATCACATACATTAAATATCTTTATTTTCTGTGTGTGCGGCCACGCCAACAAAAGCCCAAAAAATTGCTCTTTGTACATGTGATAAGAGGTGGTGTAAGCAAGCTGAAACATAACGGAAATGTCATGCCAAAAGGAGAACTGAAATAGCAGTTTTCCACCATATTTGCATAAACACAACATCCATCTACCTCAGACCACAAAAGGCTCTTTTGAAGCCATGATTTCCATTCACCAACCAGGCACAAGCACAAAAGAACAGACTTTGCAACTAGGTTTGTGCTACTGTTCTCTTTACCCGACAGGGAATAGAGGTTTAAGTATGTTACGTTCTAGCCCCAGTCTGCAGGTGTATCACAGCACTGCTTCTATTTTCTGGAATTATTATTTTTTTTCATTCTACAGAATATTTATAAGACAGGTGTTCTGACTATTTCCCCTGTAGGACCTCTTTGTCATCTGTATGTTTGCCCGCTTGTTGCGAGGATCCCAGATTGGACGTGTGTCACTGGGGAGCCTGAAGTCCTGATGAAAAAATGATTTAATCGTGCTCTTTTACTGGAGCCTGTATGTGTGTGTGTGTGTGTGTGCGTGTGCGTGTGTGTGTGTGTGCGCACACGTGTGTGTGTGTGTGTCATTCGCCATCCTTCAAATGAAATGGGTATTGCTTTAATCTTAAATTTAAAACAGTTAAAAAGGTTGGATGGAGAATGTGGGGGGAGGGGAGGAACTCTGTTAATAAAAGAATGTTGAAATTACAGTATTACACAGCAGATTCTTCTCTCAGCCCCTACAGTCTTTTTCCCTGAGCTATTTCATTGGTGCCACTATTTTCCCCCCCCGCTTTGCCTTGATCGCCGTCCTCGTGCTACACTCTACATTTGATTTCTTTTGCTGTGTTTTTTTGACAAGGCACAGTAGGCGACAGCAGTGAAACACATCCATCTTTATAGATCTGAGAAGCGCACAACCATTCCGTTTACCGGTACCATTTCACTAAACAGCTGATGGAGGGTATAGCAGCCTCAGGTCCCTGCAGATCCATGTACGTAGTGAGGACTGGTAGCTGGAGAGATACCAGTTTACCTCTTGGGCACTGCCGAAATGCCCTTGAGCAAGGCATCAGGCACCTAACTACTCAGAGTGTGTGTGTGTGTGTGTGTGTGTGTGTGTGTGTGTGTGTGTGTAAATTATGGAAAATAACAACAGAAGACAAATAAAGTATATTATTAAGGCATCCCAGCAGCTCTTAGAGCCCAACACACAGTCACTGAAGTTATACCATAGACTGTATAATAGTAATGGACAAAGCATCTGGTTCGTCAAAGTGCTGCAAATGTGGAAGTGCCTTAAACCTGCATCTACCTGCAAAGGAGGTTTCTGTATATATATATATATATATACTATTAGAGAAAGTGACCCACTTCTCACTTGATACCTCAGTAAACATTTACATAATGACTTTATGGTCTCAATCGCTAGTTTTAAGTCTTCTGCAACACAGAATAATAATTTTTTTAAATGATGGTCTCTTGAAAATAAAAAAGATAAAGCAGGGGGTGTTTTAGGGTGTGGCTATGATGTGATTGCCGGTGAAAGTGTGTAACATAACGTAGAGTGTAATCAGCTCCTCCCTCACTCCTCACTCTCCTCTAAAATCGTCACATCCGCCTGCGCCCGTAACGGCAAATTCGACAACGGATATCAGATCTCTCCAAACCGATGGGTGATGTCACACATGTTCTGTTCATTATACAGTCTATGAGTTATACGCGGAGAAAAAAAAAGAAAATTCATTGATTTTATCATTTTATTTCCTTTTATCCACCTCAACAGTGCACTGTGTCTATTCTGATGATCTGAAGAGCTGCTACAGTAAAAGAGGAAAGTGAAGACATTTCTGTTATTTTGTGTTCAGTTGCGTCTAAAGAGTGGATTGTCCTTGATGCAGTATTCTACTTAAAGTCTGATGGTGATCTATAAATGAAGCACTAATGTGAGTAGTTTCAGTTGCAAGTTGCTTCCTGTTGCTTTCTGATGGTTTAATGGGGACATGTAAGAGTGGCTCAAATCTGTATTACAAAGAGGCCTCTAAACGAAAAGCAGACCATGAGTACATGTTGTCATCAGCCTGCAGCCATATGGAACTTAATGTGCCGTTATCCAGAGAGATAAAACGGAGCTCATTGACTTATCTACACTTTTATTTTGAGCTCCCTCTCATCTCTAAACAAGTCTTCTCTCACTGTACACACTTGGATTTTGGCAAACATTTTCACACAGCTTTTTTTGCATAATTCCGTATCTTCAACTTGTAAAGCAAATTAGCTGCCACTGTGTGCTCTTTAGCTTCTGTTTTCACGTCTTGTGTTTTTCTGTTTCTTTGTAAAATCTGATCCTGAATTCCCCAGCTTGATAGTGTATGTGTTTGTGCTTCTCGTCGACACCCTGGTTTACACATTTGTCGAGACTAAAGAAGAAGCAGGCTGCAGCGTTCGCTTATTACTGTGGTTAAAGTGAAGGTTTTTGCAGCCCAGCTAATGGGAAGTTACAGTAAGATTTGAGATAATAAGAGCTTGGATATGTCATCTGTGTTGTGTAACATCACACCAAGTCACTCGGCATTCTGGCCAGGACTCACTGTCATGTTGTCAGCGGTGATTGAAAGGTCTTGAAGAAGATAACAAGGGGGAGAAAACAGCTAAACTTTCAGCTAAAGTCCGCGTCACGTTTCAGGTGGTGGGAAGCCGTCCAGCTCGACTCAAAATGTCACAGAGGTGAGCAGAAGTTCCACCTCATGGGGCTGAGTGTCATCAGGATGAATTCAGAATTGACTTTTATATGGCATTTTGTCCACATGTATTTTCATAGGCATAGACATTACGTGAGGGGTCTGCAAAAAATGAATCTGCAACAATCTTGATTTTTGATTATTTGCTTAAGTAAATCAACCACAGTGGCAAAAAAATTATCTGGTTTCAGCTTCTCAAATCTTAAATTTTTGCATCTCTCCCATATTCTCTTATTTTCTCTGAAACTTCTCAGTCACAACATCCTGCATCCACAACATCTTTTCTCAATACTGACTACATCTGTCTCCCTGCTGCACTGACACACATACAGGGAGCCTCAGTTCAGTCACATTTATAAGTCTTGAAGTCTAAAAAAAAAAAAAACTCAGCTTTAAAATGGAGATAAATACCTTGACATCCACTTCAATTACTTTTCCACTCTACTATCAGCTTTTTGATTAGCGTCCCTGTCAGCTTTATGATTATGATGCCGATTATGGTGATCATAACTGTTGTGATGATGATTATGTTTGGGATTACTCTGCTTATTGACTGTGGCCGTGTCACAGACACGATCTCTCATCCACTCAACTCATTCCGAGTGGACTTTTCATTCTGGAAGAGAAAAGGAGGAGCTTTAACTCCAGACCTGTTCCAGACAGGGAGGATACTCGGTCTCTTTGGAAACATTGGAGGCTTTATGAAAATAGGATTTTTATGTAGTCAGTGGGTAGATGTGGAGGAGTGGAAATTTAGCATAATGTACAAATTTTGTGATAAAAAGACAATCATAAAATATACAGTAGATACAAGATAAAACTCCCATAAGAGAAACTGTTACAGTGTGGGGGGAATTAAAATGCTGGAAAAATTAGACATCCCGTTGGGATTACGGGACCAAAACTAAATGAAATGGAAATTAACAAAATGAATGAAAAATGATCATATATAAGAAAACAAAGTTGCAAGAGCAGCAACATCAACATCATCACTTTCTGGTCAGGTATGTATCTCTGGTGCCTGTGAAACCAGATATGGCTGAGGGGATTATAGATTTTATTTAATTTGTGCTCAGAAAGTTTGTCATATATATTTACAATGCAAACTGAGTTTAGATTGCTCTATTTTATATTTGTTCAAAGTCCCACTCCTACCATGTTCATTTTTCTCATAGCGGGGCAACAGGCTTTTCTTGTATAATAGTATTTAGAACATTTGCATTGTTTTTCATTATACTTAAAAGCTTGTACATTGTGTGCATTTAAAGAGACTACAGTATGTCAGCATCTGCTGGAAAGTGGTAACTGTAGCTACAAAATACAATAACAGGATAATCTTAAAGATACCAGACCAAGTAATGCCTGGTTTCCTCTGCACGACTGTAGCTCTGATTTTCTACTTGCCCTGATCAGCGCTGTGTGTGTGTGTGTGTGTGTGTGTGTGTGTGTGTGTGTGTGTGTGTGTGTGTGTGTGTGTGTGTGTGTGTGTGTGTGTGTGTGTGTGTGTGTGTGTGTGTGTGTGTGTGTGTGTGTGTGTATTTTTCAAAGTCGCAAGCTTTGAACAGTTCAGATATCTAGCAGGCTAAATATCTGGACCCGTCGGCGAGTCTGTCGGGGAGCTACAGCAAATGAGAATGCAAGACACAGGTTATGGGGACACAACTTTCATTTGCAACAAGCAAAGTTGTGAGAACACAGGCTATAAATAGACAAATAGAGTCAAAGCAGGCTATTTTGTTTGCCAATGACAACCCCCCTTAATCATCTTTTTCTTCTTTGTTTTATTGCTGCTAATGAGCGCACCGTCATTTTGGAGTGCTTGTTTCTGGCAAACATCCGTTTTTGGGTGATTTACAGTATGTATTTTCCCGTGTTACTTTTCGCGTGTGTTTTCATGAGAAATCATAGTTTGGAGACCAGACTTAATCATTAGGGATTCCTCCTGGTGAAAGATCTTGTGTATGACCCCCTTCAGCAGGTCATTCATGAAGTGTGAAAAACACATTGACTTCAAAACAGGATAATAAGACAGCAGGTTGTGTAGTTTGAAATTCAAAGTTGTGTACTGTAGTGTGAGTGTATAGAATTTCAGCAAGGTTGATTTAAGTGCTTATGAATTTAGTATTTTATTTGTAAGAGGATGAATTTTATTACGTCTTTTATAATTAGCAGAGCTTGCTTTAATTCATGTCCATGCAGGTTTTAGTTCTACACTACATTTACCATCATGCTTACTGTTCAATGCAGAGGCATGGTTTCAGGAATGGAGAGAGGCAGATACAGGGCACCTGGGGATGAATGGTAAGAGAAAGAAAGAACAACACAGAGGGTCCTGTTTTAACAATCTGTGAAACGCGTGGCTTAGTTGCGTTTAGGGCATGTCCAAATCCACTGTGTTTGACGGCGGAAAAAAGGGTCTGTGCGCCGGGCGCATGGTTCAAAAGGGTTGTACTTAGTGTCTACATTGAGTCAGAAGTGTGTTTTGGGCTTAACATGCAATAAAACAAACAGTGTCATCTCCCATTCTCTTTAAAAGCCAGGCATGTTTGTACCTTGGCACATTGCTATTGTGATGGCAGATTTGCACCGTAAGATTTTTATTTGTCATCTTTTTAATCTTTTGCATGTTTGTGTGCTGCTGCGCTTTCCTGTGTGTGTGTGTGTGTGTGTGTGTGTGTGTGTGTGTGTGTGTGTGTGTGTGTGTGTGTGTGTGTGTGTGTGTGTGTGTGTGTGTGTGTGTGTGTGTGTGTGTGTGTGTGTGTGTGTGAGAAACAAGCAGAGTGTGTGCGCGCTGTGCATAAACCTAGGCACATTTTACTGTTTAAATAACAACGAAATGCTGCGTTACTGACTTTAGACCAAATTTTTGTTGGTCGATGGTGCGATCACTTCCCACTGCCTCAAGATAGCAATGCTCCAAGAATTCACCTGAACACTGCGCCCTGTAATACCAGCACGCCCATGGGCTCAGAGAGAGCAGGCTCACATTCAGATAACAACTTGTCTGTGGAACATTTTGCTTTTGTTTCACACATGACACTTTGTGAATTGCATTGAGTGCACTCTGACAAGAAAAGTGTGAACACACACACACACACACACACACACACATACACAAAGGTTAAGACCTATAATCACAACAATATGTTGTGGAGTAAAAGAAAAGCATGGTAGTGAAAAACAAAGAGGATACAAATCCATCATCTTGGTAATGTTGCCTCTGCATGCAGAACTCAAATCTCATTTACCAGCTATTAGGGAAGAGATGGAAAAAATGAAGGATGTAAGAAAGAGAAAACGACATGATTAATAGATGCGTTAGGGTTTTTTCGTCATCTGTTTGCTTTCGAGGAGTAAAATATAAATAAAATTACTAGTGAATGGAAGACGACTAGCAACGGAAATGTATCCCTAGTCATTTTGTTATTCTTCATTGGTGAACAGCAGAATACTTTCCAAATTAAAATAATGAAAATCAGACTACAGTATATCTTATCATTTCCTCTTCTTAGGTCTTATTTGATGATGACCCAGCTGACAGGCCTACACAGCAACACGTTTCAGTCCTTGTGTTGAATGTGAAACCAGCTGTCTGTCTAAGTCAATGATGTATTGTAGACCCTGTTGGTTCTCTGTACCTCACACTCCAAACCAAAACAAATCTGCATTTACAGCAGGGTTTTTGGAAATGTTATTAAGCTCCTCCGTCACCCTGACTGAATTACTGTCAGCATGACTGTAAGAGTGTGTGAGGGGCGTGGGAGTTCTTTGCGGGGTTCGCAATATCTCAATCCAGAGAGATTTTGTGTAAAAAGCTTCAAGCTCAGATGACTGTAAAAATCCACGGAGTGCTTCTCAGAGGAGTCCCTGTTGTTTTAAATGAAAGGATTGCTTCAAGCCTCAGTATCTACTCAGTAGCATCAGTCTGATGTTTTCAGTCTTATAACTATAACTCTTATTATACTTACCTCAAAAGTATACAGCAAGAAAGAAGGATTATAATAGAAGCATTAAGGAGCTGACTGAAGTGAACTCGGTTGCTACTGAGTTTAGACATACAAGGTTTGTCAGTGAGCAGCTGGAGAGACTCAAGTTGATGGTGCGTGTAAAAGCACCTCCTCGGCGTAGAGACGAGTGACTAAACTGATGTTGTGGTTCAGAGCTGAGAGCACGGAGAGCAATAAGAGCTTTTACTTAAGCCAGTAAGCTGACTTTCACTGTTTGAGAGCGCTGTTAAAAGTGAGAATAATTAACATTGGGAATGACTCAAGAATTACAGCATGGATTTTCAGATCAGAGCACACTGTTGGGCTGTTAAACTACCAGAATGGATCTATGGCATCACAATATTCTAGAATCCAACTGTGCAGTCACGAAGAATTAGAACAGCATGTGTTGTGTTGTGTTAGTTCTATACTGCACTTCTATGTGCTGACTAATTAAACTGCTGTTAAGTCACTATCTATCACTGAAGAAGGGAACACATTGGTGATTGATATGGCGCTGGTGAAACTATTGTACAAGCAATAATTATGTGTTGGCAGCAGTTATAAAATACTGTATTACAGTTTTTCCCTAGTGTATACACACAACAAATGGAGCTACGCAAACAATTCTAAAAACGTGTTGCTCATGTATCAACAACAAGACTCTAGATAATATAAACAGAATGAGATTAATTCTGTTTCTATGCTTCAGACTGCTAAACTCTCAGCATAATTCCATTGTTTTCACTGAAGTACACATTTTAAATAGATCTGTACAGAAATCTATTTAATTATTGCCACTTTAAGTAACCCTCTTTTACTATAAAAGGCTAACAAAGAAACCACAACACAATTAATTACGAATAATCCATAGATATTGCTTATCGTATTGATCTGGAATGAACCGATCGTAAATTGCCAATCATAACACAGTGAGTCAGGCTTCACTTTGCACAATAGCATGCACAGACCTGAGCTTAAGACAGTTGAGTATTTCTTTATGTATTGAGTATTTATCTTTACAAACTTAAGTTAAAGTTCACAGGGGACAACCAGTATCTTCATGTTTAATATAGAAGGAAACACAAAGTCAAGGATGTATGAACGCTTGGGTGGGTGGCTTTAGTGGTTTGGGAAAAAACTATGCATGGAGATTTCAGAATGCAAGTGAGTGTGTGCACATGTATGTTTGGAAATCTCTGAAAGTGGTTTTCTTGCTAAATAAAACAGTGGGGAAAGTGGGCAACCAAAAAACACATGATTTTCTGACTGCGCTTTGCATCCTCACAAATGGGTTTGTATATGATCAGGAACTGATCCTAGTCTCACCTCTGAAGAGTAAAATAAGGCTTTGATCGACCAATGATAGCAGTGGGAGGGCCCCTCTCCCAGGAGGGCTCATTAAATTTGATTTTGATTTTGTTAGCTCAGAATAAAGAAGAAAGACCTTTTGTGTGTGTCATTTCTGACTCAGATTGGAGTAAAGGCAAAACAATACAATTACTACAATGAAGTTGGAGCGCTGCGGCTCTGAACCAAAACTAAACAGTAAAAACAGTAAAGAATATAATAATTGCACTTCATCATCGTTATCACCCTTGCAGAGTGAAAGCACAACCTTTAGCCAGTCAGTGCCAAGATGCCAGTTGGAAAAGCCAATCCCCATGTGGTCTTGTTAGAGGCCTGGTGTTGTTTATTTGTCTAGAAGAGAGAGAGAGAGAGAGAGAGAGAGAGTTGAGATAATAGCAGGTTAGACTGATAGGGACGATGTGGAAAACACAACAATATTTGTGTTTTTTTTGCCCTGTTAATGGAGGTGGGGCTTTGTATTGTGGGTAAATTTTGCTCCACTCTTGAAATGGGGTTTGTTGCTGTGGTGATCTGACCCCCGGAAACAGATCAGACAGGAGAAACTGCTCAGACTGGCAAAGGTTAAACACCATCTGAGTTCATGCTCCATTCCACTGTTAACAGACGCTTAACTTTCTAGTTTAGAATCATCACTATGGGCAACAATAGGGCTACTTTGTCTTAATATGGAAACATCTTCTCCCAGTAACTAAAGCAGGTCAAATAAAATAATTCTATGTGAAGGATTTCAATGCAGCACATTCTTCATATTATTTTTTAAAGTGTTTTAATAACAAGTAAGCCTTAATTTTCATCAATTTACCCTCCTGTTATCCTCCTGTTTTCAAAGGTTTCTTTTATCAAAAATATGGGATTCTTTCAACCAAATTGTCCCAAAAAATAACACGGATGGTTCCACGACATTGGAAACAGTCTGTGGTCATCCATCAACATACGTTCCTTGGATTAGTCAAAGTAATTCATAGTTTCTCTGGGGTTTTAACTTAAATATTGGGGGGATAAGTGTAAACTACTGGTAATAAGTTGGAATAAAGTTGGCCAAGAAGATGTAACAGACAATTGGGTGATCATTTTTTACTTTTTGCTTTAAAACATGCCAAACAGACCATAACACTACATCACAAGGGTCAATTGACAACAATAATGTGTGTTCATCATCGTAACCATTTTTTTAATTAAGGCTAGTTGAGAGTTAGTTTATCAAAGATAAACTCCTGATGATTTGTAAAACATTAATATATGGTATGCTGTGAATGTCTTTTGAATGTAATATCAAAATGTGTCCGTAAATATAAGAAACACCTACTTAAATCACACAAGTATTATAAACATTATATTAAAACAACTTTCACAAACTGAGTTGAAATGGAATAAAACCCAATTTGGAATTGAGCCTTGAGCATCTTTGACACAACACATTCTGTATTATTCATCTCGAAGTATAAAAAAGGATCTGATGCATTGTTTGTGTCGGCTTTACTTTTGACAGACTGTGTTTATTTAGATAGAGACATCTCTCAACTGTAGCTAACCTGAAGTTTCAGTTCTCTGCTACAAAGTCTTAAATCAGCCAGCCCGTTTGCTTCGTCTCTCTCCTTTCTGCTCCTCTCCTTTCCTCCTCCTCTCTGGGTTTCATCCTGCATTCGCCTTTCCATTTCATTCCCCCCATTTTCCTACATCAGCACCTTTCCCTCTGTTCTCTTTCTTTCCCTCACCGAGTCTGTGCCTGACTAAGCCTTTTAAACTCCTGTGAGGCCGTGTGGAATTAGCTCCTGGCTGATTTGTGGATAGTCTTGGTACTCTTCACTACTAACTTCGATCAGAAACGATGCAGGCTATGGTTTCCCTGTTGTTGGTTAGAAGATGGTGGCTTTACCTGTATTAACAGTCTATGGGTGTAACAGTGAATGGAGAACAATGTTTGTTATTTGTTTCTTTGCCACGTTATCTTAGGGTCAGATTTTGCCTTTACCCCATGCAGTGTTGTTTCCTTGTACAAGCACCCTGAGGTGATAACTATGTAAATCAAGGAAGGTTTGCAGTATTCTTGTTCACATTTTCTGACTGCAAATTGTTACTGCTTTTCTAAGCACAACTACAAAAACCTTATTGTTTTTGCGTGGTCGTTTACTGTGTCTGAAAGAAAATATACATGTTGATTTGCCTTAAAGACATACAAGGTTATGGCAAGAGCAGTCTAAAATGCAAGGAGAGTTTAGTGAGTTAAGAAGAATACGCTATGATTATAAAACATTTGATCTTAACAAATTTCATTCCGACCAAAGTTCAAATGATGCTTATTTGTTTTTATTACAGTATTTTCTGTTTTGGTTGTTGGCCATGTTCCTTGGTTAGTTGTTAGCCTAAAAACATTCAGAGTAGCTTAATTTTACTATTTCACTAATCATTACTAATTTTGCTATTTTACTACCATACCAGTGATATGTGAATAAACATGACTGAGCTCAAATGATAATTCAAAATTAATCTGCAACTACTGTAATTTATTTTTACTAGATTCCGACCGATAAAGGATTATAGCCGATATATATATATATATATATATATATATATATATATATATATATATTTTAAATCCAGAAACGCATAACTAAACATAAACAGATTTCCCTAACATTAGTTATTTGTAGTTATTTATGAGTTCTCACTAAAATAATATGATAATAATTTGTTTTATTGTCACAACAGAACAGAGGAACATCAAAATGTATTAAAGTTCTGATAAATAAAATTTACAAAAATACAAACTTAAGATATGAGACTTTTGAACAAAAACATAATAACAAAAAACGATAATCAGAGTGTTGCCAACAGTGACGTTGTAAAGCGCCCTCTGGTGGACAAACTATGCAATGCCAACACTCATAACATGGTTGACCGTCTGTTTTTATTTTATTTTTTATATATATTATGAAATAATTATAAAAATATTTTTTTTTAATTTTTATTTATCAGAATAATTTATTTGTCACTATGAATAATTCTGATGAATGAATATTTAAAAAAATAAACTAAAATAAATTGTCTCCATCTGTTGAAAGCCCCACTGACTGTAACATGATTGTCTTTCACTTTCCTTTTCCCTTTTATCTTTTAGTTGTTCTTTGTTTAATTTCCTTCTTTCCTGTGATGATCTTGCCCCTGTACAAGCCATAACTACAACAGATAACTTCTAAAATAACATTAAAATACAATAAGGCCTATATTAAGACATCCCCTGCTTCCTTTTACCTGGCTCCACTGGCACACAGAGTTAAACAGAAATCTGTGACCATTGTATGAAAAAGCTTTAGAAACATTAAAAAGTTACATATAGTCACTGTAAATTATGATTAATTGATAACATGTTTGGCAGATTCATCGGTAAAGAAAATAATAGTAAGTTGGGAGACCTAATCCCAGCAGGACGTTTTAGATTCAACATTTTCATCAATTTTTGACCATTGAACATTGACCTGCAATAACATCTAGTTTTCTGTACATGAAGCAAACCATAAGCTCAGGCAATATATCACTGTCTTTGTATATGGAGCAGTAAAGTGGAGGATGTGTTTACTGGTTTGGATTATAGCTGAGCTCAGCTTTTACTTTAAACATAGTTTGGCTGACCTCCAGAAAAGCCCATAGGCTGACAAAAACAAACTATAGTTTTTGTTCTTTTCATCTTTTTTTTTAACTTTCCATCAGAAAGTAAAAAAAATAAACAGAACAGTTCACATACAGCGGACATACAGACAAAAAAAAGGTGTTTTAGTTTGCCCTGCTATGGATGTTTTGTCTGCATTCATTTGGCTTGCGTTAAGTTTGACAAAGAGACACGCATGTATCAGCGCACACACACACACACACACACAGTAAAATGTGAGAGCTCCTTCTACAGACTTCCTTTGAACGTTCTACTGGTATTTACTCTGTGAACAGACAGGCAAACAAGAAGAAAGACAGAAAGTGTCAGAGGAGAATGAAGGCAATGGAGGAAGAGGAGAAGCTGAGCACAGGACTGCTCTGAGTGGTTCAGGACAGCTCGGCTATGCTGGGGTAGGAGGAAACTTGCCGAGGGGAACTGAGGTGGAGGAGGATTAAACAGAGCAGAGTAATGCACTCGGAGTAAAGAAAGGACATTTATCTCTCCGTCCTCCTGAGCTCTTCCCTTGTTTCCCCAGTGGAGCAGACAGATAAGAGAGCCTGTGTATGATTGGCTTAACACTTGGCCCGTCGCCACAGCTGCACTATCACCGTGGGATACCGACAGGAGCGGAGGGATTCTGTCAGATAGAATGGTATTAATAAAAGATAGGATAGTTTTGTAAAGGGAAGTTAGCTGACTGAATTTAAATCATTTAAAATATGTGTGAACTTGTACTAGAACAAGAACTTCCCAAAAAAACTCCGCTGTAAGCCTGCTATCATGGTCCCTTTCACACTGTTTTTGCATAATTTTCTTCACGTTTCAAGCAGTATCACAGTGAGCCTCAATAGATCTGTTGAAGGTACTAAGTATATTGCAGAGGGACACAAACACAGAGAAAACATAGCACATGAATATTTTATGTCTGTATGAACTTTTACATAATTTTCCCTCATTTTTTGCATTTTTTGAGCTTGCTGTGTTTTCTTGGATCTCCATTCTAAAGCTGTCTTGCAGCTCATCAATGCAAATGCCTGTGTATGGATATCAATTGCAGCAAATGTATCTTTATTTAATCAGCCTAGGTTCCCTGCAAATGCAATAAATTTGAAGATCTAGCCACCTGTAAGTGAAAGAGAGTTGCTCACCTGTATTTTATTACTCTGTGATTTCCGCTGTTTTATATTATTAAACCTTGGGTATTTAGATGTTGACAACACATGCAGAAAACAGCAGAAGCAGGTGGGCTATTAGCAGTTTATAATATTCACTCTAAAAATATATATCCTGCTCAACAGTGGTGTAGCAACATCTGTCAACTTGAGAAGAAAGAAAGAGAGAGGGAGAAGGAAAATGAAATGTCCAGAGCACGCTGTTTAGTATTTTTCCAGAAGCAAGGGAAAAAGACAGCTCCAGCTTTGGTTTTCACACCAAGAAGAAGTTACAAAAGCATGGCAGCCTTAGGAAAGCCAATGCTGTTAGCACCCAGCAGAGTCTATTCATCATCATCTAGCTTATGGCTGCACACTCGCTGGTGGAGCTCACCTCACAGACCCGCACTCGCAGTCCAGTAGTCTGGCAGACCTATAGTCAAGTAGACAAAAAGATAAGAAACAGCACTTCCCATTTTGTTTCTTTGCAACCGGTTTCCTCAGCCAATCAGACAGCCAGGGCCAGCAGACCTGTAGCCGGCCCATGTGGAGTTAATCTAGTGACATGCAGCCCTATCTATTATTTATTACACTGCTTCCCCCAGTCTTAGATCTAGGTTGACCTCGACACACCTACGAGCTGCTGGAAGGCTTACATGGTGAAGAAACGCTGATCTGACAGTCGAAAGTGACTTAGGAACAGTTGCAAACATGACACTTAGGTGTGTGGAGAAAATGTCTGAATCACAAGCAAAACGTTTTAGACCTTGGATTTCTTCCTTTTCAGCTTTCTTCTGCCTTGATCTCATTCCCCTCGTTCTTTTTTCTCCGTTTACTTGCACATGTGGTTGAGATTTCTTTCTTCCCCTTTTTCCTTGTCACCTACTGACTTGGCCACTTTTTAAGGTAGTTAGTTGTTCATACATTTGCTAACTCAACCTTCAAGCTGAAGAGATTAGAACATAATTGATTGATAATGATTATTTTCAAGTCATTTATTGACATTTGCTGATTCCAGTTTCTGAAAAAATAATATTTTTGACTGTTTTATATCATTGTGCATGACATAGGAATGGAATATATTTGGGTTTTGAACATATGGCCACACAAAACATGTGATTTGAAGACATCACTAGCAAGGAAATTGGGTTATTTTTCACCAATGTCTGACATTTTAAAGACAATTGTTTGATTAACAGAACATCAAATGGACAGATTAATTAACAGTGATTCAATTGTTATTTGCAGCACAAAATGTAGCATTGAAATGAAATATTTAATTTCACATCACAAGTGTTATATCATATTTCAAGTATTTTGTCTACGCCTACTGCACAACTCTGACAAGGGTGAACAGGGAGGGAGAAAGGTACCAGTGCACGTCAAATGTAGTGCTTGTTGGAATATCAATCATCAGTCTCCTCATCTTTTTTTAACCAACTCTAGCTTTTCTTCTGGTTACCCCTTTACACTGTTTAAATGAACTATCTCTTTTCTTTCCACCGACTTCTTTTGTGTGTGGATGAATATCCTCAAACTAAGAGGAAAAAGAAGAAAAGGGAAAGGAAGCCAGTTTGGAGAGGGTATTGGAAAGAAGAAAGAAATCTGCAGAGTGTGAAGATGGCAAGATATTTGGAATAACAGGCTGCTGAGTGAAGGCTTTCCCCTCATTAATGTGAAAAGAAAGGACAGAATGAAGAGGAACCATATTTTTGATGTTCGGCTTTGAGTCACATTGTTCAGATTCTGGATCAGTTGAGGGATGTTTTCAGCAGTGTGAAGTAGAGGAGAGAGGAAGAGACTTGATGAATGAGGGAGGCTATAAAAATAGAAAGAGAATGGGGGAAGTAAGTAGAAAGAAAAGAAGTCGTTTATCTCAGTTTAGAGGAGCCGGATTGGCTGTGAATACAAATGTTGTCATTGGTTTTGCCAGATCTTTATGTAACGTTACAGTCTGGAAGGAATTTACTGGCATAATATTATGTTTTTTTAGCCTAATTGTGTGTGTGTGTGTGTTGCTTCATTTTCTCAGCACTACATGTTTGCTTCACCTGTTTGTTCATGTGAATGAGATGCTGCCTGCCAATCTTGAGGCTGTAGACATGAACAGGGCTGGACCGGGTCTTATCCCAAATATCATCAAATCCGGCACTGTCTTTTGAGACCCAGACTAGACACCACCTGTCTTTAAACTCCCCTTCAACACATGTAAGCAGGGTCCAAAATTAGCACCCTTTACCAGCCAAATGCTAGTAAAATATGCAAGGGGCTGGTAGATTTGCTTAACTCACCAGCCAAAAATAAGTAAAATGTTAACATTCACTAGTTTTTGGCTGGTGGACAAAATGATCATTTTGAACCATGCATTCCAGCTCCTAATACTGCTCTCTAGCTGAGTGGTAAGTAAGAGAGTATGATAATGTAGTCACTGAGTCAAAATGGCTACCAGGCTCCTAATGGCAAGATGGCTTAAGGTTAAGGTTGGAGCATGGCTGTCTTGTATTGTAAACAAGTGACATGTGTGTAAGTTAAGATAAAGCTGCGTTTTATAAAAAGTATGCATTTGTGTTATTGTGGAATGTGGATTAATTTAGAAAGCTATAGTACTATGTTAGCAAGTGCCTTAGCTTGCTATTACATAATTAAAATTACCTGCTAACAGCTAACAAGTCCTCTCTGGTAGACAAGGGTGCTAAAATATTCGGTTGACATGCTAAAAATCACTGCTGGCACTTGGTGGAGTTTCTTTTCAGCCCACACAAATAGACCTGCCCATCGGGAAATCTCCCGATGGCCAATCCATGCCTGGACACGAATACTGGACAGAGTCCTGTGGAGCCGCTGTAGAGCAAAGCAAACTACCATCTCTCTTCTTCCTCTTACTGTAACCTGTCCTACTCACCCCTTTTCCTCACCCTCTCTGTCTATTTTCCCCTGTCATCTTCCCTCCTTTTCCTTAGTTCTCAAACTTTCTTTTGTTCTTGGACATTCCTTCATCTCCCTCTACCTTACTCTTCCCTCTTGCTTGCTTGTCTTTTCTTTGCATCTCTATTCTCTTGCTCAGTCCATTCTCCTGTTCACTTCCCAGCTCAGCTCACCTCACATGCGCCCCATGTATCAAGTCTCAGTCCTTACTGCAGCCGGCCAGGTTTCAGATTCTGGTGGCAATGAGAGAAATTATGGATTGCAAGTTTGTTGATTTATAGTCATGAGCTAGCAAGTAAAACCGGCGAGGGTTAAAAAGACTACCATCTGTTGGAGGGGATACATGCTAACCAAACATATCTGCTTTCACTGTTGGTGTTAAATGTGTTTTTTAGTTTGACTCGGTTATAGCCGAAATGATAGATCAATTTATACTCATACCTTTCAGCCAGTTAAGGCTAACCCACAATGACCTCACATTGCATTAACCACATTACACAAAACAACACATCACGTAAAAATTACAAACCCCATCCACCCAGCCAAGTCTACACATTATCTTGTCATATATTACAGTCCTATGTTCTCAGTCTTGGGTTAGGTGAATTAATTAAAGTAGTTATAAAGTTTGGTAATTAATTTTATAAACATGGCCCAACTGGGTTGACTTCACACTGTGCATCATGTTGTATTTCCCAAATCAGATATTTCTTTTGAGGACAAAGTTTCTAGTGAGAACAGGCTAGGCTCATCAACTGTTGGTTACGGTTTCTCCCTTTGCTTGTGTGTGCTGCTGCTCTGAATGGAAGGGTGTTTCCACTTTAGAATTGTTATTAAAGCCAAACTGCATCCACTGTTCAGCGTTACTTACTCCTGCAGAGGTCTAACAGTAAAGTAATCTGATGCAGCATGTCTCTAAAATCCCCTCTGCTCTGTTCTGTTCACAAAGCTCATATATCAGCTTCACATGATGCTGATCAGATCCCAGATCACAAATGTCTATAAGTAGGATGTAGCCTAAGGAGGAGAGCAGAGACTTGGTGAAGAGGAAGGAAAGAGAGGAGGAGGAGGAGAAGACGGATATGAATTAGAGACTTTGGGGGAAAGGATGAGGGAGGGAATTCGGCAAGGTTCCAGACCCGTGAATAAAATGCATAAAGTACACAGTAAATTTTTAAGGCTGTTTAGTTTCCACCGAGAGTTCAGATTTGCATCCTCATCCCCTGATTATGACATCTTTAGTCAGCACTTCAGGCATGGCTTTGCTTATTTTAAACACACACACACACACACACACATTCAGTAAAGGCTACCACTGCTGAGAGAAGCTAATCGTGAAGTCATTCACACTTTGGTTCCTCCGTGATTCAATTTTGTTCCTTCTCTACCTTTTGCTGTCACAGACTTCCTCAGGGATCTGCTATCAGACGAGATCTTAGGCCTGTCACTTTAAACTGGAGAGGGAAAAAAAGGGCCAATCTGCTGGAGACCTAGGAGACAGAATGGCGAATGTAAAGAGGTCCTCACAGAAGTGAATTACTTTTTGAAACTGTTCATTCAGTTTTAACAATACACTATTGAAAAAAGTGGCCTGTTGCTGCACTGGTACATGTACATACATGCTAGTGTATCTGTTTTGAATCATGGATTTGATCATATTTGGGATATGCCGTTTTTAGTAAACATAAAGGAAAACGGTTATCAATCTCTTCGTCTGAAGATTATAAAATTATCCAGGTTTTTCATTGTCTGTGTTAGTGCAAGTTTGGCTCTTTCACATCAAGCAAATTTGTCATTTTTGTAGGAACTAAGTTACCTAAACCTGGATAAATGCTTTACACGCCACAGTCTCTATCAAAGTACTCTAGCTTGCATAGCCAGCTTTCTGGGACAGAAATATGTAGACTGAAACGAGACAAAGCAGGGAATGAGGCCGGTATAGAGTCTGCATGGCTGATTAGGGAAATGTGAAACAGGTGAGCAGGTAAGCGTAGAAGGCTAAGTGATGGAAACGACGGGAAAGGGGGTCAATGCAAAGCAGGAGGGAGTGGCCAGATCTGAAATGACACGAGTTAGTATCATGGCAGGGAAAAACAGAGCATAATGAATATTAGGAAATGGCTAGAATTGTGACAGAAAGTCTGACTTCGACACTAGAAACTACGTTCCCAATGAGCACAACGCAACCAAGTAACCACATTGCCAAGTGTACCGGATATGCTGATTTGTAGTTTTCACCAAGTTGTTTTTGCTCTTTTCCATTCGAAGACATGTCTGACCCTCCTCCTCCTCTGGGGAGACTGCCTGAACACTGCCGCCTAGTCTAACTTGATCATCAAGTTGCTAAACAGCAATTTCTAATGGAACTACTCACTGCGACATAAAGCTATTTGAACACAGACATGCACTCAATTAACCATAATTACAATGGTGGCAGCGCTAAATAAACTGCAACATGTACAGTTTTATGAAAAATGAATCCCATTTTCACTGACAGCTGTTGTGCTACATTTTAAACAGGTTTTAATTAAACTCAATTAAAACAGTTCAAAGCAACACCATAAACAAAGATGATATGATAATAACGACACAAGTTGTGTCTCCTAATCACTTTAAAGGGTTTGAATGACATTGGGTCAGTTTTGCAGCCAGCTAAACAGCTAGTTAATGCTTTTCAGATGAGCGCTCTAAAATATTAATGGGGACCTTGGGCAAGGAAAGGTCAACCTTTAGACTTATATTAAATAATAAGAGGGCTCAGAGCAACCGCTGTGAACCTTAAGTAATACCAGCTAGTGAAAAACAGTACATCTCATGCAGCAGCACTATAGCTGCTGTCCTCCGCTGGACACGGTAAATGCTGTTATCTGATGATAGCAGATGAAAGTCTTTTTCTTTACACACAACATGTTTGTTGCTGCAGGTCAAAATAACCTCAGCAGAAAACACCAACACGCCGCAAATTGTAGCTGGAACAGAAATCAGAAAGCCAGCAAGTGTATCTAGGCTATTTCACAGGATCTGGTCCAGATGTGCACACTGATATCCTGTCACTGTAACCTGATTCTAAAGACGACCTTTAGATGGCCTAATCCATCATTGAATCTAACTAACAAAACATGTTGTTTCACCTTTCTTGTCCATTTGAATTATAAAAATCATTAACTTGATCCCTAGTTCAGGGATTAATCTCAGTTGTCTGTCTGTCTACTATTATTATTTACATTATACACTAGACAATAAATTAATGTAGAATTCAATTACTTCAAATATGGGATTTAAATGTAGCTAACACACAAAATTGCATGATTTCCGTTTGAGTCAAAAGCTATAAAGACAGTTACAGTTAGGGTAATACTGTTAGTAAGAAATTATCAAAAAAACTCACTTTAGCACATCACTCTGCAGCGTCTACTGTGCCTTTTGTTTAGTTGGCCATATTGTATCATACTGTGATGTGTTTGATCTGTTTTGAGGTTTTGATCCCAGCGAAGAGGTTTAATGTTGTAATTCAGCCCAGTCTCATGGCAGTTCGTGAAATGGTGACGTTATTTAAACAGTCTCGTTTTGTTCATGGTGGTGAGCACAAATTTTAAACTAATTTATTTCAATGGGAAGCATCTTTCATGATTACAGCACGATTACGGTAGCGAGTAGTATTGAAAAGCTGAAAATCCACGTAAGGAGGTTGGTTGGGTTAAATAACACAGGACTTGCTCCGGGGATTGCGTGGCGTGGCATTTCATTTCCCTGTTGTTGCGTTTCCCAGAGACCGCAGATCGTGTCCCGGCGGTTGCTTTTCCGTACGGCTACACGCTTGCAGCTATGAATGTTTATTTGCAACAAGAGTCACAGTCAGTCCCTCTTTAAGGCACACTGCTCTACTAAGCTAGTTAGTCAGATCCATTTTCTCCCCCTACATCATAGTTGAATTTAAATACCGCCTCATATAGTTCTGTGGATGAACAACGAGTTAGATGTTGTGTTGGTTCATCAAAACTAATAATATGTAGCCATAGCTAGTAAATGTACTTTCAGCCTTACCCAAGGCTAGCCATGGCTATTTCTCCAGCTATCTTTTTACATATATATATATATATATATATATATATATATATTTTATGGTTTATGCCAGGGTCCATGGCATAAATCATCTTTATTAATTGTATAATTCCATCCATGAATAATACAATGACTGAATGCACAGGACTATTGTGGTCATGTGTTTCATAGACGTTGTGTAATCAACAGTTTAGGGGTCCTTGATGTAAAAAAGTTTGGGAACTAGTGCCATGGACCCTCATTCAGATAAGAAAACTCTCCACAAAAAATCCTTTAACCCTTTCCTCTCCCCTCCTTTCTATTTAAGCACAATAAAAATGCACTAAATTTGCATACCTTTTTCCCCCTCATGCCTCTACCTGTGCACAACTCCCCTGCCTCTCCCTCTTTCTTTCCCTCCTCTCTCTTTTTCCTTTATGCTGTTCCTCGACTCAGCCTGTACAATTTGCCCTAGATGTGTTTCAAATTACATGTCACATTGAATAAGGCTAACTCATTAGGCTGCGTGTGTGTATGTGTGTGTGTGTGTTTGTGCGTGTGTGTGTGTGTTTGTGTGTGTGTGTGTGTGTTTGTGTGTGTGTATTCAGAATCAGATTCCTATTAAATGAAACTCAGGAGCTGAGCTCAGTATTCAGAATGAGTAACACAGGCTTGTAATAGATCTGATAGACATAGCATACTGTGCCAATATCACTGACCTTTCTTTCTTTCTTTCTCTCCTCTCTCCCTTCTATTCCTCTGCCTCTCTCCTCTGCAATCATTTAAAGGAAGCGGAGGTAAGTACATCCGTTGTGTTTGGGATTTGATGATACCATTTTCAAACAAACTGCAGTAGCTTCCTGAAAGCCCCAGACATTGGTTGTTTGGCTCTTTAAGGCATTGTTGCAGAGCTGGATAGGTGTTGCTGATTTAAATGCACAGGAGGTTGGGTGGCTGGTCAGCCATAACATTGTTTAGTTCAGCATATTAAAATGTTAGTGTAGTGGTTCGGTACATGTAGGTTTCATACTTTAAAGCAAACATGGTGTCCGGTGTATAAAAGTATGCAGACACCTGCACATTACAACCGTATTGATTGTAGTTTATCTCATTTATTCTCAAACAATGAGCTTTAAAAGTCTCTATTTTCCTAGGGAGGTTTTCCACAAAACTAATTTGTTTTTGTTTTTTACACCATGTTTTCAGATTTTGTGTTATCAAACTGTATTTGCTCTAAGCAAAAATTCATATGCAAGGATGGTAATCTCAAGGAAAAACGACGCCTGCACTCTTAATTGATGCTCCCAAAATGATTTAGTAAGCACAATAACGACGTTCAACATTACATTTTCATCAATTACAGGCTCAACCGGGAATTCATCGAGTAAGATGAAGTCAACATTATAGAACTTCTTGGCAACATGTTGAACATGATGAGATGTAATGTTGTATTTTTACTCATTCAATCGTCTTTTTAGGAGCGTCAGTTTTTTACCTTTTCACATGCAACTGATATATCCGTATGTTCATACTTACTTCAAATAAAAAAAGAACAAAATAAAAAAGGACAAAAACATCCCTTGTTCAGAACAGTGGCTCTAATATTCAATGACCTATAGACCCTTATATAGAGGATTTTATATATATATATATATATATATATATTGTCTTCTGCAGCCTCTAACTATTCTTTGTACGTATTGTATAGCAATAGAGAGAGCATGGAGTTTTTAAATCATCAGAAAGTCATTGTCATTCATAGGCTAGATATAATACATGTAATGGCCTCACATTAAATGATGCAGGCCTCAGTTAGAACTCTGCAGAACTGACTCTTGCAATAGTAGCATCTTACTTCACAGCTATAAAGGATAATTTGATAATAGAGACAGAGCATGGGAGATGGACATGCAATAAGAGGAAAAAAACAGTAAGGACATGAGTGAAGGGAGGACCTAAGGAAGAAGTTAATTAGGTTTCATCTCATCATTTAAAATTCTTGTAGTGGCTCAAATACCGGCAATTGTCATTTATAGAACAAGGACCGGATGAGTGGGTCAACTGTCCATTTTCTGTGGACTATTTACCTCCATCTGTCTCTCTTTCTCTCTGTCTCTCTCTATCTGTGTCTCTCCTTCTCTCTCACTCACTCTTTCTCTCTCTATAATTCAATAATAAAGGAGGTAGAGATCCTGCTTAGCCCAGCAGGTTTTTTCTGCCCTGTTCACATAGTGTCACCGACACAGGCTCACTCCCTGCTGACACACATATGCCTCGCTTTGAGCACTACTTTTAGATGCAGACACCCCCACTGTGTGTGTGTGTGTGTGTGTGTGCGCGTCTGTGTATGTGTACGTATGTGTACGTGTGTGTGTATGTGTGTGTGTGTGTGTG
>NC_045742.1:17923703-17950525 GCF_008692095.1 Etheostoma spectabile
TGTGTGTGTGTGTGTGTGTTTGTGTGTGTCTGTCTATTTAGTCTAGCCTCCTCTATTTAGCATTTGTAAGTAGTAGTTGCACATTTCGTAAATTATTTAAAAGAAACTATAATGGGGATATAATCAGATATAAGTGACTATTATGACAGGATAGGAAAACAGGGTTGTGATAATCTAAAATGTCTTCATAGGAGAAGCTAAAATTTCTGACAAATACTGCACATTAATAAACATCAGCATCGACCTGTCACATTGCACAGCTGTCTCTGCTGCTGCTATTCTCACCAGTGGCTGATACAGGAAGCTGTAACACACCTACCAGACCTTTAAGCTGAGCAATAACTATAAACCAATCTTTACCAACATCTATATGTGTGATGTTCAGTCCCTCCAGGATTTTGCAGCCTTTTTTTGAGATTGTTGCAGCCCAAAATGCCTGATGTTGCGGGAACTTTTGTAAAAAATTGCGATAAAAGTTGCGTTGTTTTTTGTAAGTTTGTTGCAATGAAGCTGCGTTCTTTTTTGTATAGTTCTTTAAAAATAAAAAAGGAAACATGTTTTGAGGAGAATAAAATAACTATAGGCTGTTTTCCTAGTAACCTTACCAATAAGGCCGGGATGCTGCAAATGAAAATGGCTGGTGGATTCAAGACAACATAAGAATTTATTGAATTAATGAGTCAGTCACGGGGGGGAACTGAGCAGCAGGTTGGCAGAACGGTCTGACATGGTTTCCATGGTCTTTCGCTGTACTTTTTGTTGGTGAATGTGAGATATTCGAGTCACACGCGTCTTGTCTTCATATCAGAAACAAGGAAATGAATTTGGCGACGTACGTGTGACGTCAACCCGTTCTCACCCCCGCCTGGTCATTGGCTCTCAGAGTCGCAAACTGATACAAAGTCTGGCACATGGGACTGCTGGGTATGGTTGAAGTCACGGGAAACTCTGGTTATTGGTCAAATTTACTGAAAAGTTGCAGCAATTGGTCAAAATTGCGGATCGCAACCCCCATGTTGCAGTGATTGGTTTAATTTGCGTGAATTGGCGCGATCGCGACATCGCAAAATCCTGGAGGGACTAGATATTCATGTAACACTCACAGACTGTATATTTATTAATATTAACGGTTTAGGGTAACACTAAACAACAATGTTTAAGCCACTACACATTAATAGATGTCTCAGGCTGGACAGGGAATCTGAAAGTGTATTTAGCTAAAGACATGCAAACCTCTTCTCAACTGAACTTAGCTGAGAGAAGCCAATTTTGTTTTTGTTTTTATATTTCCAATTAAAGAGGCTGTCTCCATGACTGTAGACTATTAGTCTTACTGAACAGTAAGAATAATATGTACTCCTTCAAGTATGTTTTTGGGAACATCCCAGCAGCTAAAACGTAACACTACCTCGAAATCCTTCTTCTCCTCCTCCTCTCAGTTTTCACTATAAACAACAATACATTCTGAACGTTTTTTCCAGAGCAGAAGTCCATTTTGACCTTGACATGAAATGTTTTTGTCCTAGTTAAAGCCATTATTTACTGGAGCACTCCCCATTGTGTCTCTTGCAGGTTTCTGTGAACATGTCTGTCCTATTTCTAATTGTCGAAACAAGCTTCTACCTCTCAGTGTATTTTCTTATTTGTGGCTGTTCTCTCTCTCTGATGGTCTGAAAACAATTTAATAATATTCTTGGCTTTAAATAATTTTTTTATAACCTAGTTCTTGTGTTGTGTATCCACACAGGATGACTACTTCAAAAGCTGGGCTCCTGCCATGTCTCTGGACCAAGGTGAGTGCTGTTTGTGTGTAATTCTAATGTTTACATTAATGCATACTGATGGCATTGGCATTGGATGTTTGGTCAGGTACAAAGACTTGTGATCAGACATCGTATGTCTAAATGAGGAAATCAGATAAACTGTGACAAAATTCAAAACTGTTGCAATAAGAGGTTTGATACATTTTGTTAACTTCCAAAAAGTAACTTCACGGGAAAGAACACATTCCCCAAACTATACTGACAGAAATATAATTATGATGACAAAATGCAGGTATGGTGCATCAGTAGAAACATTAATTTGGTCTCTTCCTGTAATGCCCTTATCCTCAAAAGAGGGTAATTTGCTTTAGCTAAAAAAGAGCATTTTACACGCAAAGGCTAATGCAGCCATCATTACCACAGGACAAAAGACCTTAAAGGACTGGTCATTTTTCTGTTCCTTTCAAGTTAATTGTAGCTGGCTTTAAAAGAACTGAGGTACTTTTAATTAGTCTTACTGAACATGTCTCACTCATTCACTTCCATTTAACTTCAAACAACATGAAATTACTTTGAAGACTTTGAATTTAGGCAAAGGTTATCCGTCTTTGTTTCCTTCATACACTGTACATTGTTATGAGATTTGTAAAATGTGGCCATATGTGTTTTGTTCTTTTGAAAGTTTAAGTCCCTATTTCATGTCAATATGTACATTGATGAGCGCCGAAAGAGAAAGAGACAAAGCAGAAGGAAAAACACATTTTAACATTTTTCCTTTTTTTTTTTTTTTTAAGTTTAAAATAGGAATGCTCTTCACACTCTACAGTCATGTTAGACCTGCACAACACATTTAAAGTAGGAAAAGTAGGAATCCAACACATAACATTAAGCAGAAAATAATACTGGATTTTACAAATTTACATGTTCAAATTGCAACCATCTGTTTTCAAGGTAGTGTAACAAATACAAAAAAATAGCATATAATTCAATTTAAACTGTATTTCATTAGGTGATAGAAGTAGTGCAAACCATCTGCTGTACAACCGTATGTAAATCTAGAAGATACACGGAAACATAATTTTTAGAACTGTATTTAAGGAATGTGTGTGTGTGTGTGTGTCTGTCTGTGTCTGTCTGTGTGTGTGTGTGTGTGTGTGTGTGTGTGTGTGTGTGTGTGTGTGTGTGTGTGTGTGTGTGTGTGTGTGTGTGTGTGTGTGTGTGTGTGCGCGCGTATGTGTTTCCAAGGCCAGATGCTGCTACTTTTTACAGTTACGAACTGCTCATGGACTTACTATGGCAACAACGCCAAGTCCACTTTATCCATCACACTCAAGTGTGTAATGCTCTTAGACCCTCAGTAACTCTTGACTAAACTCAATTATTGCAAACACTCGCTTTCTCTCGCTCCCACTCTCACTGTCACACTCACACACACACGCACACACACACACATGCACACACACACGCAAACACACACACACACACACACACATTACTCAAACACACAAAGTTTGGGGGGTTTATTGGACTGCAGCTCTCTGAACAGCATAACAGACTTTAAATCTTTCTACCACTGAGTTCATACTGTACTGGCTTGGTTTTGCATATCTAGCACAGTAACTGTAACTCTTCAGGGAAAGACTTGCTGAGCAGCATTATCTGGGCCAGCTCCTCGTGGATACTGAACCTAATGAGAACAGCCACAGTGCATCAAATTCTAGAGAAACTCTCTTGTTTCTGAGTGAGAATTAAGAAAAAGTAAACAGAGCTTCATCCTCCTTACCAGGGACTTACATGCATCAGATGTTTTGGAGGAATCCTCTGTACCAAAATCCAGTAGTCGCACATGTACAAAAGCCTGATTTAGATGTTCAAATGATGATGGACTATTAAAATAAATGTTGCTGTAGAGCCCCTATGTGGATTAAACACTGTTCCCCAAACATGGAGGCTATGATTGACCAAATCTTAAGTCGTATCCAGCACAACAATGTCTTTCAACCATACTCCTTATTATACTCCAGAGAAGAAAACATTGACCGATAATAACCAGAGGGAAAGGACACTCACTGGACACTAGGGCTGTTGGAACAAATTCCGAAATTTGAATATAATTTGAATGGAAAAAAAATCAATACAATTTGAATGCTGAAATTGCTATTCAAATGTTTGTTTGTTTTTTTATAAATAGGTTGACTAACATTAGCTAAACTCTTCTCACGTCATGTCTGATGAACAATAAGTTACGGGAGTGGCAAACGCAAGGCATTGTGAGCTAATGTTATGTAGCCTACTGTGTTACGTTAGTACGGGGGGTAGTGACAGGCTGCGGCTGGAAATCAGAAGAAGGATGGTAAATAGCTTTGACATGACTTTAAAATCAACTTTCATCGAGCCAAAATTCTTATGTTATCAATAGTTAGCTCGTTCTGGTTTCCTAACTGCGTCAAGAGTTATAGGAGCTTTGCTGGGAGCTTTATGGAGTCAGCTAAAGATTATGTTAGCTGCCCTACAGCTGTCAGTGATTAGTCTAGAAATCTAGACGCACCCTAGCGGCAGATGTGGGTCTGGCTTGTCAGGCTAGTCAGAGTTAGCGTCGACTTCATATTTTACTTTAAAACAACTTCTCAGTAACATGACAATCTGCAAGAAACAGGTTGATTTTAAATCACTAAAACAGTAGTGGCAGCACCGTTTTGCTTAGTTATCAATGCCGTTAGCATCGTCACTAATTAACACTATTGTTAGTGTTGCTTAGTTTATGACAAATTGTTTCGGCTGTGCTTTCTAACATGATGCCAATGTGCTAACCGAGCAACATTAGCCTTTACAACAGAGCCGCTTTTAATACACTTGTTAGATAATGTTTATTTCCAGAGTTCTCTGTTTTGGGTTTGTCATTGTGTGCGTGGTGGAAAATAATGTAGAGAGTGGTGTGCCAGAAATGCAATGCGCCGTGACATAGGTCCCCTTCAAATGTAAATGTAAATGGACTGTTCTTTTATGGCGCTTTTCTAGTCTCAAAGACTACCCAAAGCACTTTTACATAGTACAGGAACCGTTCACCATTCACACGCATTCTTACACTGTGGCCGAGGCTGGTGGTACAAGGTGCCAACTGCTCATCAGATAAACTCTCACACACATTTACACTTCGATGCACAGCAGCGGGGGAAACTCGGCGTTCAGTGTCTTGCCCAAGGACATGGGACTGCAGGGCCAGGGATCAAAACACCTTTGGATTGGCAGGTGACCACTCACTCTGGCAGCCGCCCAAGGCCAGGCTAATGTTGGAAGTCCCACTAGTGAACAGAATGTGAAACAACAATCACATGCTTTTTGTGGCATTGACAATGCAGTAACCTGAGTAGTGTAGTACATGTTTATAACAGGCTGCATATGAGCAATACATATTTGAATAGTATTTGGATATTTAAAAATAACAAATGGAGTTTGAAAGGTATTATAGAGGAAGACTGACCGCTCTACTGGACATACTCCAACAAGAGGACACCCTTTATGTTTCTGTGGGGATGTCTTGTCTTTGAAGAAAAACTTCAGTTTGCTACAGTTTGGGATTTATTTTTGGTTAAAATGACATTGTACTCACCAAAGTAAAGGTCAGGTTATGATATAAAAGAACTAGAAAACATGTTTATAGCTTTTCCAAGCCACACTCCAAGGTTGGTGGGGAAAAAAAAACATAGTGTAAAGAATAAAAAAGAGAGCTTAAGATAGAACTTCAAACCTCCACACAACTGGCCAATCCCTGTGTGAAGTGGGTATGAAGGTCAGATTGTTGGTTTTGGAAAGTTACAAAGATTGACAGACACAGCACCCTGAACTCTGCCATAGGACAGGTGTGTGTGGTGGGTTTCCAAAGCTTTTTAACCATTCGAAGGACTGACACCTTAATTGTTGAGATCATGGAAGACGGCATCATTGCTAAAAATAGGGCCAAAAAAATAGGGAAAGAAACATGAGCAGTGGGACAATCAAATATGTGGTAAACTGCCTAACTGTGTTAAGCATTTTATTCGGGGGTAAAACTGAAAGGAGGCACACCCATAATGTCACTAATATACCATCAAACTTTAAGTGTGTGGGTCCACCTTCATCTTCATCTTGTTTTTCAAATAAGTGTTAGCGACTATCCTAAAAAGAACGACAGTATGTACACATTTGTTTTTGTTAGTGAGGAACAAAGTCTTTGGGACGTGGGTGGAGGAGTCTTCAAAACGTCCAACTGTTTCCAGTTTCCAACCGACAGGGTTTTTTTTAAAGCATGATGACCGCAATCATTCTCTGACCTTAACCACATTGTTATTACCACTGTAACCATGACAACAAAGGTCCCCTCACCGTTTTACTAACCTGGGGCTTTATTTTCAAACTGTATGCCTGTGTGACCAGTCATGTTTATTGCCCCATTAAAACTATTTTCAGCAAGAGATTTCACTAATTACTTAGATGAGCACAATGTTATTGTAACAAATAGAACTAATGGCCGGATAAAATAATAAAATACATGATGCAATTATTCATAGTGATCCTTTAACTGTGGCAGGAGACACTCACAGTAAAATTTCTTCCAACATTTAATACATAAAGAAAAATGTTTTAAATCCTTCCTGGAAGCCCTTTGTTCTCAGAAATGTCTCTAGGCTTTTACATTGCCCACACCACAGACTGTACACTCCATGCATGTGAGTCACTGCAACATTTTGACAGGACATAGTGAGGTGACTTGTCCTCTTAAGCATGTGGCATCTGTGTACTTCTCTAGAGAGACAGTCAATTTAATTGAAGCATAGAGCAGCTTTGTGCCAATCAGACTCTTTATGGAAATGCATAAAAACATCCTTCTCAATCTCATGTTTGCCATGTTCTACTGCAGAGCTGCTAATATTAATGCACAGTGCAGTTACTCCCACACAAACAGCACACCTGGGAGTAATGGACATCAAAACAATTAGACAGTGAATAAATAAGTGGACTCAATCAGACAATCTGTTCTGCTTTGGGAATATTTGGTAAGTCTGAATTGCCTTAAGTGGGTCTGATTTTCACCCAGCTGGTACTACAGGCATTACACACAAAAGTGTTATCTTCACCTTTTCGACTCCAGCCAGGGTCAGCATGACAGGCTTCTCAATAAGAGTCGGCCAAAGTAGGACATGCTATGGGAAAGGCCTGAATCCCTTTCCTAAACAAAGCTACAATATGAACTGGTTTTGATGAAAAAAATCATTACAAGTGTTTACCACAGCACATGGTGGTCAATACAGCAGAAACGATAGCGTCATCAGTCACCACCTGCTGATCTCAGTTTGAGTAATGAGTCACACGTTGCCCTTGGAGACTAATCAGCCGTAGGAAGGTTGATGGGGGAGAATCTAGTCCCCTGGTGAATCACTTGAGGACAAATGCTTCCCTCTGTAGCATCTAATGAATGAAGTTAGTTGGATCACAAATTACTTGTTGGTGATACTGAACAGCAAGCAATCAAATCCACCAGTGGGAAATCTGTTTTCTAGACGTCTTGTGGCTTAATAAGGCCCAGCAGTTGATTTATAGCTTATTGTGGAGCTGTTGTAAGCATGTGTTTGAATCCATGCTAATCCTACAGAATTTAAGAAAACTTAGACTCAGCTACAGCCTGTAAGACTACTTTGCCTCACTGAAATTAACATATGTTCCAGCTTATCAGTCTACTGATCAAATCAACATGTCAGGATTGTGCTATTGATTTAGTTTTTCATTTAGTCTGGTTTCTGTGCAACTCTGCTTTTGTGTATCTGTTTGGTGACAGCAGGCCTGATTTAAAATAATTGTTTTCTGTTTTTTGTTTGTAGCTACAGAAGTATGAGTGTTTTTTCTGGTATAAATAGCTTTCCTGAGACTCAACAATGTGTGTAACAACTTTAAAACCTTAGTTTACACTGGGTTTATGCATATTAGGTGCCGATGTTGTGGAATAATGTACTTTGTTATCTTTATATTAATCTTATGGAAGTTCTGTAATTTGCATTTGACAGTAGTTTTGATAATTGCCTTTGAATGATAAAGCCTGTTTTTTTTTTTATTGGAAAAAGCCTATAATTTGGCAAATTCGGTCATACAAAGTTCTTTTGCATTCAGAGAAGCTCCACCACCACATATACTGCTGTAGACGCTGTGCATGATGTAGGTAATAATGTAAGTGTATTTTAAATGACAGGATGTCTTTTAATGCTTTTAAATAGTATGGTGTGGGTAGAAAGGCTTTCACGCCAATATATGTGTATACATTTGGTTCTGTTAACAGGGTATAAACCAGTTCCCATTGTTGTCTCTATAAATACATTGTTTATATAATATGGTGGTAGCAACATCGGAGTACATACCACATAAGCATAAGCAAAGCTCACATGCAAATTATTTTGGAATTTAGCATCCTGCGGAGGTTACATTTCCTGTCAGTTTTTCGCTGGCAGGCTATTTACCAAACCGAGAATCTTATAAAGAGTGCAGCTTCCCACAAAATATATTAATGCAGCAATACATTGCGCCCTGCAACCCTGCTTTTTTGTGTGTCTCCCTCACTGCAGTCACAGAGCTCTCTCTCTCCCCCTTCTGCCATCTCTTTAAACATACATTACCCTCACTTTCTCTAAATTCTCTCATCAGTTCCACTTGTTCTTCATACTTTCAGGCCATCCATCTCTCCTTCTTCACGTCATATGCCTGCGTTTCTGTTCATTGTTTCTCCAGAGTTTTCTTTTGAGTTCATCAGATAGAAATTACATAATGATGAACAATAGCTAACTGTGAATCAACATACTAAAGTGACGTTTACACACACACACTGAAACGCCTGAAAGAATTAGTTATTAGTCCTTCCATATTTGATTAATATTTTGGTTTTAGTTTGGTTTTGGTTTGGTTATTATAATCACCTTCCCCCTGTGTAATTGTCCCCCTGTGTGTCTTCTCTCGTCACTTTTTTCCTTCATCATCTTATTTTGCCCATCGGGGAATCTTTAGTAGAAAGACTCACAACTTCTAGCTCTACTTACACACTCTTTATCTGTCACAAAGTACAATTCCACCATCCATGTCACAGCAACTCAGTAGGAATCTGTTATGCATATTCAGTCATTCAGGTCTAGAGCTGACAGTATCCATGGTTGCCATCACTTCAGTTTCTAGCTAGTCAGATCTCTGTGGCTACGATGACAAGTTACGTATAATTATGTAATTAAAGTATTTCATACTTTGCATTTGGCTGGATTAAGAATATATGATGAAACTTTTGCTTGGTTTTGATTTTTGCTTTGCAAAAAGTTTAAATTAAATGTGTGGAACAAATTCATAAATAATACAGATGAATTATGAATAGAATAATAATATCTATGTTTCAATAATGAATAATGATGACTATACAGCACTGTGAAGTTTACTTTGCCTATTGTTTAAATTAAATTTCTTGAAAGTGTACTCCCCTCTCCTTTGGTCAGAAACATGTGACATTAAAGGGTCATTAAATGACTTACAGCTCGTTCTTAAATGTTCAACCCGTTTTCACTCCCAACTCGTCAAATACGGCAGCTTGGTCAATGGCCCTGCAGCGTCTGATACCGTCGCACAAGACACGCGTTTGCAATTGTATGAAACGGACCGAGCTTTCAACTGACTGCAATGTAAACACATCCACGGCAACATTAGACGCTCAGAGTAAATGCTTGACCACGGCTCTGTAAGATGATAAAGGGTGACAACAACAACGAACAGGACTTTCACCCACGAGACTGCTGTTCATGTCCCATGTGAAACCAAAAGTCAATGTCATGCATGCAATTTACGTAACACCATGATCTTTTCCTAAACCAAACCAAGTAGTTTTGTTTGACGCAACGTAAACCCCATGTCGAAGTCAAACTACCCGGCACGTTGAAAAATGATACCACGAGTGTTACAAAGTGGTCTTGCAGCATGTAAGGAGTTGGGTTTGAAAATGTGTTGAAATGTTACAGCCATTCTCGTCTTCCTCACTTGTGAGGACGTGTTGTTTCCATGGTGACAGCTCGTTGACCTGTCTATCAGTCATGGATGGTTGACCTTTTAGGCCTCTGTACATGTTGTGCTTAATGCTGAATACTTTATAGCTCTGTAAAGAGGTAGCTGTGTGGGGGTGACACTGGCCTCCGTCCCAGGCAGCGCAGCTCGCCCCGTGGGTGGATTTAACAGGCCTCTGCTGTATGCAGATCAGGGCTTCATGTTCATGGTGCACCAACTCACTGCCCAGGACCAATGAGTGAGAAGTTAGGTATTGTTGTTACAGCAGGGTTTTACAGCTTTCCAGCTGTTGCATTAGTATCTGTAACTCTATGCAATCTCTCGTTCAGCGTGTCTTTGTCAAACAGTGACATTTACCCATGGTGCTCTAGAGCTCAGGTGAAAAAACAATGATAAGGTTGTTTTTTAAAATACTCTTAACCTAAAGATGTATAGTGAAACACACAACATACTGTTAAGTAAGATTATGAACCAGGGTTGGATTTTTAGTTGTTTGCAAAATTAAGTTCTTAAAAATTTTGAATAAGATGATTTCACAAAAATTAAAGCCAAGAAATTCAAAGAAATTTGAAAAATAATCTAAACTCAAGGTTCACTTATATTCTTTTGCTGGACCTTTCAAAGCGAATGGATATTGCTCAGTTTTGAGCTTTTAAAATTAATTAAATTATTAAGGCAAAAGGAATATAAACACACAAATTCATACTTTTACTTTTTACTTTTTTAAGAAGGCAGAAATTGTCAAAACAATCTCAATACAATACACTTGCTCACACAAGTTGAAGTGACTATATAGCCACATTTTCTGTCTTTACATGAACAGCTAACTGTGCTGTTATATGATAAGAACCGACTACTTGTCTAGCCATGTAAACTCACTTAACGCTGCACGATGTTAGAACCATGTGTCGTCCAGGTCAGCTCAGCCTTCTTCTAAACTTAGATTTGTATTTATTACTGGCTACATCTGCATTCTTCTCTGCTTGGTCCCATCTGTAATGGTTGGAGAGTTGCCTTGAAAAGGCCTTTAAGCACGAGCTCAGAGACAAGAGGGAAGAAAGAGTCCTTGGCAGCAGATAACAGTTGTTCTGTCAGCAAGACCAATGTTAGAATCAGTATTCTGGCTATTTCATCCTTGGTTCTTGTGTATGGGTATGCCCAACACATTTTTGAGGCTGTGATAGCGATGCATTATCTAGAGAGGGGACTCAAAGGGAGGATTACAAATGGCAGGCTGTGCCCCATAATCACAGCCAGTCCACTGGAGCACAGGAGAGTCAAACTGGCAGCCAAGGCTTAGAAGACACAGACAACGGCCGAGAGACAAAGACAAAACAAGTTAAGTTCACAATTTTCAGGTGTTTACCAATCCTGTCCGTTTGCCTAATTAGATTACGTAGTGAATAAGTGGTTGCCATGGGAGCCGTGTTGGCAGCTGAAACAGAAGCCTTTCGTGATGAACTGGCTCGGCAGTAGCAGCCACAAACAAAGCCACGAAAATCTGGAGCTTCCAAATTGCCAATCAGCCTGATAAGACGTGACATTGTGTTTTCCCTGTAGAATGTCTGTCATTGTTATATATTTCATCAGCTATTTCTCCAAATCACTAAGCCTCTATCTCTCCGAAGATACACCGTCTGCCTGTTCCCATCCCTCACCGGTCCATCTTTAATCTCAAACTCGGTCACTGCTTTTTAATACATTCTCACATAACCGTCTTTGATCGGCGCCTGGAGGAGCTAAAAGAATTAGAAAGAGAGAAACTGATAAGAAAGGAGACATATTGGACAACAAACAACAGTGAGCACCTCAGGTCTGTGTATTAAATGGAGTGTGAGCTGGAGCAAGAACAAATATCTCATTTCAGTGTAATGTGCTAAGGGTTTGTAGCTTGCTCTCCAGGCGTTCTTTAAACATTGTTTACTGCTCTGATTGTAATGGCTTGTTGGCCACATCATAAAAAGTGACTCAATATCAATGACGCTTGGCTAAGCTTTTATCTTGGTCTTTCAGAGGAGTGAGCGCTCACAGTTTTGAGTTTTAACATAAATGGGCTCAATCAGCTGAATGTGTGTGATTGTATGTGTGTTTGATATTGCCCTTTGTTCTACAGGGCACCGCAAGTTCACAGTCCTTTCAGGGGCCATGGAAGTTGATTGTAGCCAATAAAAGTGAACGTCATGCGGCAAAAACACTTAAGTTTAGGCACCAAAATGACAAGTTGAGTTTAGGAACAAGATTGTGGTTTGGATTAAAACACACCTGCAGAAAAAACATGTGTTTCCCGCGTAAAAGTCTTTCCTCTGGAAGTGAACTCTGCTCGCCGTCTTGAAAGCACAGTGTTTACATGACCTGCCCCTCCACCCCGACCTCCTCCCTACGTGGTCCAGAGCTCTGTTATACAGCAGCAGCCAGTGCATAGAACAATAAATATTTTGAATACATACCAATTACAGTGCATTACTTTTCATAGCTATATGTAAACATGGTTGGCCAGTAGTTTTTCCACCCTTTCAAACAACTTTAGAGGATAAAAATGACTCATATTTGTATTTATAAACTCAATCCCTTTATTTGTATTCCGTTACTCCCCAACCCTGCCCATAGACTATAAAGCCTCCGATGATCATTGTAAACTAGGATAGATAAACTTCAGAGGATGTGAATGAGGAGACAGCCGTTGCCAGCGATCATAGCACAAGTCCTCGGGCTAAATGCCAGCTTGTGAAAGTGACAATGGCATCACAGAGTCTCGAGGGAGGAGACACACAGATATACAGACACAAGGCCTACAGAGAGCAATTGAGAGAGATTGTCTGCAAAGAGGATAACTCAGAGATTAGAAAGTCATCCAATAATGAGGGGATGATCGAGAGAGGAAAGAATAATAAATAGATGGGGTTATTAACAAAAAACAAAGTTAACTTTTGCCACACAGACACATACACACACACACAAACACACATACTCTCTCACACACACACACACACATGCACACGCACACACTTTTTCCTGTTCATTATATACAGTTCAGTCCTTGCTCAAAAGCCATGCTCGCTGATAAATACAGGAGATGGATGAGTTTGGGAGTTAATCATCTCAGGGTGTTAATGTCACAGCCTACAGACATGCCACCACTCTGCCACCGCTGGCCTGCTGCCATATGAGATGTTGTAATGCAGTGTGTGTGTAAGAGGGAGGATGGATAAGTGTTTTTGTATCGAGATGGATAGGTGCATTACTTTTTTTTACTTTCCCTTGACTTTTTTGTGCTCGTAATGATGCTGTGATGATTATTCTTTACAGAGGAGAAAAAAAAATCTGTTTGTGTGTGCACAGACATAACAATGGTATCGATCTTCTCTGACCTCTTTTAAGCGTGTATGAACTATTGTAATTATTTTTTTTCATGTCTTTCTTTAGAACGAGAGGCCGAACCTAGCAGATATGGAGACCCAGGAACTAAAGCTCACCCTAGCTCAGCCAAGAAGACAGTACAGGATGGTGAGTTTGGGCAACATCATTTTCATCAGGGTGGGGAGGTTTTTTTTATTAACTGGAAGAAATAGCTGTGCAGCCAAATGTTTGTAACCATCCTGTTCTTGTTGTTACAGCTGATTTAACAAATCTGATTTTGCTCTAATATACTCTTTGTGCTGTTGGGCTATAATGCTCTCAGTGCTGATCTATTTCTATTATAAGTAGTGAGATCCAGTGTCAGATCATCGCAGATTACTAGGTTTAACGAGAAATAAATTATCTGATAGCCGGCCATTGATGTTCCACAACAGACTTTAGCAATACTTTACACTGAGTTTAAATTATTTGGCTGTCTCAGACGCACATCCCATAAAACGGCGGGTATAATACAGCAGTGTTTAGCACAATTAATTTTCCACCCTGTCTCAGGTTGTGTGCAGAGATGTCAGTGTGGAAAAGAGAGATAACCAAGTGTACAGCTTGTCGTCTGAACCAGATAGAGCATGACGAACGCACACAGGATGATCAAAGCTAGCAGTCAGTAACATGGAGCTCTTTCCAGGGTCGGCTTCAGTACTAACATCATGGTCTGTTAGTGCAGGCTAACACAGAAATTGGAATTTGAGATTAAGCAAGTGGGCAGTGAGATAGTGGTATGAATATTCCCCTCTTCAGAACACAGTAGCATACATGTCAGTTTTGGTGTTTGTGCTTGCAGCATAGCAGAATTTAACAAGCTAACGTGGGTGTAGTGGGCTGAAATCCTGTACAATATTGTTTACTTGAGATTACCAAGGATAACATGAAATACTTTTACATAGCATATTCTCAGTAATCAGAAAAAGACAAAGAAATCAAATTGGATTTTTCTACAGTACATGGAAAATGTATTCAGTTCATTTTGGCTACTTGGGTGTCTTTTATAGTTGTACTTTTTATACAACCTGGTATCATATTCATAAATTTACTAATTTACTTCTTAGCCATTCCTTGACTGCTGTTTATTGTGTGACAATACTGTAACAAAAAAGTAATAGTTTAAAAATGTACACAGAAACAATTCATCAGAAAATAGGCAAGTTATACTTATTCATAAATAGCCAAATAAAAAGGTTTGCGAAAGATAATATAAAATTATAAATTAATATCAATTAATCCCTTAAGTGTGTAGTCTGTCGTGGTGAAAAACACAAGGCTACGGCTGGTGCTGAAATGATTTGATGAGTTGGCAAATTGAAAAGTAAATGGGGAACCAATTGGTAAATCAAATGCCAATTGAAATGCGACTGAACACAGTGTGTTCTGCTCATTAGGTAATTACAAAACCAATTACACATGTTTTGATCTAATTCAATGAGAGATAAGCTGCATGGTAACATACGGTAATTCACAGTATCAAAGCCTTGGTAAATCTACAAATAGAGCTGCTGCCATATTGTGCTGATTTGTGAGATTCAGCGTGAATGAGTAGCTTTACCTTCCCAGTGCATCTTCATGTTCCTGGCTCAGTTCAATCACAGCTATTGGTGTCTGTGCTGAAGGTTTGGTTATTTTTAGTTATTTACCGATTTTCTGATCAGCTCTAAAACCGTTAGAACATGAAGGGCTATGTCACAGGGAATGCTGCTCTCTCGCAGAAAGCTGCAATTCAGAGATTCAAAGTGCACATGTTTTTTGAGACTGCATTTGTTCTGAAAAAGAGTGAACATGCCAGGCAGTGAGTTGTGGAAGCAAGAAATGTCAGAAGAATGTAGAAATGTAGTCTCTGGATGCAAATAAGTCTCACCCATTTTCCCTTTAAATGGAGCAAAATATAAGATTTTGAATTACATTTAACTTTCCATTCTTCCCTTGTTGTCTAGTCAGTGTGTGGTGTCGTATTCTTACTGGGGGCATAATGAGTTTAGTTCAGCACACGCGCTTTTCTTTAAAATAAAACATATAAAGAAAGAGGCGATTGATAAGGGGTTTTAAATCTTGAAGTGAATATGTACCTGGCTACAGATTATATGAGTCTGTTCTGGTGAAAAGAGACATGCTTTAGGAAAGAGGACGATCTAATGGACACAGAGTTTTTGTATGTCATATCAGGTAGGGTTGTTTGTATTGATTCTTACACTAAAGATAGTCATTAAGAGGATGATAGCAGGAAAGTCAAGTAGATGGAGGTAGAGGAGATACAGGCCTCTGAAAACCGTTCTCATGCATGCTCACTCACACACTCACACACACACACACACACACACACACACACACACACACCCTTCAGTTTCAGATTAATGAATGCCTGAGTCTAGGACAGTGCAAAAATATTTAATTATCACTGACACAGAAGGTGAGGCAAGAGGCCAGATCTGTCATCCACTTGTGCGTGTGTCCATGCTTGCCTGCGTGGGAGGACAGAGCAAAAAGAAGAAGAGTGTGTCAACGAGACAAAGAATCAGCCTGTAAATCAAGCATGTGGTCTTTCATCGTGAGCTCTCCTAAAATTGAATAAAGGTCAAACTGACACAAACTCCTTGCCTGGCAGCAGCCCATGGTCAGTTTAAGGGCCTGGGGGAAGAAAAGAAAAGAGACTTCTTGACATTGTACAGGTGCAAAGTAAAATCTTGAATGAGAAGAGAAAACAACACTACACCGCTGCAGGAAGGGATTGTAATAAAATAGAAGAATTGTATTATTCTGTTGTTATTTAACAGATTGGCACAATATTAGGTAAAGGCGTTTTTGGTCTCAAGAGGATGAAATAAGGATGTAATAACTTTGGTGACTTTTCGTCTAGCACCATAATCAGGTCAACATTTCACCTTGTCCAGTACTTTTAGTACTTTATTAAAATCTCCTTAGCCTCAGCTGCACTTTGTATTTAACAAGAATAAAAAAATAATTGGAAAATGTTAGCAAGAGGACATGTTAAACATTAGACCTGCTAAACATCAGTGTATTAGCATTGTAAATGTGGGCATCTTAGCATGCTGATGCTATAACTCAAAGCAGTGCTGTGCACAGCCTCACAGAACATGTAGCATGGCTGTAAACTCTTACTGTTTAGACAGTAAAGCAAATTTTAGAGGTTGCGTGATTGCATACAAAGGCAATGGAAAGACACGTGATTCCATTTCACTGGAAAGCCACATAGTCACAAATTCCCACTGGGCAGCGGTGTATCAACGTGAGTAAGAAATGTGCACGTATCCCAAAGTTTTATGAATCTGAATATGAGAGGAAAAGGGAGAGAGACTGGAGGATAACAGAAAGAGGTAAGGTTTCTGGGGTGCTTATAAATTACACACACAGACACATTCCCACGCAGATGGGTGGTGTGTCCATTGTTCATTATCTTACAGCTAACGTCTGGACAGTTGGTACATTTGGGGCAAATAAACACAGACAGCACAAATGGTCCAGCATATTCACACGGATGAGGTGTGAGTCACACCTTCAGTCTTATTATAACATGGACTCTTGAAGTTATCCTTACACTGTGAAATGTGCCAAAAGTTTGGTGAGTTTTCCTGTATTATTGCTGAATTTCAGGTAGCCTAAGAGATAACATGTTTTGAAATGAAACCCTTTGTATGCCACATACGCTGACCTGTTAGCCACGATGAAGACAGCCTGGCTTGTTTTGGCTGACTTCCTGTTCTTTCTTTGTGAGGGTGGAGACATAACTAGAGACTCCGGTGTCTTCATCAGCCATTGTGTGTGTTTCTCTGAGTGTGCATGTTCATCCTACTAAGCAAATTTCAAGCCTATTCTATTTAACTCCTGCTCTCTCAGCTCACAATAAGGATGATTAGAATAATAAACACGCTTCAAGCAGAACAACTTATGTACAACTTTATTTAGACTGTAACAATTAGCAACTTCCACCTGAAATGAATGGCTTTTTGGGTGTGCATTTTGTCCTTAAATGCATCTCTGCTTTTTTGCTTTGAAGCTGTCTTCAAAGTCTGTTTGATTATTTCCTTTCATAAAGTTGCTTTAAAATTGCTTTGCCTGCCAGCAACAACTTCACGAAGCATCCTTTTTCAAGACTTTTTACAATAAAGTGTGTTATGTATATTGGTTGTGTGGTAGTAATGAATATTCAGTTTGTAAGCGATAGTCAATAGCCTTTCTCTCTCTCCAGATATCTTTCTCCCGTAAGCCACTGTGGCTTCTTCACTGGCATTCAAACAGACACAGCCTGTTTATCTTCTCCATTCCAGTTACATCCACAATAATATGACTTCCCCATGTTTTCAATAATTAATTTTATGGATGGTGAATCCCTTCTATCACTGCGTCCTCCCCAAGGCCTTCTCTGTGCTTTCATCCCTCCATCCTTTCTAGCTGTCATCCATCGCTCCAGTGCTTCCCATAGGCCAAACAGTCATAGCCTGAGGAACGTTCAGAAAGCCGAGAGACAGTTTTTATCTCCTTCTGATCTGTTTGTCTTTCTGTTTTCGCTCGCCTGATCTCTTGTTTTTCTCTGTAGCACCCCAGGTGAAAAGAAACACCTTTCTAATTAGTTTATCAGAGCCTGAGAGTGATGCTCATTTTTCTAATAAAAGGAACTGTCCTCTGGGAATGGTTGTTGAAGCTCTTGTTTATTTAATTTCAAACTTGTTTATTTGCTATTAGAAACAGTGGCTGGTGAGAGCGAACAATGAAGAGCAATAGAGCACGTTGTCAATAAAGGAGCACACACACCCATACTGTACACACAGATTACAAAAACACACCGTTGACCCATGTCCCGCTCCGCAGCAATTAATTTAAGGTCACCCTCTACTCTCTGACAGGGCTTGTGGGCAATGTGGCCTCTTGAATTGGACTCTGACTATCTTTATTATCCAATCACTGCACTCCATTTTGGCCTCCATCCAGTGTGAGGGGGCACAGGAAGAGTGTTTAATCTTACCCTTCTCTTCTCGAGACACTTTTTCCTGTCTGCTTAAGAACATTAAGAGTAAAGAAAGATGGAGAACAATTCTCGAGGAGTGGATGAGTAGGGCAATTGATTGTAATCATGTTTTACAGCTTTAAGTATAATGTACTTTTCTGCCAGGAATCTACTTGAAGTTTTGCAGCAATTAAATGGCTGGAAGTAGTGTTCAGGGTTAGATCATCCAGGAACCTTTCAAAGAAGGATTTGTTGCACACTGTAGACAATAAACTGCTATATGTGCAGCTTGCCTTAATGAATAAGTAGAATGATTCTACATGTTCCCTGTGAGGGATGGATCAAAACCATGACATTGTGTATCACAAAGTATTCCCATTGAGAATTGCCCTTTAAACAAAGAATGTTATAATTGTGATTGTGATTTAACGATGTCCATGTCATACAGCTTTCAGTCTTCATTACAACCTTTTTCTGTAGTCATAGGGACGAGAAAGATAAATAACATGAATGTGTTTAAAAAAACTACACTGGCAGGTCAAGTGTATGAATCAGTTAATCTGCCATGAAGATGAAGTTTCATTCCAAAATATCCAGTAATTGAAAGCTTTATGTTAATACGTTATATTGAACTTTAATACATAAAAAAGCACTGAGCTGAATGAGAATGGGTCTTGCATGCCAACAGTATGTTTCTAGCTCTATTCTGGCTGCTTGTGTTTGCCCTGTGGCTCCCCGCGGGCTCTGAGCTGTGGCCTTGGATAGATCGAGGGACAGAGGGAGGTGATGGAAGTCAATATAGGAACCGACTTCGTCCACAGTAGGGGCACAAGAGACCACTGTAACTGTGGTAATGGCTGGAAGGCAGAGGGAGGGCAGTATGATGGGCCACACCTACATGCACAGAGGAGCAAAGCTATGATTATAAAACAATGGTTGCCTTTTATGGTGGTGACTTGTATGACAAATATTAAAGTCATATACCTTTGCATATCCATTTCCATGTACACAAAGAACTTACGGGTCTCTTATGGATGAGATATATACACACACCTGTATAATTATCTTCTTCTTGTTCAGGGAGATTAAGCTTTTTTGTCAAAGTATTATTTTTCTCAGATGGAGCACAACGTTTGAGTTCAGCGGGGAATATATTTTCTTTTCAGTACTTGCTGTACTTGCTGAGCATGAGCTACCAACCATGGAGTATATTGATTTCCCCCCCAGTATATAAAGGCAGATCTGACCAGATGGTAGATGTAATGATGCTGGGTTTGCAGCAACAGCAGCGCTTTTAAAGCATGTTGCCGCACAGCAGTGAAGTGTACAACAGCCATGACGTGTCCATGTTAACAGATTTTGGAAGTCTGATTGTAAAAGTCTGCACTGTGAAAGGGCACATTAGTCCTAAAAGACAGCTGTCAAATGGTTACAACTTACTTACTACCTACTTTTCTAGTGTTTTATTGTACGATAAATTTAACTAACAGCAGTAAATATTGCACATTGATTATACTGTCAATATCATTTCACTTTTACATAATGGATTTAGAAATGAATTAATTGAACCTGTGAATTTTAATCACAGATTGAGCACAGCTTCAGTTTATGCAGCGCACTGAAATCATTTGCATTGGCTGGCTGGCGTCAGCTGCTTCAGTGTCTCTGCTTGCATCAGTTATCAATCTAATTGCGTTAGAAGGATCTAATATTAGGTTTACGTGTGAGATGCAATCACTTTAATTGTTGCTATCGCAGCGGCTATAGGTGCCTTTGTGTGATAATTGTCTGGGTATTGTTCAATCAAATTTGATGTTCAGGTGTGTGCTTGGGGGATTAGTTCTCCCAGCCAAATCCTGAGAGAGCTTTATTAAAGAGCATTTTACACCATATGACAATTTGCAATAAATGGTCTCTGACTGAAATACACATTCATTTAAAGATCTTACACCACAAAGTCTTTGAAAATGACAACTAGCGCCAACCTGTGTCCGTTTCAGACGTAGAGAAATGTAAATGTACCCATCTTCTGGACATTTCTGTTCATTTGTTTATGATTTGCTGTTTTCTTGTGACCTCACTATCCTCGGCTACAGCTCTGCCAACTCTGACAACTCGCCTCTACACACTGCAGCACCCAGGGGTCATTAGTCGACCTAACATATGGCCAAGGACAATGGCAACACAAATTGGTAGTGGGGGTTTGAGTGCCCACTGCTGCTCACAAACTGTACTTGTGACCTTATTGTTTTTTTTTTCTCCCTTAGCAGCAAGCAGTTTTAAGGAGTCTCCACAGTTTCTCCATTAAGCAGTGTCTGAAGAAGCAATATATTTACTTCATGCACACACACACACACACACACACACACACACACACACACACACACACAATTCTTTACACTTGTACAATTGGCAACGTCTTATCAGCAGCATACAACGTTGTGTTTTTACATAAATCAATACTATTTGTAAGGTCAAATATGGTTTTGGTGTGAAAATGAGTTCTACTTGGCACTTTGTAATGAATAGATATGCAATAAGGCATGTCAAGTTATATTGCTCATGCATATTAACTCATTTATGCACACACATGCGGATGACAATAAAGTCATACTCAAGATTAGAAAGAAGAGAGGGGAATAAAAGGAGATGAGAGACTCATATTGAGGAAAGAGAAAGAGTGTGCTGCAGTGCTCCTGCATTACAATTGATTGGCTGGTTTAACTGCCAATGCTGCTCACTCAAGCTTTAAATAGATGGATAAAACTCTCTTTTACCCTACACTCTTCCATTTGCTTCTCTTCCCTGCCTCCTCCCCATCTTCATTGTTTCATTTTCTCTTCTCCCAATTTCTTCTCTTTTCTCTTCTTTTTGCTTCTTTGGTGTCTTCTCTCATCCCTTCTTTTCTCCTCTCCTCTCTCTCTTTCTCTTATATTCTCTCCTCCTATAGATACCATAAATATTCAAATCATGTCAGCTGAAAACGATTTCATATTCAGAGCATCACTGTCCCTTCAAATTAATTTTTCTTTATATGTATGAGAAAGTTTTATCCGTGTAATGTGCTACATGGGATGCTCTGTTTTCTTGTGTGTGTAGATGCATAAACTGACTTTCTCATTTGTAATGTGTGTGTCTGATTTCCAATTTGGGAGTGGAGGTCACACACTAATCCGAAATCTTCCTCCAATCCTGTCAACCAGATACAAGCCTTCTTTTTTCCCGATCCCTCATGTCCTTTCCCTTCATCTCTCATTTCCACGGTGATAAAGTCATTTTGCAGCGAAGTGAAATAAGATGGGTTTCCTCTATCACTGATAGATGGAGGTGAGGACAGATCCAAATAAGCGGGCGATAGAAACACAGCACATCAGACAGCTATCAGGAGGACAGTTGACATATCATCTCTTTGCATTCTGGAGAATATGAGAGGGCACATAGGCGTGTAATGTGTTTTTGTATCTGTGTATGTGTTTTACAGATTGTAAGGAAATGAGTGTGTTGCTAAGTTATATGACAGATGTGGGCAGTGTACTATCTCTTCTCTTGAGACTATCTAAGCTCCTCCATCTTTATTGTGTGTGTTTATTCACAGAGATAAAGAAAGCTCTCCCATATCCTAGTCATCTCCAGATATGTTCAGAGTTACATATGTTAAGAGTTGATATTTTCATATAAGGTGTTTGTTGATGGTTGATTACATTGTTACTATGAGCAGAGACAAGAAAACGGCCATCTTGTCTTTGCTGATTTAACGCTGATAAACCAGCATGTAAACTGCAGTGCAGTGTGTGGTCAGGTCACAAACTAGTTGATGCTCACAGTAGACACCAGCTGTGGCTCAAACACCACCCATAAGGCCACTAATGGCAACAAGGCCACTCTTGTTTTATGATGATAATATATATTGTATATTAAACGCCTAGGCTTTGATCTGTACACTCTGTACTCGGTCTTAAATAACAAAAACAATTTTTATATAGTTTGTTTACCATGGTTACAGCATGTGGTCTCTGGATGTGGTTTGAAATACACTTTATCTTTGATCTCAATCTATCAGCTTTTTGGCTGGTGTTGTTCATCATACAGGCTTTAATCTTTCTTCAATACATCTCTGGTTCAGACTTTGTGATTAGCAGCATCACCATGACCACTAGTCCAGAGTCCACTGTCTGATGTTGGCCTGTCTCTTACTTCATTTGTACTAATAAAGTTATCTTAGGTTCAGGATAATCACCTGTCAAGCCTACTTACAGTATATATTGTACTGAATCAACTCACCACGGATCCCTCACTGCAGATAAAGCTGGCTAATTCAGGCAATGATCTATTTGAAAGTGATTATCCTCCAGTCATGATATTCACAAAGCAGTCAGACCACAGCCAAACTTCCCAGCAGTGCCGAGTGTGCTCCGTGTGCACATACCTTAACCTTATGGGCACCTCTTCTCAAACTCCCCAAACTAGATCTCTTTAAGTTCTAATCAGTATGATCTCAGACTGCCTCTCCTCCATTAGCGAGAGCCAAGAATTGGGATTGCCCTCTTGTCATCTTCGCCTACCTCCAGATCTGATCATGACCCCTCACCAACACGCACTGGAATAGAAATCATTCCCTTCAACTGCAGCTAGAACAAAGCTGGTTTCTTTCAGCTTTACTCAGCTTCCATAATACTCCAGCAATCCACCTCCAGGACCATCACACATGAAAAAACACCTCCACCCGCTTCAGGGCCACAGCCAGAACACTATTCCAGCCATATTTCCCACATTGGCGCAGCTTCCACAGCAGCCAGGCTTAGTGTAGACTCAGTCCTTAGCTGCTGGTCATCTCAGACATACTCCTCCTACATTCGCAACAATCTCCACAAAGTCTGTCAAGCTCATGCTCACCTCAGCTCTATTTAAATCTTTTTACTCTTTTGGTAGCGTGTAGTCAATTTGGGCAACTAGACTCTCCCTCAGTAAGTGTCCTCCTTGTACTTTAAGATATGCGTCCCTGACTGACCAAAATGAACGACTTCCTCCTCCACGTTCATCTCCTTCACACATCAATCCTTCCATACTCAACATCCAGTACTTCCTCATTTTATTAAACTCACATTGTTAGTTATTGCTGGGGAAAAAACTCTTATTTCTCTCTTTTACTACCACTGTGCCTTTATCACCTCCTCCGCCTTCTGTTTTTTTTTCTGTCAAATGGAAGTGGGTTTGTGCTGTTAACCTAGTGTGAAATGACACAATGCTCATTGTCAATGAGCTGCTTTGATCCTTTGTCACTCTGGACACCAGCCAGCTGTGCCTGGCTGCCACAGCCATAATGTCACTGTGGAGATTGATTTTGAAAAAGATGGGGTCAACGCTCACCGAAAACAGTCCTCATTAAGTAGCTCACACTGCAGAAAACTCAATGTTTACTTCATACCTTTTCCGATTCTTCTTCTCCGTCTTTTTCTCTAACTCATTATATTTATTCCTGCTTCAGTTAGTAGAACGCAAGCTGGAAAACCAAAAGAACAGCTTGATGTTTTGCTGCATCAAATTTCAACTTCAGCACTACATTGTGCTGATTCTCCTGCTCTGCATGTTTTCACTGACTCATTTTTGCCGCTCAGAGTAAAATTGATCTCGGATCTCTCCCCATAGGTCCAGACGCTACAAAGGATCCTTGTCTGAATGTGCGCTGCCCTCCCCACAAGGTGTGTGTCAGCCATGACTATCAGACAGCCATCTGCACCAATCACAAGCAGCCAACTCACAGGTAAGAACCAGTAATTTGACTTTTTGTTAGCCCCTGGATTTGTTATCGTATATGTCAAACTGGCAACCAGTAGCAGTTGTTGGCACAAGTTAAGCCGGCAGCCGCCCGGGGTGATATTTTTTCTTGACACGTGGGGGTCGGCACAGGCACTTAAAAAAATCATTATCTGTCATTTCACTGTGTGGGGAATTTCAACCTCCTGCTGCTGCAGGCGCCCCTGCTTGCTAAGAAGGTAGCATGCACCAGCTGTGTGAGAAGGGGAAAGGGTAGTGGGGAGCGGGGGGAACAGTTGCTGGGCATAGGCTCCGCACCCACGAAGCTGATCACTGTTACGTGTCAGTTAAACTTCTTATCTCCAATCCTATCGGTATTTGTGTGGAGTGACGCTGTCCTGAGTTGAAAGATAGCCTATTTTATGGCTTTACTATTGAGTTACTGTAATATGTCGGCTGCTGTCTATTTTCTAAGATTCTGAAATTTTTTGACTACTTTTATTTTCAAAGGGCGTTCGCCCGTAACCACCCGCGGAGGAAGACATAAATGGGCGCCTAATGTGGCAAAGTCTCCTAAATCAAACAGCCCGGACAAGGGGGGGAGGCGAACGGAGGAATATGAGCCTCCCTGAGCTTATCACTTTTATGCATAATAAGGATTTATCAGAGATCTACTCCAACTTTTAAACTGCTCTCAAGAGTGCACTTATTCTGCCAGTCACTGTGGCTCGAGCAAAGAGGAGATTTTCAAAACTAAAGTTGATCAAGTCATACCTGAGGTCAACCATGTCCCAAGAATGGCTCAATGGCCTTGCCGTCATCAGTATCAATCACTCAATAGTGGAGCAGATTTCATACAATGACATCATTGATGATTTTTCATCAAGGAAGGCCAGAGAAGTCAGGTTTTAGTTTTAGTTAGTGTTTCTGTTCTTAATGCAATAATGTAATAATTAGATTGTCTTTAGTGTTTTCACATTGGTGTGATGAAGGATTTGTGCTATTTAGAATATTTATTCTATATTTTATTTGCATATTATTCTTAATATTTTATATTATTGTTCCTCTCGGTTTTTGTTACATTTTGAATAGCATATGTATATACATATTTTATTATAACAACATAAGTTAAAGAGGAAATTGTATTTCTCAATTGCCCAAATCCTTCATTAGAACATTTGAAAAACAGTATTAAAAGAATCCAGTTTTTTAACTATTGCAATTACAGGAAACACACTTTCTTAGGTGCACAAGCTCCACCGCCAACATTTTCAAAAGACAATGAACACAATTCTGCACAAAATATGACAGTATAAGTTGTCAGAACTTAAAATAAATATACACTATAATATAGTATATACAGTATAAGGGGGGTCTTGCCCAGGGTGTAAGTTAATGTAGAACTGCTACAATTTGTGAAGTGTCTTCAACACCAATCCCATGTATAGAGCGTACTGTACGATAACCCACTGTATTTCACCATGTTTTACAGCTGATGTCTCCGAGACCACAAACAGAAGTAATGCAACATGCTATTTTTTCAAAATCATGTTCATGAGTAATTCTCAAGAAATTAGGAAAGGTCATTATGTATTAAGACAGTTAAACAATGTTGAGTCTATTTTTGAGTGTTTAAAGAGGGCCCCAAATATAACATTAGGGTTAATTCAGCATCAGTATTATCTAACAACCCAGTGGTGGAGTTGTGGCTGCTTTAATGCAATTTTGTGTCTTCTTAAAAATTGAATTATTAACAAGTTCAAGAAAATAAACTCCTGTATCTCAAAATGACTATGCAAAGTTGAACTTCAATATGCCAGACCTTCATGGCACGTTAGACAAATTACACCCAGCAGAAGCATGCAATAAAGTAGAAAGTTGTGTTATGTGTGTTAGCTGTGTCTAATAATCTAATCTGCTTCAGTGACAGACATACAAACACATATTCTCAACACCAATTAATTTTAATCAAACTATCTGTTCGCTCTCTGGACTCTGTCAGCACCAAATTTGTTTGTGTTTTCAACCCTGTCATGTTGCCAATTTTAAGGTTTTTTAATTTTTCAGTTGAAGAAGCATTTCCCCCAAAAGACATTTGAATGTTTGTTGTCTCTTTCTCGTGTTTAATTGATTTCCACAAGTCATTAGCTCCATAGATACTTAGCTTAATCTATTCCTTTGCATTGCATTAATTACAAGTCCTATTTGCTGCTCAATATGTCAAATATTCACCGTAAATCTGTATTTCCCCAACAGCATCACTTACGGAATCTTCGAACCGTGTTATTATTTTATCTACAAGTTAAATTAGTTGCAGTAATTAGCATAACACGTATTAAGTGTCCTCTCAGAGGGAAAATCCAAACTTTGTTGCTTTGATATTTGCAACCAGATGTTGGGAAATACAGCTGATATACTCAACAGTATGTTGCAGGATGTTTTTCTAGGAGATGATTCGTCATTGTTCTTCACTGCTAACAAAATTGCCTTTTTGAAGATGCCCTGGACCCACTTTGGTATTACTGTTGGGTTTACTAAATTCCACAAACAAACTATGTTTGTTCTCTACTAAGAAGCTGTCATAATGAAAGACCCAAGCATACGTTCTTCTTTTTGAAATTAAAATAGCTGTACAGACTTCTTGTCTTCCCTTATTGAGTGATAATGCCCGGCTGCCGGCTTGTATCTACATTAGCATGCAGCTATAATTCAAAAATTTTATGGAGCCTCGCAGTGTAAATTGGTATGCACCTCTGTCCTGCTGTGAGGGGTCTGCAGTACTCTCAAATCAGAGCCTTTCCAGATTAGGGCAACATGGAAGCTCTCAGCAGGGGGTTGAAGTACAGTGGTACATGAGAGAGAGAGAGAGAGAGAGAGAG
>NC_045742.1:17950535-17954665 GCF_008692095.1 Etheostoma spectabile
AGAGAGAGAGAGAGAGAGAGAGAGAGAGATCACTTTGTTGGTCCTGTTTGAGGCGAATATGCCAATAGAACATCTGTCCACTCTTCTCTCTGTAGCTGTGTCTCTCAGTGAATTATTGTCATGCATGCGCAAATTTCCCAGGCCCAGCCAATCCCGCCCTTAAAATCCCTTTAATCACATGAACAACTTCTTGTGCTTCACTGCATTTAGTACAAATGAGTACTTGATAGGAGAGGAGGAGACGCATGGGATTTGACAGGATGGTATGATGTGGAAACATCTCAAACATTAACCTACAAGTTTCATTTTGCCACTCTATCATATCTTATATGCCAGCACTATTTTATGTAACAGTGCAGTGTGCATGTCCAATCGGCCGTGACAATGATTATACCTCGGTTGATAAGTGTGACACTTCAAAAGAACCACGAAAGCAGCTGACACGCTGCTTGGGATTTGAATGTTGTAGAGAGCGTAGAGTAGCAAAGAATGTCTTCCAAGTGACTAAATGATGAACATTTAATTGTTAATTAAGCAGTGTATATTTGCATTGATATTGTGGAAAGAAGAAGAAAAAGGTGTTAAAAGAACATTTTCTTTTCTATCTTTGTTTTTGTTTTTTAAATAATGCAGAAACACTGGTCCACACTTGGTCAGTGAAGAATCTACTGTTTTAATGTAGGAATGTGTGTGTGTGTGTGTGTGTGTGTGTGTGTGTGTGTGTGTGGTGGGTGTTGGTGTGTGTGTGTGTGTGTGTGTGTGTGTGTGTGTGTGCGTACGTGCGTGCGTGTGTGTGTGTTGGGCTCTCCACCTGCTGTAGTTTACTTTGCATCATTTGTTTTTGTCACATTAGTTTCTCTGAAAAGAGTCTGTTTGGCTCTATTTCCATCTCTCCTCAATAGATCAGGAGGCAGCGGGGTGTTCAGTGAGAACACTTACATTGAAAATTGCTGCAAGATTTGGATCACAAGCAATTATGCTGGTTATTGAAAATGCCTCGATGGACCAATCAGGATTTGCTCTGCTTCAACTGACCCTGACAACCAGAAACACTTTTAAAACGTTCTGCTTATTAGGAAACTGGTTCTGCGAGTTTGGATAATATTCCTGCCTGGAAAGTTATTCCTGTACTTCATACATTCATGTATGAGAGTAATGGTAAAATGCAATACATACAAGGTGTTGGCTCATGCACTGTAGATATTGTTTTGTGTTTTCATGTATCTGTAGCAGACCTCATCTTACTATCTGAATTTAAGCATTGTTTGTTTTCTCTCTCTCTCAGTGTGAAACCCAGGAAAGGCAGCGCGGGTCACAAGCACAGGCTTGAAACTGGTGCTCATGGGAAATGTAGGCTCTGCTTGGGGCTCCAATCAAATCCTGTGTGCGGATCTGATGGACACACCTACTCCTCCAGGGTGAGACCTCCCTTTTCCCATTTATCTTTCGTTAAGTTTCACACTCTTCTTCATCTCTGTCTATACTTTTCTCTCCCTTTAAGTGTGTCATTTTCTATTTCTCAGTTTCTCAGCAAATAAATCCTGTATTAATAATTCAGTTTGTTTTTTCAAACATAAAAGCAAGGACAGGATTGCTTGAAGAGCCACTGAATTATGTCATTTATGGTGTAAATATTTGAGACGATGAGTACATGATGGTGTGTCTTTTCTAGACATTTTAATTCTACTCATCTGTCATTACCTTTTCAATCAGCTTCCCAGACATTTTCCTGCCTCCTCTTCTCTTCCTGCTGTCCCATATCACCATCTATGTATAGACTCCTGCTTGTCCTTCTCCACTCTGTTGATTTCAGCAGTACTTCTCTCTGTCTATTATGCAAATGACTGGGAAGAGGGTCAGCCATCAGATGTTTTTTCATTTGCAAAAAACTTCTCTGGATGACTTGGAACTGCTCGGACAACCTCTATCTTCTTATCTGACTCTAGCCCATTTCCAGCCACTAACCTCTACTGGTAATCTCAGTCTCTACCATATAAAATGATGCATAGCCACAAACTTGTCATGATAGACGAGAAAAGAAAGGTGAGAATGAAATGAGCAGATGACTGTGGATTCTTATTGACATCTACATTTATATTATTTTTGTTTGCAAGGGGTAACGCACAATCAAATACACAGGAACCTCATACAAATGGAAAATATAAGACATCTCTTAAGCTAAATCAAATTCTTTGTGACAGGAATATTATGCTATGGGCATCAGGACACCTCCACACTGCTTTGACTTGCTCAGTATTGTTTATTAATTGCAAAGACAGTAGCATGCAAGGAGACAAAGTCAATAAAAGCCCACCTTTGGGAGAAGGAGTTTAACTGCAGTCATGTTTTCTTCAATGGGAAGCTTGTTGTCCTTCCACACACCATCCGAATTTTTCAGCTCTGCAGGAAATGAATAGACTACCAGGTGGTCATGTTGTTTTTAGTTTAAATTAGAGTGAAGCCTCCAACTTATTATGAAACAATTTAAAATTAAGAGTTTAAATCCCATGTGAATAAGGACATCAGGACATAGGCTTTCCCAATGACCTACCTGGCTGAAGCTGTGCTGAGGAGGAGACGTACTGAAGGAGAAACGAGAGGAAGAGCAAAAAGAAGGGGAGGGCTGGAACGTCCCACTGGTCGCTGCGGTAATTTAGTTGGAGGGGTTCAGTTAGCTGGAGGAGTGATGGGTCCCTGTGGCCCAACTTAAACTCTGCTCACCAGTGAGCTGCTGGTCTCAAGCTTATTCATGTTGTATTATTACATTACATGCCTCACTCATCATGACCGCACACACACGCAATATCCTATTAAGAGGACAATACTCTTATCTCCTGAGAGGCGTCAGACCACTAAGTTAAGTCCATTACTCCATTCCTCTCCTCCCTCTCCTCTCCTCTCCTCTTACTGCACCGAGTCAGGTGTCAAAACGGTTTCATCAAAACCACATTAACCCCTGGAGAGAGACAAACATAAAGATTAAAGGGGATTCTCGGTGTGCTGACAGTGACTGAGGAAGGTCATCCATTTCTTGGTCTCGCTCTCTCGGTCTCTCTTTTTCTCTCTCTCTCTCTCTCTGCCGCCCTCCTCAGACAGTAAATTCAATATATGAGAACAGGACAGAGTGACGTTCCTTTGTCAACAAATTTCATTAAGCAACATTAGTAGTGCTATCAAAGAGGTGACAGGGAGGAAATGATGGGTTTGAATTACGACATGGTAAATGAAAGTGTTAGCAGGATAAGGCTAAGCCTGTGTATGGATGGTGCCTGATGTGTTTATGCACAGTCATGGTCTCACCCTCACAAAGCCTGTCGTCATCATCTCGCAAACAGAATTTACATAACTCATTTCAGTTTTCATTATTCCTCTTGGAAGGGTCTTGTAATTGGATTTTCTTCCCAACTAGTCCAAACTGTTTCTTACCCCTTACCTGGAATGAGATTTATACTGTTAAATTACGTTCTAAAGTAGTCTATCTTTCTTTTTTTGCATTGCATTAGGGTTTGTACTGCAGTGAATAATAGAATGTCACTGGGCATCTCTGTGTCTAATGGTGTGTCCACATAGCTGCCTAATGGACACATCTGTTCATCAAAGATAAACGATCAATCCTGTCTCAGCTAATCTTTTTCTTAATCAACGAAAGAAAGTTCTAAATTCAAAGTTTTTGTTTGGTTGTCATTACATACTTACAGCATAGTTATATCACACCAATACATACTCTTAATTAATGCGGTACTTAAAGGGACACTGCACTTTCAAAAAGTAAAGCAGATTTGAATAAGAAAGGCCATTATGAGTGCATCACTAGCCACTCACTTTTAGCTTCTAGCAGGGTCAAGTTGAAAAAACACTGAACCCTTCACTTCCCATAATGCAACTTGATAGTAGGGCTGGGCAAAATATCAATATTATATCGATATTGTGATATGAGACTAGGTATCGTCTTAAATTTTGGATATTGTGCTATGACACAATTGTGGTCTTTTCCTGGTCTTAAAGGCTGCATTACAGTAAAGTGATTTGACTGTAATGAAGCCCTAAAAGAAGATTGAAGTGACTTTTCTGAACTTACCAGACTGTTCTAGCTGTTCTTTTATTTACCTTTTCCCCACTTAGACATTATG
>NC_045742.1:17954675-17963964 GCF_008692095.1 Etheostoma spectabile
TGATGATTATTTATCTAAAATCTAACTCTGAAGATATTTTGTGAAAGCACCAATTGTCAACCCTGGAGTATTGCCACAATATCGATATTGAGGTATTTGTTCAAGAATATAGTGATATCTGATTTTCTCCCTATTGCCCAGCCCTACTTGATAGTATCCATTAGACCTTCAACGCCTGGTCGTTGGTTGTCTGCAGAAAGGTAGTTGTGCATGGTGCAAAATAATAGATATACCGTAAACAAAGGGCCAAGCTGTTTTTACAGACCAAGTATTCCCCAAGACAGGCATACTGATCTTTGTGTGGAGTTCCCAGCCTTCAAATCTGTAAAATACAGCCTCTATTACTCATTTTTGATGTGTGTGTTTTTTACAGTGTAAGTTGGAGTTTCAAAGCTGCCTGTCTGGAAAGACGATCTCAGTAAAATGTGATGGTCTGTGTCCCTGTTTGCCTGGTCAGGAGCTCAGCAAACCACCACATAAGACTGAAAAGGCTGGTGAGTACTGTAGCTCTCTGTTCATACAAATAAATCAACTTTCTCTTTAGATAGCTACACTAGGTAGCTCTTTTGCTGTCCAACCTTCTGACCTCACACATTAAATGTGTGACGTATCATTAAAGAGCCTTTTTTGTTTTTCATGTCCATATCATCTGTTGTGAGCTTGTCAGTCACTTTCGGTTCAGGTGGATCAGAAACACATTGTTACAACCAATTGTGAAATATAACTAAGTACATTTACTCAAGTATTGTACTTAAGTAAAAATGTGAGGGTACTTGTACTTTACTTTAGTCTTTTCATTTAATGACACTTTCTACTTCTACTCCACTACATTTCAGAGGGAAACATAGTTTTTTTTACTCCAATACATTAATCCGACAGCTTTAGTTATTAGTTTTTAGATTTTTGCAAATAAAACACATGTAGTTTATAAAATGGATTAATTGATTTATTATAAATTAAACTACCCAACAACATAACAGCCTATAGGTCCAGCTGAAATTGTTAGACGATTCAACACTTACTGTAGTTGATTGACAGAACTGTTTTGATCATTTCTAGTTTCTAAAATGCGAGGATTTTTCTGCATTGAGTACTTTTACTTTCAATACTTTAATGACATTATCCTAATGATAGTTACTAGATTTACATACTTTTACTTAGTAAGTAACATTTTCAAGGCAGGACTTTTACTTGTAAAAGAGTATGTTTACAGTGAGGTAGTATAAATTATATATATTATCTATTATACATTATATATACAAAAAAGTATAAATTATTAAAAAGAAAAAAAAAGGGGGGGTGGCAGTAGCTCAGACAGTAGGGTGTTGGGTTGGGAACTGGAGGGTGGCTTGTTCAAGTCCCCATATGGACTGAAATATGGTGGTGGACGGGTACCTGGAAAGGTACCAGTTCACTTCCTGGACACTGCTAAGGTGCTCTTGAGCAAGGCACCAAACGTGGGATTAGTACAGTATAGATTATTATTATTATTAGTAGTAGTAGTACTAAAAGGTTCTATTTCGTATAGGCTTCCCCTCTAAGGGCTACGCTATTGGGTTTATCCCTTCGCGCATGCGCAGTCGTGAAGATTTTCTTCCCCCCTAGCGTCCAGCTCGGGCCTCAACTACGTCCGCATTTACTGCATAATACAGAGCGGACGCCTTGTTCGACTCCCACTTTTTCTTCAACTTCGCAGTATGAAGTCAAGCTCAAGACCTTCCGCCGGTGCCCGTGTCTGCCCCTCCTCCGGACGGCTACACCTTCCGCCGACCTCCACCCCCGTTGCGAGGCCTGCCTGGGTGCCGTTCACGCCGGCCAGGCTCTCACCCGCCACGCCTCCTGCCAGTTTGCGCCCGCTGTCGTCTAAAGAGCTAACTCGACGGGCGGAAGCTTTTCTGGTTTGCCAGGCTGGCGGGGACGGAGACGGCAGCTGGGCAGACAGACAGGAATCCGGCGGCACCTTGGAGCCGCTGGCGGACGGCGTTTTCGACGAGCATGAGTCCTGACTCCGCTCTCATCTGACAGCGCCTCCATCACGGTTTCCCCTCTCCCTCTGGGAGGGTCCCCCTCCTCCCTTTGGGGGGATTGGGCCTCGAGACGGCGATTGATGCTTTCCCGCTGGAGCTCTCTCCGTCTCCCGAACGGCTGGGGCACCGCCCGAGCGGCCTTCCCTTTGCCCCCCCGGCTCCACCTCCACCTCCGCTAAGGCTCTCTTCGCCGACCTGCCGGAGATCATAAGGAGGGCGGCGGAGCTTAGAGGCATGCGCTCCCGCGGAGCTGCCAGCCCCGCTCGCGGCCTTTTAGCGGTGATGTTTTGCCCAGGAGCCGCCTCTTCACGGGCCCCACTCTGGCCGCGCTTCGCGGAGCTTCGGCCTTTTGTGGAGGAGGCTTTCTCCCAGCCGGGGAAACTGAAGGCTCCCGTCTCTCGCTATGCCCCGTTTACTCGGGTTCAGGGCGATACGGACGCAGGTTTTCCTTCAGTCCTCCCCTGGAGGGGAGCCTGGCGTCCATTTTGCTTCCGAAAGCATTCACTTCTCGCACCGGAAGCCCCGCCTCCCTCTCCCAGGATCAAGTGTGCGCTCAAGTCACTGACCGGGCCCACCAATGTGCCGCCCAGGGGCTGGCACAAAACAACATCGCCTTACTGGCCTCCGCCGTCTCCGCGATGGCCACACTACCCGCGCCCTCCCTCGGAGCTTGCCACGGAGATTGGTAAGGTGTGACCGCCATCCTTACCCTGACCACGGCGTCCACGGTGGCGCTGTCCAGGGTGATGGCTTGGCAGACTGTGGCCCAGCGAAACATCTGGCTCCACATGTCTCAGCTGCCAGCGGACATTAGACGCGAGCTTCTGTACGGTCCCATAGCCCCCGATGGACTATTTGGGCCGCGCCTACAGACTGCCACGTCTCATCTCCATCAAGCGGCGGAGGACGCCGAGCGGCTTCGGAGGCTCGGCTCGTGGAAGGCTCCTCCTCAACAGCACCACCGTCGCCATGACAACCGTCACAAGCGGAAGCGCCCCGCAGCATCGGCTGCGGCTGCGTCTTCCCAAGCTTCGGCGTCGGGGCCCCCACCCGGTCCCCCTCCGCAGCGACAGACGATGCCACACGGCCGTCAACCTGCACGAGGCCGGAGGACCATGAGAGCGGCCCCCACCTGGTCCAACCCGCCTCCCGAGCCACCCAGCAAGCAGCAGCGGCGGTGGCAATGACGGGACGTGGGGATCGACTGTCCCTCTTCAGCTGAGAGTTGGAAACACAACGGCCCTTTTAAGGGCCACTCCCTCACATCTAAAGAGCTGTTTCCCCTCAGCCGAACAGTCCCTGTTTGCTCTAAACAGGGCACTGTTATGACAGTTGTTCCCCACACAAGCACACACCAGGCCGTCGCCGCGAGCGGGGCGCCACTGCGTCCCCGCTGCGCAGGCAGCGGAAATGAGCGTCCTCCCACGGGGGACGACGACGCTTGTCCACCCACCTCCCCACGGCGATGCCGGCGGGGCGGGGGTCGGGTTAACCCAGTGACCGCTCCGCCCCCCACGGCGGCGACCGGCCACTGCCCTTTCGAAAAAAGCCCTACCATGGCGGGCGACGCGATCACTTCGTCTCGCCCAGCGGCGGGATGGGCTCTGCGCTCCCTGCTTGCCATGTCGGTGAACAACACTCAGACATGTGCTCGCCCACTGTCAGAGTGCAGCGCGGCATGATTGGCTTGACACACATGGACTCGTGGATGTCAAAGCTGATAACACGGGGTCACACTCCAGTTCGCCTCCCCCCCCCGCCCTTTCGCGGGTGTGTTGGAGACGACGGTTTCATCCCTGGCAGAGTCAGACGCAATGACGTCAGAGTTAGAAGGGTTGCTGCGAGCGAGCTATTTCCGCGTCCCTCCAGGGGAGGAAAACGAGGGTTTTTACTCTCGCTATTTTCTCACCCGAAGAAGTCAGGAGGACTGCGTCCCATCCTCGACCTGTCGAAATTCAACCGGTATGTCTGGAGCGCCCCTTCCACATGCTCACCCATCAGGCACGTGTTGGAATGTGTGCGCCCCAACGAATGGTTTACATCCGTGGATCTGAAAGACGCTACTTTCACATCCAAATCATTCCCAGGCACAGGAAATTCCTGCGCTTCTCCTTCCAAGGGGCCCGTTTCCAGTTCAACCGGCTGCCGTTCGGATACTCACTAGCCCCCCGCACCTTTCCAAGTGCATGGAAACGGCGCTCAGCCTCTACGGGAGGGGCACTCAGAGTCCTCTTTTCTTGGACGATCTGCTCATTCTAGCCCCCTCTCGGGAGCGGGCGGCGCTGCACACTATGAGGTTCTGCAGCACCTACAAACGCTGGGTTTTGCCATAAATTAGGAAGAGAGCGCCCTCGTCCCCGCACAATCGAAGTTTATCTGGGCGTAGACATGAGCTCGATCAGCATGAGAGCCAGGCTGTCAGCACACGAGGCAGGAAGCCCTGACTTCTCTGTTGTCCCTCTTCAGGCCGCGCGCGACAGTGCCAGCGTGTCAGTTATGCGGCTCTTGGGCATGATGTCCGCGGCACACACGGTGGTCCCTGGGTCTCCTCCACATGAGGAAAGTCCAGAGTGGTTTCACCGCCAGCGGCTCGATCCATTCGCCACAAATGGCGAATGCTGTCCATCCTCATTCCCTCCAATCAGACCTGGCATACTGGGGAGTCCCCAAACCCTGTCTTCCGGGGTTCCCGGGCAGAGTGACGTCATATGTGACGGTGTACACAGACGCGTCCCCACTGGCTGGGGGGAATGTGCGAGTCACAGGTGGTGGGAGGGGCCTGGCCTCCTCCCCCTCTCCCTCACATAAACTGCCTGGAGCTGTCCACGGTGTTGAAGGTGTGAAACACTTACACCAGTGGTGACGGGGAGGCATGTTGTAGTACGGACGGACAACATCACGGCGGCGGCATCATAAACCGCCAGGCGGCTACGCTCAGCCCGGCTGTTAGAAATAGCCAGACGCCTCTGCTGTGGGCGCACAGCCACCTCTGTCTCTCAAGCAGTATATATCCCCGGGATTTTGAACCGGGCAGCCGACTTGATGTCGAGGGGGGGGCCCTCCCACAACGAGTGGAGATTGAATCCCACTATCGTTCAAACGTTATGGAGCAGGTTCGGGGAAGCGGAGGTGGATCTGTTCGCTTCACGAGAGAACACACAGTGCACACTGGGTTCTCCTTGACCGCGCGGGACACACTCCCCTCGGCGTAGACGCCTTCTCCCACAAACCCTGGCCCAAAAACCTCCTATATGCTTTTCCCCTCCCTGATCCTCGCCTCCTGGAGCGCGTCCAGGAGGAGGATCTGTTCATTGTTCTGGTGGCACCGGAGCGCACGAGCGCGTCCTGGTTCCCAACCCTCGTTCAGCTGCTGGTGGCTCCCCCTGGCAGATTCCGTGGCGGCGAGAACGCACTATCGCAGCTGAACGGTGCGATCTGTATCCCCCAGTGATAAATCAGGACTGTGGGTGGTTGCTGAGCGGGAGCGCTTACAGAGATTAGGCTTGCCCCCGCCGTGGTACGCACTATCCAGGGCTCCAGAGCCCCTCTACCATAGCGGCTACGCAGGGCGCTGGTCTGCCTTCCAGCGCTGGTGCACAGAGAGGGACGCAGACCCCACATCGTGTCCCCACTCTCGTGCTGACGTACCTACAAACTCTGGTGGATAATGATTTGGCTCCATCTACAGTCAAAGCATACGCAGCAGCCATCTCATCCTGTCACGAAGGTTTCGGTGAGAGAGACAGTTTTTGCGCATCCCCTGGTGAAACGTTTCCTGAAGGGGGTTAGGCGTCAAAAACCGCTGTTCGCCCCTCGCCCCCAATGGGACCTAGCTCTGGTGTGCGCGGCTCTGGGGAAGCCCCCCTTTGAGCCCTTGACACAGGCTTCGCTCAGAATGCTGTCGCTTAAGACAGCACTTCTCCTTGCCCTAACGTCGGCCAAAGAGTGAGTGATTTATGTGCACTGTCAGTTTCTCCGTCTGCCTCTCCATTAGAGGGGACGGGAGCGCAGCCACCTTACAGCCGAATCCCTCCTTCACACCAAGACTTTAACTAGTCTTTCGGTCAAGGGTGTTTTCCCTCGAGGGTTTTTTCCCCCCACCTCACGCTAACGGTGCGGAGGAGGCTTCCCACCGGTTGTGTCCGGTGCGCGCTCTGTCACAATACATTTTACGCACGGCAAATATCAGGAAAACTCAGCAGCTGTTTGTGCATTATAGAGAACACTCCCAAGGATCAGCCCTCTCAAAACAGCGTCTGTCTCACTGGCTGTGCGAGGCTATTACCCAGGCTTATAGCTCGGAAGGGAAAGAGCCCCCCCAAGACATTCGGGGTCACTCTACGAGGGCTCTGTCGGCGTCTGCGGCTCTATTTAAAGGCATGGCAGTAGCCGACATTTGCGCGGCAGCCTCCTGGGCTTCCCCGTGCCCCTTCATCCGCTTTTCTGCGAGATATGTCTGAATCTTCCATGTCTCATGCGGTTTTGTCCACAGTCAGTGACGCGTAATGCCGCGCTGAATGTACAAAAAAAAAAAAAAAAAAAAAAAAAGCGGATGCCTTGATTGTTGCCAATCTCCTTCACACCTAGTGCTGAATGCCCCTGCTCTGCGTCTCACCTCTCCGTACCTGGGTATTTCTTGTGAGACACAGTTTTTATCTCATACATTGTCATAATCATGTTGCATGCACGGGAGGTTCATGTCTCTCCGTTGCATGCGCGACAGGATCAATCACGCTTAACCCCCATTAATCATTGTACTACTGCATCATATTGCGGGCCACATGAACCTTTCCGGCCACGCCTTGGCAGGGCAGCTTTGTCAGAAGAATGACTCTGACTAGCCTCTGTACATTGTTGCTGGGGCAATGGTGTATGTTCGGCTGTGACCTTGTACCGCAGGTGGCATTGACTACCAGCTTCGCCCTAACCCAATAGCGTAGCCCTTAGAGGGCGAAGCCTATACGAAATAGAACGTTAGTTACTTTGGTAACTCCAGATTCTATTAGTATAGGCGAGCCCTCTAAGGTCCGGCCACCTGCTCCTAGAACTTAGTTGAAGAAAAAGCTGATGTTTGGGAGTCGAACAAGGGTCCGCTCTGTAATATGCAGTAAATGCGGACGTAGTTGAGGCCCGAGCTGGACGCTAGGGCGGGAAAGAAAATCTTCACGACTGCGCATGCGCGAAGGGATAAACCCAATAGCGTAGCCCTTAGAGGGCTACGCCTATACTAATAAATCTGGAGTTACCAAAGTAACTAACGATCTGAATACACACAACATCCACCACCCCACCCCACCCAAGCCATTTTCTGACAGCTACAGGTAGCAGTGATGGAGTGAGTGTGTGTGTCTCTTATTGTTTGCTGTAAATAGGATTTCAGCAGATGAATGGAGAGATTCTGGAGGAAATATGCAATCTAAAAGAAAGCAGCACAGAAAAGGAGGAATGTTATGTTACAGGCTTTCTCTCTTCCAGATGGGGGAGTTGTGGGATGGTTTAACTGTGTGTGTGGTGTGTGTGGTGTGTGTGTGTGTGTGTGTGTGGTGTGTTGTGGTGTGTGTGTGTGTTGTGGTTGTGTGTGTGGGGTTGCTGCCAATTTTCTCTTAATCTTATTGGGTATATTTATGTGTCATTTTGTGTCTTTGGCCACGCTAGCAGAATGGTAAAAATGATAAATCTGTAAACCAGACTGAAATATCTCAACAACTATTGGTTGGGTTGCCATGGAACTTTGGATCTACCTATCCATCTTTCTGTAGTTGGAATATTAAAAATTTGAACATGCTTATACCCCTCATACACAATAACATATTCGGCCCTCACTGGTCTTTTTTTAATCACTCTCTGATTAGAAAGCATTTATGAGATATATGACATTTAATAAAAACAAAATGTGTCTGCTACTTAATGACAGATCCCTCTTTATCTAATTCTCTCCTTCATTAGTTTCAGTCTGAATGATTAAAGGAACAGAGAGTGATGATGTAACGGAGAAGTATTTTACCAACTTGACTGTTAATTCCCCTTCGTCTTTGTTCAATAGAAACTATAATTGTCTGTTTGGTTTGCTGAGAGCTTGTCTCTGAGAGTAAACAGAGTGGATGAGTTTACATTAAGAGACAGATCATCTTTTTCCAGATCTTGGACAGTGTCAACTTTTCACTCTTGACTCTCTGCTTTGACTCTTTTCTCAAAGTGTTCTGTTTAAACCTCATCCTCATGTTCTCTCTCTCCCTCCGGTTCTATCTTCTTCTCATGAATGCCACTGTACTGTACTCCGGTATAGTCTGTCTTCAGACCAACAATGAGATAGCAGGTCCAAATGTGCATTCAGAGGTAGCAGCGATGATAGAATATCTTATTAGATCAGCAACACAAAATGGTAAACAGATGGAGATGGCAGTAGGTGAGGAAAACACTGCACGTGTGTGTGTTTGTGTGTGTGTGTGTGTCAGATTGTGTTCCTATGGTAACAGCAAAAAAAGATTGTAACAATTCAGGACATGTGTTATCACTCCTCTATATTTACTGATAGCCACAAGTTCAATTTGAGTCTGTGCATTCATACCAGACAGGTAAATACCTCTGCTCACACAACAGTGGTTACTGTAGCTAGTTATTAATATGGATAATGGATTATAATCACTTTTACAGTAAACAGAATTGTTTTGCTTCCACGCTAACAGTGGTTTGTTGAAGTGTTGCTTTTACACTGGAGATTCAGAATCGCAGATGGTTCAGACGATATGTAAATGTATATTTAGTCAATTTAACTACTGTATATATCTTGAAAATAAATATTTACTGTGTATACTATTTTGGTTGTCTCAATATTGCAATAACTGTTACAAAACACAGTTGGGAATGCTACTATATATTTGCCATGGCTGAAATTAGCTAAAATAATATTAAAAGATGTAAAAAGATATACATTGTTTAAAATACTTTTATACAAAAATCTTTTGGCATATATTGAAACATATTTTGGTTTGGATTTGAGACATTTCCAGTCACATCAAATTACACCCAATGTCTCCCTACTCCTGACCTCCCAACTCATTGACACGGCCATCACATGCAAAGCTCTCACCATAGCACAAGACCCCAGCCAACCCCTTAACTCGTGCTTCACTACACTCCCATCCGGCTTCAGATAAATGCAGATACAGATTTTTTGTTTTAAATCATGCTATAGTAACAGCTTTGTGTCCTGTGTGTGTGTGTGTGTGTGTGTGTGTGTGTGTGTGTGTGTGTGTGTGTGT
>NC_045742.1:17963978-17968775 GCF_008692095.1 Etheostoma spectabile
TGTGTGTGTGTGTGTGTGTGTGTGTGTGTGTGTGTGTGTGTGTGTGTGTCTGTAGAGGGCAGATGAGGTAAGTGTCATGGTGAGTTGACATCAGCTAGACAGGCAGAACTAATCTAATTAAAGTGGCACTGATCTGTTTAAATCAAGCAAAAGTACTCATGTAGAGGTTTTGTTAGACATCCATATACATACCTGCAGCAGCGGCTTTACTGAGGCCACTGAGCTCACTGAGCTTTGGTATTTTCACATACATTATTATCCATAGCACTCTTATTGTTTTATGGCACAGTGGCATCACAGCAGAAGATTTTACTGTAACTACAGCACAAGAAGATGAAGTTTCAATCATTTTTCTAGTTCAAGTTTTTCGGTTCAATCAACACTGAATCATACAGGGCATAAAAAAAGTTTCTCTCAGGTGAAACTAATCAGTGAAGTCAGAGCAGGTCGTTAGCCTGATTGAAAACACCTGTTTTGACTGATTAGGGTGTGTGTGGTCAAATGTTGGAAATCAATCCTTCATTCATTCACTCACTACTCCTTATTTAACAGACCCTCAGTAGTTAAGACTATAGTGAGCGGTAAATGGTGATTTTGGACATGGACATTTTTCTGACAGGTGTAGTGTTGCACAACTGAAATGGTCACATATTAAACTGCAAAACGTTGCATCATGAGATTGTTAACAGGAAGTAGTAAACATACTGTGGACACGGTGTCAGGATTTTTGAGGGCGTTATATCATGCATGGAATTCATATTCAGAATTTGGACATTCAAATAAAATGGCGGAGGGTTATATTTTGAACACAGCCCAATTGTACAACATGTTTCATTTTTTATCCGAATAGCTGAAATACACTACCGGTCAAAAGTTTGGGGTCACTTAGAAATTTCCATTCCCCTCCATTATAGACAGAATACCAGCTGATCTGAGTGGGTGGTAGATCTTTAATGCAATATCTGCATTGACCATTATCCACAACCATTCTTTCAACGTTCCAAAGGCACATTTTGTTTACTAATCTGATATCATTTAAAAAAAAAAAAAAACTAGAAAAACATTGGAGAACCCTTTTGCAATTATGTAAACACATAATGTAATCTAACAACTGCCGCCCTGGTTAAAAATATGTGGGGAACTTGTCACTGTGCGTTTGTCAGTCACATCTCTTCCACACTCTCCTCACTCTCCCAACTCTCCCTTTATTTTCTGTCTCCAAGCCATCATTTTGCAGAGTATTGGGTTATAGTTACACCTGCACTTTGTTGTCTTTTTCCAATTTCTCTACCCTTTTATTCAGTCCACAAAGAACTCTGAGAAATTCATCCCTTAATATTAAACATAAAGTCCAACTATTTACTTAACTTTTGACATTGGGTCATATTGACACAAGTAAATCATGCAAAGTCTTGGCAGTATTGAAAACTCCAAAGACACAAGGCAGAAACTATCTGGAACTAAGAGAAATCTAAAAAAGAAATGGTCAAAGATTAAGCCGTAACAGAGCATCTTCATAGCTAAGCTGTTACAGCCCATGCCACATTATCACAACGTCCCGGGTTCGATGCCAGCCTTGGGACCTTTGTTGCATGTCATACCCCTTCTTTCTCCCCCATTTCTAGTCTCTGTCTTTAAAGTCAAATAATGGCAAGAACAGAAAAAAAATCTATTATACAAGATTAATTGTAGATGTTAATTGCTAATTTGGTGTAATCTTTATTTTAATTATTAATTAGGCTTTCTCTTAATGATGATATAAACCTGATTTATCCAGAAAAAAAAATCTATCGCAGCTGTTTGCCTGTTTGTCAGCAAAGGTTAACACATCGACACAGAGGCACTGAGATCTAATTTGATCTGTCATTCACCCCTGAGGCAGCACTGCGGTGGCGTTGTACATCCTCATCACTCTCTCACATAGAAACAAGTCATCTTGAGCTGACTCAAACAATCCTGCTGGTGATCATGTGTAAAGGTCTCAGTCCGTACTGGTTGTGGTCCAATAGTTGGGTTTTTTAGTAACAGTAGTTAATGTTCTCTCAGCTACCGTTATACAATGGCATTGATAAAACAAGTAAGTGCTGAATGGGCTAAATCCCCTCTCTAAATATTTTTTTTCCCTGGCAATTGTCTACCTCAGCTCCACAGAGAACACACAGGACAGATTGTGCTCTCTTCTCTTCTGCCTCCACACTTCCTATCCTCTCCTAACACATGCCAATTACTTAGAAATTCTTAATAAAACTGCTGACTAGTGTGAAAAGTGCCTTTAGAGAATTTTAGTATGTCCTCTTGAGAGTGTCCTCAAAAAAAGTTGCAATGGTCATTTGATCAAACACTTAAAAAGGATGTTTACGGTTTCCTGACAAGCTAGATCTAGGCCGGGTCTTTGTTATGGTGATGGAAAACCGGGTTATTGTCACATTAACACCCAATGTTGTACCCTGTTTGTCTGTCAGTTGTAAAGTACACTGCTCCAAATACCAAATACGTAACACAGCAAAAGTAGTTCATTTAAACTGCTCTCAGACTACAGGAGAAGTCGGGACAATTTATCCCCCAATTCCCCACTCCTGATAATCAGCGGAGAAATCTAGTCCAGGACTGGGGATCAGTTCTGATAATCGGCCCAGAATATCTGGGAATTTTAGCGAATTACAGATCCAATCTTAAACCTCCTAAACTGTTTGCATGGCATGCATCAGGGCTGCCACAACAATTTCAATCATGTTTGATATTTAGGAGTTAAAATCTGATAAATTACGTCAGTACTTTCTCAATAGCCAATGGGTCCCGTAGCAGCTGATGGTGTTACCAAGCAAGGAAAAAACAGAACTCTCACGTCCAGTTCTCGCTGAAGAACCAACAACAGACAACCTGTGTAGACCGTGTCTCTCCAACCCCTTTTTAATCCACACTCATTTTGCCTCTGTATTTCTTGTGTCAGTGCAAAACATTAGTAATGCTGCAACAAGTTGTTGCCCCACATCAGTCTCCATTTTGTTTACATCTGCTTCCCCATAAGATCCCGTGAGGTGGTGCATTGCTCCTTCTGGCACGATAATCTTAATAATATCCTGTAGTGGTGATGCACAATTATTTTCAAATCTTGTACTGTGTGCATTTTTGAGATTAAAAGAAAAAAAGATCTGTGAAGATTCTGTTGTTCGTCATATCCATTCACTAAATAACACTTGCTATTTTTTATACTAACATGAATGTAAACGTTATTCAAAACCTAACCTACATCCAAGTCCTAACAGCAAGTGATTGGAAAATTCTTAATAAAACAAGCTCAATTTGCAACAACAGCATTGAAATTTAAACTGCATGGTTCTCTGTTTGCCTCTCTCTTTGTATCTAAATCACTTCTATCTATGCCTGTCTCCCTCTCTGTGCAGACAGTGTATTACTGATCATTATCTGGGCTAACCTTAACTCACTTCCAGAGAGATTGTTTTTGGGAGCTGATAGCTTGAGGCAAATAAAATCAAACATACCCTAGTATCTTTTTAATGAATCTGACCTTCTATCTTCCTCATATCTCCTATCTGACTGTCTTAGTCCATTTCTTTCTCCTTCTGTTACCTTGTTAAAGAGTGTCACCTCCCTCCACAGCCGCCCGACTCTCCCTTTCCATCTGCCTTTCATCTTGATCTGATCAGACATGCTCCTGATGTCTCAAGGTGATCACTACACACTGTTCGTCTGTCTACATTTAGAGCCACTCCTTCTCTTTCATATGACAAACATAGTTAATCATGTAGCAATGGTAAAGGTGACCGATGGAAAGATGCAAAGCCCAACTTCTCCTGATGGTTGGAGTTATATATTAGGACGTTTGGAGGACGCATTTATCTCTTAACCTAAACTGGCAAGGGATCGCCACCATACGTAACTTGGGAATGTTGCACTCAATTACCTCCTAATGGCAGTCACAAGCACAACATCTGTTGATGGAGCTAAACGGTTACATGTTTGTGCCAAGCTAAAAGGGAAGAAAGAGGACGCATCTCCGATGAACAAGATGGAGACAATTAACTGATTAAACTGACAAACCGAATAATGAATTGATTGATATGTCGCTGGGTATGACATATTTTTGGTTTGATTGTTAAACCGTGTGTTTTCATTACATAAGATACTTTTCACGTATCAATTAGATATTATAGACCACATTAGTTTCATTTCCATAAGATGCAGCCACGGTAATGTTTTTCATAGTAGACTATAGATTTAGTGTCATAACTGTAGAGATTTACATGTCTTATGGCTTATTATGAATCAGATCAATGACAACTTCAACCAGAATCTAAAGACCATATGATCTTTCCCTTACAGAGGTTTTCAAAATGTGAGGTGTGTCTCCCCTCACCTTTCAAGATTATTGCTGATGTCCATCACAAATGAACTTCAATAAATCCTTTTCAAAATCATAGAAAAAGTATGCAACCGTGTCACACTTCAAAAAGTGTTTTATTAGCCTGAATATAACAAGAGACTGGACACAAAACTCTGTCTACAGTGTCAAAGTCCTGTGCTTTGAACTGTATCATCCATCCACACTAATTTCAACACTTAGACATCCGTGCAGTATCAGGATATCACGCTTCCTGGATTGTATTCTGGATGTTGCCTTTGAATGGTATCCAGGCAACAATTACATTTCAAGTTAAGTAGTCATATAGAAAATGTGGCTCGTAGGAGCGGACATGTCACAAACCCGCCGCGAGGAGGAGAGTGTTCTTTCTTTATTTTAAAACTAATAGGCGGTCTACCAGCAGTTAAAATCTT
>NC_045742.1:17968785-17977205 GCF_008692095.1 Etheostoma spectabile
ACTGACAAAATAGGACACACAACACAGCTTGGTCCAAATGTAATTCTTTATTCTAGACTAAAACAAGGTTAAGACTAACAACAAATATAAAAGAGACAGCAAGGACGGGTTAAAATTCATATACTATACTAAGAGTCATGTCCTTATCGTTTATGGTTCAATGTTCGTTTCAGTCCAAGGCAGCAATGATGCAAATGGCAGCCACGTTTCACTCCCGGAAGCCGGGGTCCTTCTTCGTCTGGTCGGCGTAGCGTCTTCGTTGCTCCGTAGCTGGCACTGGGAGGGAACAGAGAGAGAGAGAGAGCTCTAAGAACAAAGATCACAAGCAGTACTTCACGCCACACACTCTCCGAGGATAGCCGGCAGACGTTCCTTTACTTATCTGCTTTCTCGCATTTCAGTCCTTCTCGGAGTGTCTATCGTAGACGCTTCTCCCATCCGTCCACTCGTCTCCGCTTCCGCTATCCTCCGTGTCTCTTTGGCTTCACTTCTCTTGCTTCAATTCTGCTCTGCTCTGCTCTCCTCCTCTTCCACCAATTCCTCTTGCCCTGGCCCGTTGCTTCCCCCGTCCTTCTCTCTGTGGCTCTCTGTCGCTTCTCCCCTTTTCACCGCCTTGTTCTCACACACCTGCCTCATCAAGCCCAGGTGTGTCCTTTTGTGTATATCTGAGCTTGTTAAGTCCGAGCGACAACAACAAACAGGGGGGGAGGGTCTCCAGTCTCCATAAAAACCTACCTCAGGAATAAAGCCACCACAAAACCAACATGCAATACACAAACTCAAGACATGCCACAATAAACCCAACAGAAAACACAGCAACACATGCAATAAACCCAAACCAAAATCACAGCAAGCCCATGCAACATATCACAGTGTAATCTACCTTTGACAGACATTTTGTGTGATTCAGATAATGTTGCATCTCAGTGAGTAGTGGTTTGATTCATTGGGGTGTCTTCACCCTACTTTCCACAACTTCTCCAAAATGTAAGCTAAAGCTGCTTCTTTATGTCTTTTCTAATTGACACAACAAAGAAGCACTCCTATAGCCTGTTATATAGGTAGCTCTTTGTCCTGAAATAATCAGTTAGTCTATTAGTAGAATTTCATCACATACGAACAAGAACAAAACTTGTTTGTACATAATATCTTGTGTGCTTGCAGTTTAGCTTGACTTTGCCACTTACAGCTAGTAGTTTATGTGTGTCTAAGTCAACGGAATATTGGTGGCTTGTGGATTTTTTGGCAGCCAGTTTCTGCTGATCTGGCAGCATGTCTGGCAGACATAAAAGAAAGCAGAAGTGAGAAAGTGCTTGGTGAGAGGGAAGAAGGGAGGAAGGAAGATGGATATGAAGGTAATTCCCAGCCATGAATTCAGTGTTTGATATTTGACCCACAGCTCTAATCGATTCTTCTTCTTCTCCCGTGTGAAACCAGCTGGTGTGTCTAGCTGTCCACTTCATCCTTTGTAAAAGTTAACTGTCAAACAATATGTGATGGGTTGGAAGTGGAGCAGATAACATCAGTTATCATAGGAAGCAAAGTCATGAATAGTGGTTGCCATGGTGAAAGGGTGTGTTTATACCTTGTTTTACACACCAGTTCCCAATTTTTTTCATATCACTTCTTGGTCTGTGTTGTAGTTTTCAATTAAAAAAGGGCCTTTTGAGAAATTAATGCATTATAAAGCCCTGAAAAAAGCTATAAAATGAACAATAGCCAAATTAATTAAAAAACATTGCAACATTAATATCTGCTTCATTTACCATAACATGAGTCGGCCACCGTAGATACAGTACGTGAACAAAAAGTGAATTAAAAGTAGAAACATATTTTGCCAAATGAATAATGGCGAAGGCTTTCCATACTCAGCCAGGCAAATTGTTCATTTTCTGCCATGGTTTCCAACCTTTCTCCAATATGACCCTTTAAAATTAGTTTAGGCTCCTTATCACATGTTGCATATGTCTATTGGTTATGTGTAAGAAGAATTTTCCTTTCTCAGATTGTTGGTTGTTGTTTTATTTGAAGAGTGTTTTTAAGCCTGATAGGGAGAATAGACTATCAGCATTCACAACAAAGAAAGTGTCAGAGGAATTAACAAAAGAACTGTGTTTTTCTTTCTTCTAGACTGTTAATCATCTCATGACTCCCAAGATTCCTTTTGTGACTCCAGGCTGGGAAACATTTAAAAAGCAGATTCAAACAGTCCAAAATGCTAGTATGGCAGTCTTGTTTTTATGTATAGCATAGGCATCCATGTTATTCCTATTTCCTTTTACATGTTCCATCTGTTTATAGCCTGCTGAAGAACATGGACAAAATCATAGTGAGCATATGTAACTCTAATGTTAGCCTTAGGAGTAAAGAAACCTTGTCTACAGTCCTGGTACTGTATGATCCAATTTTTCTTTAAGTCAAACTTTGAGTGTTCTATAAAGTGGTTCTGAGACGCTTGATTAGGTTTTCTACTGACAGCAGCAACATCACTTGTTGAATCCCACATCAATCGTCCAGTTGTGCCGTAACTGTGTCATTTTTGTCACTGCCTGTGGATGGGCTTTGATGTTGGTTGTGTGTCTTACATCTTTAGGCCTGCCTGACCCTGCTGTGACTCGGAAAGAGAGAGAGAAAAATGGTAAGCAGGCCATTTTATCTCTGTGTTTTTTTTTCCTTCACTGCGTGAATGTTTTCAGCTCCAGCTTTACAACTCGTTGCTCAACAAAAGGAGTCCTTACACAGGCAGCAGTGTCGGGCCCGTCCAAAACAATTTGGGTCACACTGAGAGAGAGAGATAAGAGGGTCCATTGAGACTCATTGTGGTGCGTAGTGCAACATCCAAGAGACTTGGGAGCAAAGATGGAAAGAACAGCGGAGAGAAAAGTGGAAAAAGTGGAGGAATGAGAAGATAGACAGAGGGGTTGGATATCAAAGAAAAAAACAGAAACAATCTTGGGTCTCAATAGAGGGATGTGCTAGGGGGGAGATGGGAAATGAAGCACTGAAAGCAATTTAGGTGAGAGTAAGAAATAGAAGAGCTGGGCATATCAAAGTGGTCCTCCAAGTTTAAAAGAAACTGCATAGCCAGGTGGGATAAGTGGCTTGTATTGAATCACAGAAAATTGATAGAGATAGAGGAGAGAGAGATTGGACATGAATGGGCGATAGAGAGGAATGAGCAAGAAGTCCTTAAAGGCAACAAAAGAATTGAAAAGCATAGAGTGATTTAAATGGCAGTGAGAAGAGAAAGAAAAATAAGTGGGGGGGACTCGGTGTGAGGATGAAGAACGGTCAAAAAGCAACATGCTGCAGACTCTACTTCTGCCAGAGGAAGAATTGTAATTAGGAGGTGAAGACAGATATTGTTGTTGCTTTTGGTATTTTGCACTCTCTTTCTCTGCTCCAGACCGTGGAAATGAAGAGCACTCTAAAACGTTATCTGTCTGGTCCTGAAGGGTTGTATCACACGTGCACACACACACACACACACACACACACACACACACACACACACATAAACACACATAAACACAGACCACCTTGGGATTCCAGAGGTAATGTCACATAGATAGCCAACCTGATAAATGTTATCAGTTCTGTCCTCAGCTCCAGTCTGTTACCTGGGGCGTCCTCTGTTTTATAGCAGCTGCAATAATGGCACAGTCCCAAACAATTACTATAAAATGTTTATTTATGGGTGTGTCTCTGTGTGTATGCACATGTTTGCATCCATGCTAGGACACAGAACATGGTTTGGCAACAGAATAAGGAATGTGACTTGACAAAAAAAAAACATCTCTCAACCTGCTAAAAAAAATCCACTCCCACACAATGTTAATAACCTCCTTCTGCATTTTTTATCAGGTGGAAAATGGCTCTTGTCCTTCAGGCACATTTATTAAACTCTCAAACGGAACAGAATGGAGGAAAAAATATGTCAATCTCACACAGGAGAGAAAGAGTAAGGGAGACAGAGATTGACAGAGACGCAGTGGGAGACAGGCAGAGGCTGCTTGGATTGCAGGCAGACCCTGTCAGTCCCACAGAGCTGAAGGAACGAGGGATTCGTTAGGAAGCAACAGAAGCTGGTTTATACTTTTAATTAGGCGTATCAGCATTTGTATTGCTCAGTTTGGGCTCTTTTCTTTGAGCAGTATCATGGAGAGTAGCATCAACTTGCATGACTGGAACTTTATTTTTAGTTTAGTTAGTAAAGATTCTTACCTACTACTACCTCCACAAACTACAAGCCTCCAACTACATCACCGACCTCCTGAACTATCATACTCCTACCCACAACCTCAGATCCACCAACGCCTACCTCCTCACCCCTCTCGCCCTGTCCAAGAACCCGACCTTGGGGGCAAAGGGCTTCTCCATTGCTGCCCCCTTCCTCTGGAACGCTCTCCCCCCAACACCTCAGACAATCTCATTCACTCAAAACCGTACTCAAAAACAAACCTATTCAAATCTAAAGCTTTTAATCTGTGATACATTAGTTTCCTCCTTCTTCCTTTTTCATTGTTATAGCTGTGGTTGAACTTATATTGCTTTTATTGTTTCCGTAAGTGTTGGATAAAATCAATCATCTAAATAAAAAACTAAATGGTGAACAAATGCAGATGACAGCAGATAAGGAAAGTCCACTGTATTTGTATTTGCGTGTGTGTATATAAGATTGGGTTCCTATGGTAACTGTCAACCAGTTCACTCCACTGTGTTTACTCAAGAAGAACAGTTGGATGAAAAAAAAAAGAAAGAACACAGAGAGGAAGAATACACAGCAGAAAAATGAAAGTTTGATAAGGAGCAAGACAATAATTGTTTTTCTCTCCTGTGATGACAGCAATAGATTGACAGCTTCTCCTCTCCTCATTATTGTGTGTATGTGTGTGTGTAGCCTGCACCGACACAGAGCTCCACAGTCTGGCTGCAAGACTAAAGGACTGGTTCGGAGTTCTCCACCTCGACGCCAACAGAGACCTCAAATCCTCTGACAGCTTCGACTCCACCACTGGACGTGAGTACATCCTCCCACAATATGTCCGTGGGTGCGTGCGTGCCTGCGTGTGTGTGTGTGTTTTTGTGTATGTATGTGTGTATGTGGCACTTTCCTGTTGAACAGACACACTTTTCACATGAGGGCAGCTGTTGACAGCAAGCGACCCTGCTCTGTTCTCTGTAATGTCAACATGTCAGCTCTGCCACGGCACACACTCAGATACAGATACTTGAAAAAGATTTTAAAAAATTGTGGGTAATCAGCCCTGCAGTTTCAAAAATGTTCCACAATTCCAGTATCTATTTTTTCCTCACTGTCTCATTTCTCCTCTAGACTTTGATACCAGCATCTTGCCCATATGTAAAGACTCACTGGGCTGGATGTTCAACAAACTTGACATGAACTTTGACCTCTTGCTGGACCAATCAGAGCTGAGTGCCATCTACCTGGACAAGTATGAGCTGTGCATGAAGCCCCTCTTCAACTCCTGTGACTCGTTCAAGGATGGAAAGCTGTCTAACAATGAGTGGTGCTACTGCTTTCAGAAACCTGAGGGTGAGGAGGGGGAGACGGTTGATTAAAAAAACTCAAGTCAAAAAGACAAAGGCAGGAAGAAAATGAAGAGTTTATAGATAAATAGGGGTGTTGGTAAAGGTGGGGACAGCAATTATCGCATAATGATAACTTAAAAAAAGATAATAAAAAGTTCACCTCAAGCAGGTATTCAGTCAATACTGAAGTGAATAGATACCAATGGATACATGAAAAGCAAATCAGTTGTTTACTAATTTGTCATTTAATTTTCATAGTTTTGCCCATCATTCTGATCATTTACGAAGACACTTTACAACTTAATTTCATTTCTGAGATCTGATGACTTAGTGAGGAGTAACAAGATCAGAAAGGCTGTAAACAAACATTAAAACTAATGTCTTTTTGGTGGAATTGTCCAATTTGTTTTGCAGAGGGCTTACTGGTTCAACACCAAATTAGCATACTAACACACATGTTTTCTATGCATTTAAAAATAAGATGCTGTATATGTAGACACAATATGGACATTTTTGCATTCATTTTAAGTTTCACCTAAAATAAATGATTATACATAATATGATCAAATCATCTGTTTGCTCATGTTCCTTCTGCTTTTGGGCTCTTGAATAACGATTCCCCACCATATCTGCAGAGTTTATCTTGGTATAGTGTACCAATTCGTATAGCACCTTTTATACAGCAGTTAATAAAATGACCAAGTTACCAAACAATATAACACTTTGAGACTAATGAACACAAGACAAAGAAGGATGAAAATGTAATATTAATGTAACAATAAAACCAATTAAGTATATATAAATATTAGGATTAATGGTACTAGTTGTCTGTAAAATGTGCATTTTGTACTGAGAATGTTATTTTTAGTGGATGATGGATTGGGAGGATACAGAATAAATTCAGGCAAATAACGGAAATCAGTAGTTGATGTGAGGACAGAGGCAATTCAGGAAGATGCATAGAAGACAGAAAGGGTGACCAATATAAGAAATCAATACGATGTTAGAGTAGCATAAGAAGGATAGCTCAAAAGACAGAGAAAGCTGTTTCAGTGAAATTATGCTGGAAGAAAAAACAGCTCTGTTAATTAAACTATTTTGTATTTTCTCTGGTTGTAGGGCTGCCCTGCCAGGCTGAGAAGAGCAGGATCCAGAACCAGAGTCGAAGGAAGAGCCTCATAGGTCAGTTGGGATGATTGACAGCTGTCAGTCACAGACTCCTGTCCGAGAAACCAACATGGCCACTTTTAATGTTAACACTATTATGAAAAATGGTATCTCTTTGGTTTCCAGCAGAGAAACTAAATCAGTAACTTTAAATATATGATACGCACACACTATAAAGCACATTCTGACATTTTATACACATGTCGTCTGTCGCCTCCGGGCAGATCGTTCTGTGTTCCCACTCACGACAAAACAGCTTGAAAAATGAGCTTGGGCAGGGTCAAATAGAGGTAACAGAACTAAATGTGTGTGTGTGTGTGTGTGTGTGTGTGTGTGTGTGTGTGTGTGTGTGTGTGTGTGTGTGTGTGTGTGTGTGTGTGTGTGTGTGTGTGTGTGTGTGTGTGTGTGTGTGTGTGTGTGTGTGTGTGTCCCGTTATTGAAAGTGACTTCTTCCCCTTAAACAGGATGTATGGTTGTTGTCCTGCAACCTTCACAGCTGTGATTGATTGTTCATCTCCCTCTGTGATTACACAAAAAACTTTGGGCACAACTAAAGGACAGTTGACCTGAGGATGGATCTAATTCTGCTCTCTATTTCTATCAGTTTAATTTTCTCCAACTCCCCCCCCCACCCACTTTCATATTGCTGTTTACTTTCTTTTTCTAACCTTTTCCCCTCCTTTCTTCCTCTCCATCCTTTCCATCTTTAGGCTTTTATATTCCCCGTTGTACCGAGGAGGGCTACTTCAAACCAACCCAGTGTCACAGCAGCACCGGCCAGTGTTGGTGTGTTGACAAATATGGCAACGAGATCGCTGGCTCTAGAAAACAAGGCAACCCTAACTGCGGTGAGACCGCAACACATACACACACTCAAACTCCTTTATGGCTAAACCAGGGTTTTGGTTATGTTTTCCAGAGTTAATGCTTTCATCCAGGTGGACTGCTGTATGTCATTCATTTCAGCCAAGATAGACTATAGAGCTTCTCTTAGTGTACCTTTTTAAAAACACAATGTACCACTGAAACATAAACAGCACCACAATTCCAACTTGGTTCTATTTCTTTGCTCAGTATTTCTCCCTGTCTCTCTTTATCAGTGATCATTTTGGAAATAGATAATATTAGGCATGCCTCTGGAGCCAGTCTGGCTGGTTTACTATCAGTCATATGTCTGATTCTATCTGCCTCTGATATTCTGCTCATGTAGCTTTGATAAAACAACAGCACCTTGCAAGTCAAGTAGGAAAATCCGTCACACCTTTCAGCAGACAGAGAGCAGTGTCAAAAGATTTGCTATAAATATGAATTTGTAGCAGTGACTGAGTTACCTTTTAGAGGAGAATAAACGCTCATAATGCTGGCTGATGTCGGTGTCTCAGAAGATGCATTTAGACAAAGAATATATCTAATTAAGTGCTTTGATATGTCAAAGCCAGAGTTAACAAGCCAGCGGTGGATATTCAAAGGGAATGGTCAAAAAGCCAATAGAAGCACTTTGCTGCAAATCAATGGTCAAGGGATTTCATTGTGGTAAAAAATAACAATAATTAGCGAGAAAGAATCCGGGCAGATATACTGATTACCAATCAAACAGCCAACTCACAGTCACAGATTAGTTTAGTCCAAAGCCAGTAATTGCAGCTTCCAATAGTGATGAGGTGTCTCTTTGGTGCCACACACACACACACACACACACA
>NC_045742.1:17977215-17982394 GCF_008692095.1 Etheostoma spectabile
CACACACACACACACACACACAAACTCTGACAGCAGCAGTCCTTTGTCTGCGGTCTAACAAGCTCATCTAATCATCAAGCTAGGCTGAGTGGCCTCAGGCTGGAGCAGCCTGGAGTTCTCCCATTCGGCTTTGCACAGAACAAACAGGTAGCAATGCAGCAGCTCTCCGCTCAATAGCCTAAACACAAGGACCGCAAACTGATTTTAACTCTGTAAGTGCCACTTACCCAGAGTACACTTGTACCCAGGTGTAACTAGGCTGTTCAGAAGGATTTTAAGGTCCCAACTTTACAAAATTCTGGAGGCAGAAGCTGAGATAATGACTCGTGTTTTGCACTGTAGCTACACAGTATCCAGCATAAGTGCAACAAAACATTTGTTTAACATCAAAATGTCTGCAGGTGTAACTTGATGTTACTGAGCTTGCTAACACCAATAAAGCCTCTCTGTGTTTGTGCATCTCCCAACAGATGAGGACCAGGAGACATCAGGGGACTTTGGCAGTGGTGGTGCCGTCATTCTCCTTGACGACCAGGAGGAGGAGCCCTCACAGAGCGGGCGGAGCCGGCAGAAGAAGAGACGGGGCCGGATTCACCCCCGAGGAGCCATCGAGGACGATGAGGACGAGGAAGACGATAAGGATGACGAGACTGGCTACGTGTGGTAGCTCCGCTCCATTTAATTCTGCCATCAGCCGACCAGGAAACTCCGTTAACTCAGCACAGATCAGAAGCCATTCCAATGTCTCCTCCTCCACTTACTTTGGCAGCAGTCCATCTTTTGGCTCCTGAACTTGCTCTTGTTTTCCCTGTCCCTTATTCATGTCTCTTTCTTCAGTGAACCTCATCCAACCTCTTCCTTTTCCTCTGTGTTTCACTTTTTCCTCAAATTGAAAACACTAAATTCATCTGATTTCAACAACTGTCAAGATCCTGAATTCTGCTCAAGCTGTCCACTTTCTGCATCTGCCTTCCCCCAAACCTGCAATCTTTACCCTCTTCTAACACGGACACACTTCTCTATTTTCTCTATGAACTCTATCTCCTTTTTTTCTCTTATATTGTCCCTCTCTCTGCTATCTCTGTATATCTATGTCAGAGCCTCTGGTTAGTCTGTGAGCCTTGATACATTAGCTGATGTACTGGATGTAAATATGTTTCCTTCAGGAAGGCCAGATTGTGGATTAAACCCCCCCCCCCCCCCCCCCCCACCTAATCCATCACTGGTTGCATTCTCATGTACTGTGTTCCACTGTCGGGCTCCTTCCAGTGTTTAAAGATGTTTCCACAACATGTTCCCAGGCTCTGAGATGCTCCCTCTTTCTCTCTCTCTCTCTCTCTCTCTCTCTCTCTCTCTTTCTCTCTCTCTGTTATTTCATGGAGGATTGTAAATTATTTAACCGTTGATCTTGAATGTCCCAGAAAGCCCAGGAAGCAATGAGATTAATGATGTATTGTCGTTGTTGTTGCATGTTTCTCATCGTGTTTCTGTAAAAGAGAGATTTACCTGGCCAGGTCTAGCTCTATGCATCTCAAACAGAAAGTGATGCCTATTTGGCTGCTACAATACTTTGTTGCTATGTTGATGCTGTCTAGTGTCTTTTTGGTTCTTCTCCCAATCTCAGGAGGTAGGAAGTTGCATTGCAGAGCGATAGCAGTGTAGAAAAGTGAACTGCAAGGCCTAAAGTCCAAATCTGTGGCGTTTCAGCCAGCTATTCTTGTACTAATTGACCAGTAGGGCTTCTGAGGCTGTTTGACTGTGCATAGACACTAGAGGAAGAAGCTGCTCCTGAGCTGGGAGGAAACATGATTTCGAGCGAGCAGAGAAGATGCTCTGTTCTACCTCCCAACACTGGATATGTTCGTGATTTAAAATTGAAATCCTCACCATGTCAACTGAGTGAACTTTTATTTGTAACTTTGAAAATTTAAGTAAAGTGGCACTTTGGGTGTCTTTTGAACCTTATAGGTCTGTGTCCATGTGTCTCTTGTTCTCCTGATGTACCATTTTCAGCTCAAGCCTCGATCGCATTTCATCTTATTTCACCAAACCATGATGAAATAAAAACACATCTCTTTCCTCACTGTGAAACCACAAACCCATTTATACGAGTTTCTCATGCTTTTTGGTTTTATTTTCTCTGAAGCACAGGCTTCTCTGCAGTAGAACAATCAAAGCCCTCCATCAGTTCTGACCTTTCCAACCTTGAGAAAGCAGCCTCTCCTGTTGGAAACAGACATAAATGGTAGCAGCAAAAAAAAAATCACTTGCCTTTGAGAGAGGAGAATCACAAGGCCAGCAGTACCCAAAAGAACATAAAAGCTTAATGAGTGTTATTGTAATATCGCAGGCTAATGGGACAGCTGACCCCACTGCCTTGAAACAGCCCACTCAGCACTTTAAAAACACATTGTACCAACAATCGGAGGCTAAAAGGACGACTGAATCTTCTGGCTTGAAACAGTCTATTCAGCAGTTCACAACACAGTCCGTCAGATACAATAGACAATGGGCTTAACTGTGCATCAAATTATGCCAGGAGCTGTGCAGGGTACAATCACCCAATTGTGGGAGCTTGGCTGGTGCAGCGTCTTCTGTCATCAGGCTACACGACAATAGCTGTCAAGAAAATGTCTCATTTGTTCATCTTTCATCCCATGCAGTCAGCTGCATTTTTCCTGCATTGTATCCACCTTAATGCTTAATTTGCATGAATTCTGGGTTTTCCTTTCAGTGAAGCTGCGTCTGCGAGAGTTAGCAGTATATTACAAGGGTTTTCTCCTGTCTTTTTTCTTTCTTTTTTTGAAAATAATTGACATACGAACGTAGCCTATATAATCTTTATAAACAGATATCTGCACATGCATTGATCTACATGATATATCTGCATGGTTGCAGAATCTGTAGGACAAGAGTTTGACGTTGGAAACGTTCTGGTTTTCCTTTGTAGTCCATATGTAATCCGCGTTGTACCATATTGACCAATCTCATTGGAGTGGGCTTTGGTTGCATGCAAGTAAAGGTGTACGCATTGGCCGAAATTCAATCTCAGAAACCATCGGCTAACCAGCTTTTTTATTTATTTCTGTTGATAGAGATTAGTCACCTCTCAAATCCATATTCCTGTCTCAGGTTGCTAATTGGACCCGACACACAGAAGAGGAGGTCTTGGCCTGGATAGCTTCTGGCTTCACAGGAACGCCCCAAAATATTGGCTAAATTGTCATCAGACCGATATGCGATAAGTTCCAAGATTGCAGCCTATCACACCTGAAAAGAAATGTTGGCCAGTTTTGGAAATACTTATTTTTCCTATCTAGAGTTAGATATTACTTTGATACCACTCTCAAGATTGTTTAGTAAAAAAAGCCACCATCAGCAACCTGTTAACTTAGCTTAGCACAAAGGAGTATGGTCGTATCTCCCATACCTGTAGCATACTGCTAACTCTCGCAGATGCCAGTTTCAGAAATGACCAAAAGTTTCTCCCATAATTCACAGAAAGTTTTATGTGGCTATGAATAAGATGGATATATATTCAAATAATCAAAATCCCAAAGTATTTGATGGCCCATTTTTGATGGCAATTTTTTTTTTTCCTAACTTGTAACATCATCCCCCACAAGGCAGATGTATGACCAACGCTCACTTAAAACCATCATTGTCACCACACACAGACACACACACACACACACACATACACACACATTATTGTTTCTATTTCCCTCCGCTCTCCCACTCACTCTCCTGTAGTGAGTTCCATCTTCATCTCAGTAAGGGAGATGTGGGGTTGTGTTTTATCCTCAGGGCACTCTGTTCCTCTGTTTCATTGGCTGCTGTTTTATTATCCACAGAGGCTTTCCTGTCAGGTGAATCCTCCCATAAGCTATTGATGCAATTGCTGGTCCTTTTTTGGAATAAAATGGAGCAGCTTGATGCAGGTTTGCACTTAATTATTAGAGTGCTATTAGAAGGATGTTTGTCTTTTACCTTTAATTTTGAGGAGGGGTTAACCATTGAATAAAACCATTTCTAACTTTGGGAGCGCACACAAAGACCAGGCTGCAAATGGAGTCTGTTCACAGTTTAATTTTGCGTGCCTACCAAATAACTCGGCCATGTGCCATGATTGCTACTTATTGCAGGTGAAAAGTCCAAGTGGCTCTCCAAAGTTGTCAGGGTCCAGAGTACTGCCACAGGTTCTTTCAGGTAGTTGTCATTCTAGCTGTGTGATCAAGGACCGATTTAGACCTGCAACCACATGGGAGTGCAATTAGCTACCTGACAAGAAAGAAATCTAGCAGTGCTCCAGGGCCTGAGGACCAGATTTAAGGATCACTGGTCTAAAGCCTGCACATGTAATTGGCAGAGACATTGTAATAAGTAGGGATCATCTCTCCCTAATCTGTCACAGCCCATGACTCCCACTCGCACCCTCTTTCATGCTTGGTTGCCGCTGCACCAGCCAGCTTGGTAAGCGTCTAAACCGACCCCCACATGCCCCTCGGTGGAGGTTTCTTGGATCATTCGCTTCAATGTGGTAACCAACAACACCATTCCAAATTAAGGAATTTAGAGCGAGATAATACTGTTCTCGTTAATACTCTGCTAGCAAGGTCCCTCTGAAATTACTAAATTGCTTGGTGTAGCCTTCTGCTAAATAAATTATACAGGAAACAACTCATATGCGGATCCAGGCTACACTCCTGGTAACAGTGATAAATTAAATTGGAACTTTTAGGTGAGCAGTCAGGCGAGACCAAACCACATTAAAAGGAGTGTCACATTACCCTCACACCAATAAATGCATTTACCTATATGGGTTTTCTAATTCATTTTTCCTAATCTGATTGTTGCTACTCCACCTTGTCCACCAGGAGCTCTAATGCTGTTGTCACTGTGTTCCTTCCTGAAACAAGTCCAACACAAATGTGACTTGAATTTATAAGCACAGTGTGGGACACCAGTGCCCTCTGGTGGTTTGAGTCTGGCTTTGAGTAAAGGACTAGTCCACACTACAGCTGGTTACATGGGCTTCCAAATCAAAAGTACTGCTCTGAGGGCTGCCCTGGTGGCTTAGTGGGTTAAGGTGCATATAGTTATATAATTGCAACACTACCCTTTGTATCTTTTTGTAATTCACCATCTCTCTCTCTCTCTCTCTCTCTCTCTCTCTCTC
>NC_045742.1:17982404-17987214 GCF_008692095.1 Etheostoma spectabile
CTCTCTCTCTCTCTCTCTCTCTCTCTCTCTCTCTCTCTCTCTCTCCTTGTTTTCGCTCAACTCTCCAATGATAGCATAAAAGGCCCAACAAAAATACAGTCTCAATGGATAAACCTTGACAGCAACATTTTATTTATTGTCACTATCATAGTACAATGTCATTTATTTTTGGAAATATCTATTTACAATTGCATAAATGTAGTGGTTAACATGGTCAAACATAGCATTATAGTTTGCATAAGAAAGACAATTTATGATGATAAAAGACACCACAGAGGATCAACGAGTCACATGTGGTCACATGTTTTATTTGTGTTTCACACAGTTTGTTTCTTGTAGAATCAGAGGTTTGGAAGGGAAGACCTCCTTGTCTTGATTTTGTATAAAACGCTTTGGGGTATGGCTGTAGATTAAGGCACTGGACTAAAATGTTTACATAATGTTTGCTGCTTGTCAGGCATTTTCATGCTTATCCATTTATGTTGACTAACAAGCAGATTTGACCTCTGCACTGGCAACACAATCACTGTATACATTTTTAGAGGCTGTATAGCTCCACGTCAGTCAAATGGAGCTAAGAGCTGGTGGGCGTCTCCTCTCACCAGCGATTACTCTGAGCAGCAACTTCTAGATCCATGATTCGTGGTAGTCGACCACTAGCACCACCTTCCAGGTAGCCCGGCTTCACTGCGGGGGTATCTGAGAGCCTCCTTTTGCTCTTGTTCAGGTCTGGATAGGAAGATAAATTACTTAATCAATTTCACAAAAGGGGACGGGCGCCCCCCAGCCACGTTAACAGATGGAGAAGCAGATCTGAATCCAAGCTAGGTCATCAGATTCTTACCTGAGATTGCCAATAACATCTTGCGTCTGGCTCCAAAGGTGGAGATGCCCACTTCCTTCAGATCTTCATCAGACAGAGTCAGGAATGTCTGGTAGTCAATCTGGATGAGCACAGAAAGCAGTTGCATCATGATGCTCATTCATGATGCATAACACTTTTGCTTGAGGAAAAGTGAGTGTATGCTTGTTCATATATGTCTGTGGTTCAGGCTCTGAGGCAAGTTCCTCCACACAGCGTGATGAATGTGTAAGTGATGACAAAAATGTTTGCGTCAGAGAAAATTAATTTAGTCTATACAGAAGTTACCTCTTGTTGTTCAAACACATCAATGTATTTGATTAGGCCCAGTTGACTGAGCAGCTCAGGCAGATCATCCATCATTTGGGGGGAGGGGCTCCTCTGACTGCAGGTTGACCCCCTCCTCGATGAGCACACGCTTTCGAAGTAGCTGCTGCTGCTCGGGAAGCTCTCCGCTAGACAACACAGGTCAAAATCCAGAAGAAAAGGTTAAAGGTGGCAGAGAGAAAGAGACACGCTGTGTTCCAAATATCACACTTTTTCTTTTTACAATTAGTACGTACTGTTGCATGCAGAATGCTGATTACAATTGGAACATACTGCTTATTCATAACTATGCGCCTTGAACTTTGGCACTTTGAAGAAGATCAGAATATACAGAAAAGTATGCTGGTTTGGACACTGCGAAATCTGACCAAATGCAGTATAACATCCTGGTACTTTTTGGCATACTGCATTTGACATACTACATTTTTCTGGCATACTAAATAGTATGGTAGTATGGGTATTGGTAACGCAGAGACTGTTTTGTCGAGCTTACAGACACCCAAATGTCAGACTTACGGGGTTTGTCACTTCTGCTTCGGTTCACTGAGGACGCAAATGCAGGGAAGGAGGACATGGATGATGCAAAAGTAGACGGGGGTGAGGAGGGGGAAGAGGTGGAGGAAGACGATGAGGAAGAGACAGGCAGGGATGAAGATGTAGATCTACGTCTGTCCCTCCAGTTCTCACAGTTGCTCCCATTACACACCTTTCCCATCTGAGCAGCCCATGTCTGGAAGGAGACAGAAATTGTAACGACATTAAATATGAGTTATTGTTTCTTTCATCTGCGAAACACTTCACAGCAGCCGATTGTACGTCTGTCACTATCCCTTTCTTTCATCTCTCTTCTCTTAGTCAGTGCTAGAGGTCATAAGGCAAATGGTGTGATCAAAGTGATCACATATTCTCTTGTGTGAGAGAGTTTCAGTGAACATAAGACATCATCCAAAGGTTTAGTCAGAAAGCTCATGTGCCCATGTTTGCTGACCTGTGATAGTAGCACTCTCTCACTGGAAATGATCAATGTGGTGGGCCTAGCGCATGCTTCCTCCCAGATGCCTGAGTCCCAGAAGATAATTGAACTTATTGGAGGAGTGCCTTTTGCACTTATTAGCCTAAGTGAGTCTGCATCTACATCACAGGCTACAGAGCAGTTGGAGAGAAACCATTCAGGAAAACAGGCTGCTAAGAAGTTGCTGTGTTGACTGAGGCGATGGTATCAGACTCCAGGTAATTGAGCATAGAAATTGGTAGTGCAAGCCCCACAGTGTGATAAATGCTTTAAAGTGTTAGACAGCAACACTAAGAAATGAGGCTGTATTAGTGGGCCTTAATAGGGGTGCTTGTTTTACCGGACCGAACAAAAAACTGCTTTAGCTGCTCAAAAGAATTTAGCAAGTTCAGCAAAAGTATAGAAGTCAAGTCTCAATTAACAATCAAAATGAACCATGCTAAGTTGGAAGTCCTTTTTATTTGAGTTTGTTAAACCAGACATTAGGTTAGCTCATTTGTACCTGTTGCTGGCTGTTGCTGATGCTCAGGTAGGGTTTGTAGCTGCGTCGGCTGATGTTGCGGAGCTCTTTGACCGCCTCGGCTGGCATGGACTTGGAGAAGCCGAGGCCGCTCCACGTGTCTGTGGGCTTCTGGACCTCTGTGACCACAGGTTTCCTCTGCATGGCTGACATAACAAATACAAACACACACAGAAGGAAAATAAAGACTTGAAACCTGAATTACAGTTTTTTTTTCCAAATTGCTAAAACACATCTGTGGCATTTCCGGCTCATTTTATCAAAAATACTTAATAAAATTCACAAAACCACACACCCAAACTGCAAAAGCCTCATATATCCTGCAAAATGAAGCATTGCAACCAAAACTACATAGAGCATTAACAAAATCAAACTTTTGCACCAAATGGCACACACTTCATTTATATTACCAAATTTGTGTCTAACCAACTACACACTGTTGGGCATAACTCTCATCTTCAGTATGCGTTGCCATAATACTAAAATAGTCCAAATTGTGGAAAAATCTTCAGAGTCCCAAGCACAGCAATATTTGCAGATACAGAAACTTTTTTTCACAGTCAGTGCAACATATGCACAGCAGATATATTTACGTTGGACTGAACAAAAAAACAATAAATTGAAAAAGAAAATTGCAGGAAAAATGTTTGGAGAAAATGTATAGAAAAGAAAAAAAAGTTGCTGACCTATGGTCTTTTCATAGTACTTACTTCCTGATTGAAGTGGTAACAATTAACCATTGAGGTGCTTGGCCACGTGGCACATATATTAGCCAGTTAGCTCTTGTAGTGTCATGTTGAATGGCAGTGTTTTGAAATGGCAAACATGTGACTTTATGTCACATTGTTGTGTCTTATCAAGAGAACCAGAAAAGGTGTTTCGACTTTTGGCGACTTGAGAAGAGGTTTTGCTCATTGTATGTCAATTTAAATGACTGTGCTATGCATGTCATTTTAGTGTGTTGGCAAGTGGAAAAAACTGTAACAGATTTGTTTTTGCTACTTGAGAACAGCTGACTCAAGCTCATCACCTCATGTGCTAGCTTGCATATGCTGATTTACACACTAAGACATCAGAAGGGATGTTAGTATTCATTTTTCATGTTTCTGGCCACTATGAATATTTAAATATAATATTTACTCTTCTTTCAGCTGCTTTGCTGCTCCCGATTGCAAGATCTATCTTGTTAGCGTTTAGCCAAAACAGCTGCCTGTTGAGTCTGAAAACAACAGTTAAGAGTTGAGAGTGAACTAAAATATTAAAGTTTCAAAACAAAATGAACCAAAAGATGCTTAACTTCTCCTTCGTGTTGATGGAAACTGCAGATTTGAGTAACAATTTTCTGTGGGTTTGTCACTATGAGTGTCATCTTTCCCATTACACATACTCATTTGATTGTGATGCACTTTTTAGGAGACATATTTGAATTAGCACACACTTTCAGAAAGCTGTGCTTACAGGCTGTATTGAGCAAAAATAATTAGAATTCACACTTTCTGTAGCACACAACAATGCATATAGCCTCAGTCCACCCATCATGAAAATGCATTGCAGGTTGTCCACGTCTCCTCTGATAGTCTGAATTGGACAAGCTGGGTTCAGGTGTTGAATAATGAATCACAAACAGTGCCTCTCCATGCCAGCATGTGGCATACTTAATGAAACTAAAATTGCTGAGACTGAGACAGGCAGATACACTCTCAAATGACAAACAAGTGACACTGGGTATCTTCTGGCAGTAGAACACGACCCATATGCAAATGCGTGATAAAAACTGTTTCAGCACTCCAAAGAGTGCGATATCAATGGGACCAATTATAACTGGTGGGTTGTTACTTGAGTGGTATGTGTGTGTTTGTGTGAGTAAATGTCCCATTCATATACTGGCATATGGGTGTCTTAATGACTGTGAGGCAGATGGCCCATTCAAACTGCTAATTCATAATCCCATAAAGCAACACTGAGGGAATTTAGTACCATTTGGCTGCAGATCTTCCCAGTATCTTTCATATTGCATGATGGATGAGGTACTGTTTCCTGTATGTGTGCGCGTGTGGTTGTGTGTGTGTGTGTGTGTGTGTGTGTGTGT
>NC_045742.1:17987224-18021256 GCF_008692095.1 Etheostoma spectabile
GTGTGTGTGTGTGTGTGTGTGTGTGTGTGTAAATGTGTGTACACATACTCTACTCTATTATAACTTTGGCACAGTGCAGCCCATAACCAGGTCCCCTTCATCAGTTTTCTTGGCAGTGAAATGGTCCCCCTCTATGTAAAGCCTGCCTCTGCCCAGGATATTACCGTGTAGCCTCCATAACATTTTGGAATAAACTAAATAGACACCTTCATCTTGGATAATCACATGATATTAAATCATGTTTCTCAACAATATAGTTGATACTTTTCAGTTTAATTTATGAACTGAAATGGCTTGGTTGTATATAGGTGGCTGTTTAACAAGCGAAACAACAATATACAGTAAGAGTGTTTGGGCCAAATCTCCCTGCAAATTGTGTTTTTAATATATCTATCTGCAATATACAGCAACTATAGATCAATAAAGAAAAGAAATGCTTGGTTAGCAATGACCTAATTGTTGCTGTCGAAGCCTTTGCAGAGCTCTTGAAACCACAATAAGAAAAAAATATTAAACATTTAGGAGCACTAACCTCGGTTTGCCAGTAGTTTCTTCCTCTCATAGTCATAATCCTACAACGCACAAACAGGAAACAGAGGGGGTAAATATTGCATGAAATTGAATTCTTTTTTTCTCTGGTTACTGAGCATAGACAGGGCGGGAGGGGGGCTAACACTTCCTGCCACTGTGGCGGTAAACGTGTTAATCCTCCACTTTGAGAGTGAGAGATGAAAAATAGGCGGGGTAGCGAGCGAAACAAAAATTGATTCTCAAAATGAATTGGGATCAGGAATGTGAAAATCCATAGGTTACAGAACACCATGAATATGTAAAATGTTCCTGTTGTTTACAGATTCAAGGCCTTAAATCTTTTCTCATCTGTCTCTTTCTCTTTCATACACCCTCCTCCTCTACAAGTCCTTCTCTCTAAAAAACTAACACACCTTCAGTGTCAAAAGTCTCTCAGGTGTTCAACAAGACTTGACTGTCTTTTCCTCTGAGATTTAGTTTCAGCTAAATAAGGTTATATATTAGATGCAATGCATCATTTTGGGAAGAAAAAAAAGCGACCTGCAATTCCTGTTTTTCCTCACCTCAGCCTGGGATGAGTCAGTGCGAACATCCTGAGCCAGCGTCACATCTCTCCTCAGGCTGTTCCTCCGCTCACTCCTCTCTCCCTCAGTCTCTGCATTCAGCAATCTGGCACATTCAGGACCCACACACACACACACACACACACACACACACACACACACACACACACACACACACACAGATGGAAAAGCAAGGCTATGTTACAGTAAAGTGTGATGGCTATGTTCAACATTTGAGAGCTTATCAACATGTTCTTTCCCTAGAGCAACAGCAGCAATTCTGTAGCAGGGTTTCAAGAAGCTATATAATTATAGCTGCTCCATAAAAACTGCACAGCAAAATAATTTTATCCAGAGAACCGCTAAAGGACACAAGGTTTCTCTAACTGGGTTTTCTGTGTTAGCAAGAGATTTGTATACTGTCCAATGATCTGGCACATGCAGGTGTGTGTGTTTGTGTGTGTGTGTGGGTGTGTGGGTGTGTGGGTGTGTGTGTGTGTGTTAACCACGCTGTAGGCGGCAAAAATCTGGGACAAAACCTTTGTCCCACAAGATTAAAATTATTTTTAGGTTACTTGGTTTCCGGTTTAAATTACACTGAGGATAACACTAAGTCATCAGGAAATTAATGTAAGCCAACACAATGACCCCACAAGATGAAAACAACTGTATTTATCAGTGAATGCTCACCTGTAAGTTAGTGCCTGCCCTGTTGAATGGCGTCTGCCCTGGACAAATACCTTGTTACTTTCAGGACCCTGGAAACTCCCTCTCCGTCCCATCATACCCAACCTGCTGATGCTGCTGACTGCATCACACACCTCAGATGATGACATCACCCCGACCTTAGAGCTCTCATCCTCTGATTGGCCAGACTGGTCCTCATTTTCTAGGATCTGAAGGAGAGGAGAGAATTTGCTGCTTTGTTTGAATTCCTAGTGAGATGTTTCTATCAGGAAATGTTTGTTTTGTACTGACAGCAGACTGTATGAACTGTGTGACTATAAACAGTAACAAACCTTCTCCAGTGGCCGGCTGTCTGTTCCCTTCAGTCCTGTCCTCCCCTCATCAGTGTGTGTGGTGAGACCTGGTGGAGGTGAGGGGCGGGGCTTAGTACCAGTCAGCTGCTCGGGAACTAACACAGAGCCTGAACAACAAGAGGGGACATGAACAACGTTGTACTGCTGAATAAAACAGGGGGACATAAAAAAGACACAAGGTAAAACACAAGACACAAGTTTCCATCCATGGCATATTGTGAGTGTGCGTATAAAACAGCCTGAATACAAACCCCAGAATTATAATAATGATGTTGCATTTTTGACAGTAGTTCAATTCAATTCAATTCAATTTTATTTATATAGCCCTAAATCACATCAATCAACAGTTATCTCATTGCACTTTTTATAAAAGAGCAGCAACACTGTGGCTTTACAATTTCAATGACGTTTGGATGAAAACACACCCACAAAGGTACATATATGTTGTCTGCTCACCCAGCTCAGAGAGACGAAGCTGCTGCAGCAACATGTTGAGCCAATAGTTTGTCAGCCCGTTGCCGGCTAACACAGGGTCAGGGGTCATCTCGGTTACCTTGGCAGTCTCACAGGAATCCAACCCGAGGAGCAACCGGCGGGCCTCATAAAGACAGGAGATGTTTCTTTCCAGACCTTTCACCACCACTGACTGATACACAAACACCAATGCAGAGTTTTACATCAGAATTCAACCCAACACAGCATGTGAGACTACAGGGGAGAGACGTTTTGCATCCAAAATCAAAGTGAACATTCAATAAGCATTTACTTTTTAATCTGGTGTGTATAAAAAGCTCTATAGTGAAGTCCTGGATTGAAAGTGAATTTAATAAGATGAGCCGAACAGGCAACAAAACAACAAAATTACCATTTTTATCGTAGATGGTGGGGGGAATCTAACAAGAACAAAGCAGCAAAGCAGCATGGATAAAGTTGTACCTTGCTGGTCTGTTTTACTTTGGGCTTGACACTAATGAAGACTCCGAGGTTTTGCATCATCTGCGCTAGTTTACAAGGATCTGTCTCCCCATCTTCCCGCATGTCAAACATCAAACACACAGGCAGACAGTCCTAGATGTGCACACAAAGACACATATGCCACACTGAATGTTAAATAACAACAGATAAAGAAAACACAAGAAACAAGGATGTAAAATACATTTTGACTAAACAAAAAAACTAAACAAACAAATGCACTTGCTGCCTCTTTAGATTGTTCCTTACAACATTTCTACCCTAACAAAAACAAAACAGCTCACTGTACCATGAGCTGCTGCCGTGCCAGACACACTCCATCAGCGCTGCCCTGGATGAGCAGTGACGGAGGGCCCTGAGGAGCACTAAGGTCTGGTAGGATAATCTGGGTCTGGGTCTGGTGCATGACGCTCAGGAAGTGAGCTCCGTTCTGCCCCAACAGGAAGAGATGCTGCTGGGAGGTGACATCCATCTGGCTGCTCACTATACCGCCTGTGACCTCTGACCCCAGAAGCAGCTCCATCAGGATGCAGGTCGCCTTCTGCCAGGTGAATATGTATAAATAGACAAAATGATATTAACCATCAATTAAACCTTATAGTAAATGTGTATAAATAGGTTTCATATTTTGCCCGACACTAACCTTTACAGCAGCTATGTTTCCCTGCAGGCCCCAGACGGTGCAGCAGCTTTCATAGAAGTTGGGTTGTGCCTGAGGATGTGGTGGCACGGCCCTGAAGCTCACACTGACCCCCAACGTCTGCACTACGTGCTGAATAAGTGGGGAGCTTGCATCTGGCAGAGGCTGGGGCACCAGGCTGACTGGGAGGTCAAAGGTCAAAGACAATGGCTGCAGGTCCTAAGACGGATGGAAAAAGTGTCATGAAGAGGTGGCACAGAGAGATGGGGGGAAATAGAGAGATGTGAGTGTGGCTTTTTGACAAATCTACCTGTCTTCTTTGTGCCAGCCATTCTATTAATCATTCTATTGATCGCTGTGTCTTGGCAGGAGTGAAGAAATTAGGTTTTGAGACAAATAAAAATCTATCCTGGGTCTTTTCTGTTCAAACTGTACATGGACCACTCACTCTTATCCTCCTCTTGGCTTCCTCCACTCCTTCTATGGGTCCAGCGATGGAGACCTGGTCAATGTTTAAAACATAAGTTAACATTTAAATTCATTTGTTGTCTGTTTCCTTCAAAGCTGCAGTTAATGGCTCAGGAAAGTACCGCATTAAAGATTGTTACCTGGTTGCTTTTCTCCCCTGTACCGTTGTGTCGGTTGGAGTCGGGGAAATGAATGTGACAAGATGTGACTTCCATCACCTTTTTGATGTTTCCGCCACCTTTCCCGATCACGTGAGAGTGCTCTGTATAGGCCACGTCCAACTTTAGAGTCACCTTGTTGACCTGGATTTTATATAAACAGCCATGTCATTTGTGCACATTACTTTTTTTAGTACTTAGTCATGGGGGCAGATTCAACATGAAAACGATCCAGCCAGTATGCTGCAAAATCTCCCTACAACTTCAATTATATAGCAAAAATGTTTTCAAAATAACTTTCTAAATAAGCAAAGTAGAGCACATGTAAAAGCACATCATCAAATTTTGAAAATGAAACGCTCTTACCCTGGTTTCCAGAACTTCTAGTATCTGCTTTTTGGCTTCCAAAACATTGGCCCTCTTCCCTTCCACCTTCACATGTGGATCTAGATGGAAATAAGAGTTCAGTTAAAGTTCTATACATTAGAGTATGTCACAGTATCAATGGAACATAGAAAACAGGAAGGTGACAAAACACAGAGCACTGATATGGTGTGACTGAAAATATCAAGAATTTGTCACCTTTCTTTGACTTGGCACCAATCTTCAGCTTGGATGGCCATTTCACCTGAGTGCCAGTTTCTCCCATCACCTTTGGAAGCACAAACAATAGGAGAGAATGAGGAAAAAAACTCTTTCATTGTATGCCACGAATCCTAACACATACAATTAAAACACACACATCAACGCTTCCAGACACACAGACACAGCCGATCTCGTCACCCTAAGAATACAATGCCTCGTTTGCATTTCAAAGACTGCAATTATTTCCTTCATCAAACCTGTAATCACTGGATGCAGAGTGTGGAAAAAATGTTAAAATGAAGGCAGAGATGCGCTCACTGATTTGTAAACTACATTGCAGGAGGCTTTATGCACTGAGGAGAGCATCTACATTTTACTTTGGTTTATGAATAAAATGTTTCCTGATGTTGACTTACTCTCTCAAAAAACTCCTCTCCTGTCTCACCATCTCCATGCTTTGGAGCTGAAAGACACAATCAAACATTAAAAAGGAAAGATGAAGATAAACACATTTCAATTTTCCTACAGTGTAATTTGTCATGTTGTGTTGGTCCGCAACACAACATTCCTCTGTTTAAAACACAAGTGTGAATATGAAGCATGTGTGTCAAGTCAACATTTAAATGTTGACTTGACTGAACTTTGCTAAGCGACTGGAACAAGAGGCTGCTGGGAACATAAACAATTTTAAAAGGCCATCGCTCCACAGTGACATTTACAGGGTACCCACCCCCTATCACTATGGGTTACCCTGGACGTGAGATGAGGAATGGCAAGAGAACAGTGTGGGGTGGAGGGAGAAGGTGGTGGTTGGGGGGGCAACCACAAATTAGCCTAGAGACAGCTAATCACATCAATGGCATTTGCTGACGCAAAGACCTCCCACTTGACCAAGAAATTAAAAAAACAACTGCAAGATCAAGAAGGAATGTGTAGAAAAAATTTGCTCCTCAGCCTATCAGAGTGCAGTCTGGCAGGTTATCACCTAAAGGGACGAGATACAATATTTACTGCCTGACTGACGTTGCTTAAACAGCCGCAAAAGCACAGTCCCGCATGCACACACGTAAAAACAGTCCACGGTTATCGGAGCTGAATTCACTCCAGCTTTCATATCAAGAGTCTGCGTGAGGACAAACAGACAAACATAGGCCTCTACCTGCAGCAGTAGCACAAACAGAGTTTCAGAAACACAGGGGAGGCATTTGTCATAAACCTGCCAAGCAGTGATAACTAACAGAGGCAGTTACCTCTGCTTCACCAACAGGAATGTTAATAGCAAAAAATACTTGTAAATGCATAAGCCATTGCAGGCCATACATCACAATGATGCAGCAACAGGAGTTAAGAGGATGGCAGTTATACTGATGGTGACAACAAGGACACAGCCAGCTGAAGGCCCTGACAGACACACAGGGTCAGGTAGATAACCGTGAGGAATAGCACACAGGGAGGCCATGAGAGGCATCAGAAAAAGCAGCTCATAGAGGAATGTGAGAAAGAAGTTGATAACAATGTCAGTGGAAAACCATGGAGTCCAGGTGCATGGTATTGACAGTAATATGTCCATCTGACATCTCAGCTCACTCACCATACAACATGTTCTCCAGCTTCTTCCTGTCGATCCTGAACCTCTCCTCCACCCATTCCGGGTCCAGACTCTTCCCTCTTGCATTCTCCTGCCCATGCAGAGAGCTTGCACCTTCTTCCTCTTCCTCATCCTCTTTTCCTTCCCCGTCACGTTGGGCCTCGCTGGGCTCAGGCTTTGCTGCTGAGCCGGGTTCTACGCTAGTTTCCAAGTCAGGCTGCTGGGTTGCCACGGTCGCCGGGACAGGAGAGCTCTCCTCGGTGGTGGTGGTGGCCATAGCAGGACTGAGCCTTCGTCAGTGTTTGTGTGTGTGTGAGGATGTGTGCATGTGTGTGACCAAGGAGACCAGCAGGGAGAGAAAAAAAGGGGAGAGAGGGGCAAGAAACACCCCCTTTTTCTTTTCTTTAAATCCCCCGCCCCCTTCACTTAATTTAGTACACAAATCCAACTCTCTCTCTCTCTTCAACTGTTTGAGGCCTGAAGGTTTTCCTGCTATGACATTGCAGTGAACAGATGTATAAAGAGACTTTACTCTAACACAGTCCATGTCTTCTCTATCTAAGGGGCTCCAGACAAACAAAATCTACAACTTCTGCTCAGAACAAATCCTCTGTAATCCTCAATTCAATGTCCCCAGATTATGTAGATGGATAACCAAGACCTGTGATAGGACGAGACACACATTTCACCCCCACAGACAAACACTTCTTGAAAAAAAACCTCACACACAGCTAACAAAATAAACGGGTCATCCAGTTGGGTTTCACCGCACGTCTGTCCATGTCCACCCTCCCTCCCCTTCCTCTGAATGAGAAGTACGAGGGCTTGAGATTCCAGAGGTCAGGGTGAAGGGAGTGGAGGGGTGTATCGCAGCAGCGAGTGTGTGGTGTTTGTGTGAAGGGGGGAGCTTTGCAACAATGCTTGTGATAAAAAAAAAACTCCAGTCAGAGGTGGAAGAAAATACTCTGTTACAAGTAAAAGTCCTGCATTCAAAACCTACTAAGTCAGCAAAATGTTCTTCCAGTATCAAATGTAAAATTACCTATTCTGCAGAAAAATGTCCTCTGTGATATTTCTATTATAAATTACATTATTAGACTTATGACAACGCAAGCAAGCGTTTTCTCATTTTCAGTCAAATTGTGCTTAAATCTGATGCATCTGTCACATATATTCACACGTACAGAGACTTTTCATCAATTTTCTCAACTCACAGACATCTGAAACATGACAAGATACTGCTTTTCAGTTTAAGTTTATCTTAGCAATGTGCAGCATTTTATAAGTTTTTATGTAAACTCTTTAAATGAAAAGTAACTAGTACCCATAGCTGTATAAAGTAGCATTCAATGAATGTACTTAAGTAGAGTACTAATACCTCCTAATTGTACTTACAGAAAGTATTTACAGTTTTTCTCAATCGCTTTGGCACAATTGTCGAAATGACTACTAAACGTTAAACTGTAAACTGTATGATTATTAATATGAAGATTATGTCAGTTGACTATAGTCTTTTGTAATTGCCAACATAATTTGCGTTAATTTGTTACTGAATGATATTGCTCTCAAATGCAACTATACACATGTTCATTGTGTAAATCACTGCGCTAAATAGAGCAACCAAAACACTGCTGTCACACATACTGTATATTAGATAAGTAATAGTTATATGGTATTGTTGAAATACCTGTCAGATGGATAGACTAAGGCTAGATGGGTAACAATTCAATTTCTTCACAATTTTGACTAGCCAAATGTAAATGCTGTCCAACTCATAACAAATCAATTCTCAAACACGTTTACAGTATACTGCAAGGGGAAGAATTTTACAGCTGCAAGTTGAAGGGGCATAAGAAAGGGGGTGGTGTGGTGAAGGGGAGAGGAAGGGGGAGAGGGGGACACAGGGGACATGGATAAGCCAGAGAAAGGCTGGTCGAAGCATGCAGCCTATGTTTTTTTCCCTTGTACATATTGTTCAGTAGTTCCTGATAATTTTGCAGTTGTATATCTTTTTTTTTCTTCTGTACAAGATTTCTTTATGTATATGCGGTTGGCTGGTGTGTACACACAATGAGAAGTTAATGTTTTGTTGAAAGTATAGTGTTTGCCATGTCTACCATCAGTACTATTCAGCTGCCCAAGTATACGTTGCAATTGGACAATATTACATGTCGGGTAACTATCACTTTCAGAGTACAATGCCATTTGACAAGATGTCTTTGCATTGTGGCTGCTTTGGTCTAGGCAGTGATTTAGGAACCTTTTTGTTTTGATGACAATGATTTATTCATTGATGGATTTATTTACATATGAGTAGTTTATTCTTTTGATTGTGTAATCAACTTTTGCTGGTCACATAGAGAGGTGCGCTAAATGTACCACGTGGTGTGATGATTGTACTTAGAGTTTTGACATTGTCAGTTTGTTTCAGTAAATGTGCCAAATTGATTGAGAAAAACTGTAAGCCTACTTAGTTCCTTTCCACCACTGCCTTCATTAATACCCAGCTCCATTACTTTGTAGAAGTGGAGAAGTGGTTTAAAAGTTGCAAAAAAGAGCTAATGAGATTTAGAAAATTGCTTAGCACTTATTAAGTCCCCTCCCTGCTTTACATTTCCTAAACTTGAGAACTCGAGTACAGACTGAAACATGGTAACAAACTGCCCAATTAGTCAGGTCTAGTGGGACTCTGTTTCCAGCTCAACTCCATGTTTTCCGTATTGCCCAGAAACATTTGGCCCCAGGCGAATCTGCAAATATTATTTGGCAGTGCAGAGATTTTACTAACATTACAAACTACTGCAGGCTAGACTCATACGCCCGAGGAGGATGGTAAGTGAAAGACAAAAATCACTGTGTCACCATGGAAACTGGAATAACTTATTCCAAGTTTAATCTGACTTTACAATGGCAGATCTCTTCACAGCCCCCAGTTTAGCCCCGTCTGACTAGAAGAATGTGTGTTTCCAGTAAGAGTCAGGGGGTGCGTCACTGTTTGAACCATGGGCCAACTAAAAAAAACCAAACTGTCTTGCAGGGTGACTGATGAGCTGTGGGCGGTTTACTACGTAAATCAACCCCTGAACCCATGCATGGGTGAATCCTGTATTCATCTAGATAGATAGATAGATAGATAGATAGATCGATAGATAGATAGATCGATAGATAGATAGATTTACAATAAAAGCTGGCACTATAATCCTAAAAAAAAACTTACCTTGATGTGTCCTCAGAGAAATTGTGTATGAGAGAGAAGTGCTACAGAAGCAAGAACTCTATGAATTATTGTCAAAAAGTTGATTATATAGTTGATTAGTCACGCCATGAAGCCTGGTAGTCTCTATGCAGAAATTTGAAAAAAAAATGAAAGTAAAACATTGCTTTCCTTGGTCAGCTGGATCACTAAAATGATTGATTTTTCATGAATTAAGGTATTTATTACAAATCCCCTCAGGGTATTGTTCTAGCATTGCAACAATCAAACTGAGAGACAAGCACTTGTTCTAGATGACGTTTTTAAAATGCAGTTCCCTATTTATGCAGCCTGAACCTCTAGTATATATATCTAATTCTTTACTTAAAAATGGGGTTTGTGATGTACTGGCACCATCGGTGAGTTAATTACATCTACTACTTAGTTCAATAGGCTACGTCTCCACTGGTCTGCTGTCGGTCTGTCGTTCCGGTCGTTCCCCAACGCCCCACATGGTGACGCTGTGACGCTGTGTGCCTTCTCATACTCGTCACCTGAGACACTTCCGGGTTGGTGATCTTCCGATCACATCTCGTGACAGATTTTATTTACCAGTAGCCAAACTGCTGCTGGAGTGAGAACGGCTACTTCATGGGGCCAGAGTCCGAGCCCCAGCCCCAGGTGAAGCTAAACATGCCTTTTCGGAGACAACTCTTTAGTTAAAGTTGCCGTGAAAGACAAACCATGTGGAGAGTTCAAGGTTTTGTTGGAAGAGGTGAGTTCCCCGTTTTACATAACGTCAGTGCCATGTCGTATCTTCAAGTATCGCTTTTATTAAGAAATAAACGCCGTTTATAGGTATTCCCGTGTTGCTTAACGTTAGCTGTTTTTAAGCTAACGTTAATGGTTATAGTGAAGTTAACTTCATATTTAAGAAACACGTAAACTTCTTTGTCTATTTTAGTTACTACTCTGTCAGTGCAACCGACACCGTCACCCGGTTTATTTTGGTCGAAGTGAGTGCGGTCAGCTCCTGTTACTAATGGTTACTAACCCGCGGGGCTGTAACTATGGCCCAACTGTTGTCAAACAGCAATAACGTGACCTGCGCACATGCCATATAGACACTGTATACTGTGTGGTATTTGTGTTAAATGATTTGTCTTTGTCTCTTATTATCTTAATAATTTATCGTAAAACTAATTATTATACCAATTTCTGGATTTAATTGTATTACTTTTCCGTTGGCATGCCATGGATTTACTTATAAGCTATTATAAGCTATTACTGATTACTTATATTTGTGTTTTACTCATCTCTGTATACGTTTATGTGCACATATAGTTTTGAGAAACTATACATTTGTATTGCACTGCAATACTACACCTCTGTCTTCATAATACCCTGACACTCTTTGTAATAATGACATTTATTTTCATGCAAGTCAGTGTACACATGTTATCCAACCAGATCTCATTACTTGGGTTTTAATAGCCTATTCCTTGGTAAATTGAGGATATTGCAGGACTTCCGATACTGGGTCTAAGTGCTGCTGCAAATGGCTTTTAAATCTGACCATATACCAAACATCAATTTCAAGATTGAGAGTCGTTTTGGGCATCACCTAAATACAATACAAATAAATGTAACTAATCTAATGATTGTAGTTGGACTTCTTTAGCAAGTTTTTTCTTTGAGTTTTTTTAGTGTTATTTTTATCTGCTTTTTTCCGTTTTAGACACAGATATGGTGATAATAATGGTCCAAAATTAGGTGAAGAAAAGACGCAAAACTACCACAAAGTGACACAAACCGACTACAAAGAGACGCAAAACTACCACAGAGACCCAAAACAAACCCTAAGAAAAGACACAGATATGGTGATAATAATTGTTAAAAATTATGAGAAGAAGAGACACAAAATTACCAAAAAGAGACACAACACGACTACAAAGAGACGCGAAATCCCACAAAGAGACACAACATGTGTGGGGGAATTATATTTCTTTGAAATTGAAAACGTAACATTTTGTTAAGGAGGAATGCCTAAACCCGCACCAAATACATGCACCTAAGTCTTCCACAAACCTAAGGAAAACACTGATAATGTAACGGTATCTTTACGAGATGTTACCCAAATCGGTTATATAGTTAATGAATCATTTGCTAATGATTTAATGGTCAGTTTTAAGCATGATTAATAAAATCTTACGGATGTTTTTTGGTTTCTATTACGCCGTCATATTGGCAGTAAAGCATTGTTATAATAGCTACCACTTTATTGTATGCCTCCCATAATTTCCTGCACTTTGGTAGAAATTAACAGAATAGCTGTTTTATAAAAAGGTTTCTGAAAAGGATTTTTTGTAATGTGGTGCTTATTATGCGCTAATATGTAAATGTGTTGTATTTATATAGCGCTTTTCTAGTCTTAACAACTACTCAAAGCGCTTTTACATCTACAGGAAACATTCACCATTCACACACATTCATACACTGTGGCCGAGGCTGCCGTACAAGGTGCCACCTGCTCATCAGATAAACACTCACACACATTCACACTCCGATGCGCAGCACCGGGGGCAACTCGGGGTTCAGTGTCTTGCCCAAGGACACTTCGACATGGGACTGCAGGGCCAGGGATTGAACCACCAACCTTCCAATTGGCGGGCAACCACGCTACCACTGAGCCACAGTGGTAGCGTGGTTGCCTGCCAATGGGATACTTCTATGTAATAAATTCCAATTAGTTCTTGTATCTTATCTAGAGAGTCTCTTTGTCAGTGCATAGCAGGTCAGATACACGCGCAACAATGTCAAATGTGTCTACAGTCAAGCACACATTTCAGCATAAATGGTGAACATAGTTCCCGTGATAAAGGAATAATGAATACATATTTACTTGGGTTCCTAAACTGAGCAGTTCTCTCTACCAAAGTAACTAGGGGTGTAACGATCAAAATATCGATTTAATGGTTTTATTAGTGCAGATAGACAGGAAAGGGCAGAGGAGAGAGAAGGTATGCCATCCAGCAAAGGGCAAAGGGGGTACATTACGTCTTTGAGATGAAAGTGCCATTGAAATTTTTTCTTTTTATGACAAATAATATTTTGTTTTTCTTTTATATGGCTGGAAGAGCTCAGTAATTGTTCAATAATATTTTAGTTACTTTTTGTGAGTTGATATAAATGGAACTGACGTTAAATGGGCACATGATATCGTCTCATGTCAAACGCAGCCCCTAAATTGAATCAAATCTAAATTTTCTTGGAATTTCTTTAGAAATTACAGACCGTGTTTTGTATGTCGGGTAGTTTTGAGGAGGCTGAATCCTATTTCTCCCTGACATTTGAACACTGGACATTTCTGCTCTTTTTGTCTTCCCATCACTTCTCAGTTCTGCACCGATGCCATGGCAGCACCCCCCTGCGACTTCCCCAGAACCAGGGGCAGTCTCAGGGACTGGGGGAGGTTGAGGTCATCAACAGCTCAGCTGTCCTCTCCAGCGCTCGACACGCCTCTGACATCAGGTACTTCTATCCTTTCTTTTTCACCGTTCAACCTTTGTCCATGTCTGATGAGAAAAGCCTAGAAAGAAGGAAATACACCGGGGGGGGGGTCTCACTTTGATCTCACATATTATCAGCTGATGAAAAGAAAAACTTTAAGGTCAAACCTCAGGGACTACTCTCATTCCATTCCTATGTTGTTCCTTTACCCCTTCTTTGAACCCGCTCTCCACCCGCAGCTCTCTTGCTGCCTCCCTTTCAGCTGGTTGCATCATTCAGCAGCATCTGCTCTAAGCATGAACATTGTTAGTCAAGCGCACAAAAACAAAGTCTTGTGCCTTAAGCAGAGTATTTCTGTGATGCCTTCATACGATATACTGGAAATCGAAACAGACATATACTTGTTATATGTTGTTTGTACTGTTTTTCTGTTAGCTCTCAGAAAGAGGAGGATGGAAGGAGGAGGAAGAAACAGAGGAGCTTTCAGTTTGGCTATGCTGAGCTCCCACGTTACACAGCCCTGGATGCTGTAGGATGGGTATGTCTTCATTATCAAAACATATTTACTGTTATGTCCAGTATTACTTGTATATCTGGACTGATTGGAGAAAAAGTGTGTGATAACCTGGCTTCCATGGACTATTTAACAACTATTACTATTAAAGGTGAAGTCTGCAATTCTAATCCATACAAGTTTTGGCAAATTCAGCAAATATCTCTTTGCGGTCCGCTAGCTATGTGTGCGCTGAAAAGAAAAATGGTGTTCATCCACAGTCCTGGCTCTGTAAATGGGAAACAAACAACTCATGTCGGACCGAGCCACCCAACACTATTCGGTTTGGGCCCATGCACAGGACAGGGGAATGGCTATGGTTGTATAAAGAAATGGCAGTGGGAGCAAGAGGGATGGTAAATTTGTTCTGAAGGAGCACTGACTGGTGTATTTTTTTGGGTGTTGAGTTCAAGTATCAACAATCTTTTATCAGAATCGCAGACTCCACCTTTAAATCAGTTTAGAACTAACTGTGATCACAATTACCAACTACAACCTTTATGAGAAAAAGAACAGACACTAAAGCAACCATTCAAAACCAGTGCACCTCCAAAACTGGGATCTTTGCTGCAGACGAAACTGTACCACTGTTCTCATCGCTACACTAATTTCATACTAAAGGTGCTGTCTCTTTAACTGTGTATCTAAAAACTAAAAACTCAAATGAATCACACTAGTTCCTTGTAGAAGTTCATGTTACGCATGTAAAGGTAAATACAACCATTAAACACATATGAATCAGGCATTGTGGCACATTTGGCTTTTTGCCAAAATATGAGATAGCGCTCACAACATGATATGGTTCACAGTTGCTCACACATACTGCTTACCCACACATATTCTCAATCTGCAGCTCGCTGCTTCTTTTCTTCAGCACCACTTACTGTGTAGAGGTTTGGTTGGAATGGAAGCCCGCTGACAGTTGGCTCTCCGTGACACATCGTTGGCTATTCCTGGTTTACAGTATGTTGGTACCAGGAGTAGCAATACACATCTCACATCTCATGTTCTCATGACAGTGATGTCTGTCCACAGGGTGCTGCAGCAGTTCTGTTCATGCAGATCTGCAGGAAGATCCACTCCCAGTTCTCCTCAAGCACTGAGCCAAATCCGATCCCTGGAGCCCTGACAGCACCCTCCACTTTGCACAAGTGCGGCTACCGCATCCTGCTGGAGATCTGTGAGTCGCATTATTGTTAATAAGCTCTAAGTCCTTATCATCTAAAATTTAAATTAAAAAGTTTTTCCTTTTTGTTAATTTCTTGTGAAAATGAAAATCCTAATTTAGTGTTGTTGTCTGGGCTCTCCAGTGTCTAGACGAGATGTCCTGCCCAGAGGAAGCAGTGTGTTGTGTCTGCCGGGGGTGCCGGAGAAACACGACCAAGATCAGTCTCTGTGCAGCAGTACAGGTGACGCCTTGAGCAGCAGTGAACAGGACCATCTGACTGCTGACTGCTCCCTCTCTGACCAACAGAAGCCACTCCTGAACCAGGATTCTCTTATACCTGGTTCGTTCTGTGCTTTGTGGTAGTCAAGATTGTTTAAAGATGTTTACGCTCACATTTGTAAGAGTGGTGAAAATTATATTGTTCTTTCCTGACTCCCAGAGGAATCACTTCTGTCAGCGTCCTGTCCTTTGCAGAATGATGCCAACCGAGACAACACCAAGACTAAAGATGCCAATGACAAGGTGAAAGACTCTCTTGTTTAGTTTGTGTGAAGTTTGTTTTAAAGAAAGCAGTTTTTTTGTTCTTCTTTGTAACTTGTCATCTCAGCTTTATTGTTGTTTTTCCTCCTTTTCTGTGTTTTCAGGACATGTTGTCTGATGAGGAGAGGCTGGCAGGAGCAGCAATGAATCTCAGACATGTGGGCGAAACCAGCATTCCTGTTATCCTTAACATCATTGGTAGTGATATATTGACACAGTTACACACCAAATCATAGTCTTTTTTAAATTTTCCTCTTCCCATAGCTCATATCTTCATCTCTCTGTTTATTGCAGGTCTACAAAGTTCCAAGAGTGAGAAGCACGAGGAAGCTTTTACATGTTTTGTTGCTGCAGCTCAGCAAGGTTACGGCAAGGCCCAGTTTAACACGGGTGTGTGCTACGAGAAAGGTAGAGGAGTCAGCAAGAACAAAGAGAAGGTGAGAATCCAGACAGCACACTTTACTTTCTTGAGTGCTTCATCATTCTTAAAATAATCATACTTGCGCTCCTCCTATATAAACTCTGTGTTGAGAGATCATTCTTGTGTGTTTTCTTTTCAAGGCTCTGTATTACTACTGGCAGGCAGCAGTTGGGGGTCACAGACAGGCTCAGTACCGCTATGCAAAGCTGCTCCTGACCAGCAGGGGGCACCAGAGTTTAGAGGAGCTGAATACCGCCATCAACTTACTGGAACAGGCCGCTGCAGCTGGACTCACCAAGGCAAGAAATCAAGACAAAATCCTTGTTCATCTTTCATACAATGTCGTTTTCAACTGTGGTACTATTTAACAACACCTAATATAATCATTTTCCAACAGTGCATTTTATGCGATACTGTACTTCAACTTAGACATCTCACAGTAGAAAAAGAGCGGGGAAATTAAAATAAATGTTGGTTGAATTTAATTTTGGTAGCTTCAGTTTTAGAGTGGTATTGTCTATGTTGGCTCACCCTCACGCTGTCAGGGCTTACTGGGACATTTTAATAGAACAGAGTCAACATTAATGTTGTCAGTAAAATCTGTGCTTTAAAAAACAAAAACAAAAAAAACTATTATTAAGTCAAAATGTCTTAGGTACATTCAAATTATTCAAAAGAGACAGTGAAAAGTACAACAGTGTTAAGCCGTAAAAATATAACAATTTATGTCATATAACATTTTTCTGTTTAGTTTTAGAAAGAAGAAAAAACCTGGAAGAGGCATCTCACTTTACAGCATCTTGTTAAATATGTTGTGAAGATTCAAATTACTAAACTGTGTGTTATTTAACAATTGTCTCATTGTTATTTACCATGCTGGCTGACCGTGGATCACTTTATGCTGGTGTATTCCAACAGAAGTAAATCTACTCTCTCTCCCTCTCTCCATCTTCAGGCTCAGGTCTGCCTGGCCTCGGTCTACACCCAGGAGCCGGTGAGAGACAGCAGCAGGTCTGTCCACTACCTGAAGATGGCAGCAGAGAGCGGAGTGAGTTTCCTTCTAGATGCTTCGAGAGTTTTACCTAAGGCTCCCACTGTCCCTTCTCAGTCATTCTGTATTAGCGGTGCACAACAGCAGTGGTGTAGTCTAATGTATTGTAGTGGGTATACTGCACTATATTTTTTCCTCGCATAGAATGGGCCTTTGGGGAGGGGCATATCAAAGTGTGGGGTCTGGGTGTCCTCCCCCAGGATTATTTTGAGCATCAAAGACTAATATCCTACAAACTGATACACTTTTATGCAGCAATTTATGTTGGGAATACCTTTATGTATCCTATGAGAAGGAAAACACAGATGCCATTCAAAAAAGATATCAGAAATATAATGGAATATAAAGCGGTAAGGGGGCTTTCACATCAGGGACCTAAGCCTGGATCGCAAAAGTTGACCCCAAAGCAACAAGGACAAAATAAAAAAAAAAGGCTAGTCATATTTGTCTTAAAATGTGCAGTAAAGGGAGGATACTGGCGTTAGTGTAGGCGGAGCATTTGGGCCCGGTCGCTACGCACACTACGCACGGCGCTCAGCGAGGTGCGGGTCGATGAAAGCTGAGGAAAGTCTCTTTGCATGTTCAGTAGCTTTGGTTTATATTTCTGTCACATTACTCTACCCTGTATTTGTGAATACAAATATCTGAAGGGAAAGTTCTGTCACAAAAATATGTTGCATATCATTGCACATTTTTAAGTGGGTAAATGGAAATCCTGAAGATTTTTTTGTGGGTATACTGCGTATACCTGTGTATCACGTAGACTACACCTCTGGCAAACAGAGTATCCCCACCATATTCTGCTTTTGATATCACAACTTCTCTGTAAAACATTCTTACCTAGAATTTGTGCTGGGTTAAAATAATCCGATCAATCACTTTTACTACAAATCTCCTTAGAGCTGCAGCCTTGCTGAATGTCCTGTTATTGAGTCACATGGGGCTATTTTGATTGTTTGAATAGTGACATCTTCCATCCTCTCCCTTTACTAATATGTCTATTTAAGTTCCTGGTGTTGGTTGATAATGTGTTACATTAAATTTCCAACCCCTCTCTCCACAAATGCCACCAAGTTCTTGATATAAAAGATTATTCTTGGAAATGGAAAAGCCAAAACTTTTATTTTCATGCCTCCGTGCCCGGCGACAGCTGTGGCTGAGTACCTTTTATGAAATTGCCCTTTAAGTCTTCACTACAAAATTATGAGTCTGGGCAGACATGGATGTAAACTGCAACTTGACTGGTTGGCAGAGGCATACAAGAGCAAGGCGGTAATTCTAGTTTTTCATGTGTGCAGGACGACACGGCCCTGCTATTCCTGGGTCAGTGTTTTGAGAGCGGCTTTGGGGTGCAGCAGAATCTGAGGACAGCGATTGAATATTACAAACAAGCGGCTCAAGCTGGCAACAAGCAGGCTAAAAGCTTAGTGACGCCTCCAAGGGATACATACAGTAAGGGTAAGCACACACATTTCACATTTGTATTGGTCATTTTATTTTGTTCATTTGTTAGTGATGGAACTGCATATCATAAGCTTTTAATGAGCCAAGACAGCAGTGATAATACATGTGGGAACGAGCAATGGATTTCTCTTCTGTCTCCGTCTCTTTTCCAGCAGAAGATGCCGTGTTACGTTCCATCCGTTCAGCTCCATGTTTCTCTGTAGCCGACCGTCAGCTCCAGAAGCAGCTTTCCTCTCTTGCCAGTCGTGTCTCTCTCTCCACCAGTCACCCCGTCACCCTTCCCCTCCTGCCTCACTCGTGGAGCACCGGGAGCCTGTGTGCCCCCCCGCCTTTGTCCTCCACGCCTCGTCACCTCCACCCCAGCACTGAGGGAGGAGCCTGCCAGTGGACTGTAGGGATAGGATAGTTTACTGAGCCTGCACAGGTCCAACTGAGGAATGTATTTCATAGCATGAATGTGTTTTCACCAGAGGAGAAAGGTCAAAGTTTGTACATATTGTGAAGTCTGGATTAAAGTGAATAGATTTTATACTTGATCATATACATGAGTGTGTAGACATTATGGTGTTTAAGATTTGTATTTTTGTAAGTTTGAAAGAGTTGTTGCATACAAGGTCTTATATGTAGAATGACATATGGACGTTTTTTTAATTATTTGTTTCTATAAAGATCTCCTGTGAGGAAGAAAATGTGGTCTAGGTGCCTTTGGGTGGGTTGATGATGTCAGGTGGATACTTGTTTCTCTCCCTACTGATGGGGCATTTATCATGTTTAAAAAAGGTTTGTCATAATTGTGTCTGCACAACTGTAATGCTGGATTCAAGCCTCTGAAACTGTCAAAGTGCTTTAAATTAGTGTCATAGTAAGCCTCAATAAAACCATTACCATCTTTGTAAAATAACAACTTCAAAATTAATAAAGGGAAAAGCTTTGTGATAGTCCAACCTGTTAACTTTTAACATGCCAAAGTTAATTGTGATGCACTGTAAGGAGGATGTTGTACTGTCATGGACACATGCTAAGCAAAACTATTAAAAAAGAAGTTTTATGGCTGTCTTGTTACTGTATAATTACTGTTAAAATTCCCTGATGAGCAGAAACAGTATTCTAGGAGCAGAGAGAGTTTATCTATAGTCACAACAATAACTTTAATTTTAAATAAGCAGTGCAATAGTCTGGACTTGTGCTGTTATGTATGGAAATAACTTTACAGATGAAAAATTAATTTGTCTTAGAGTCCATTCTCGTGAAATTTTTATCTAAATACAACTTCAAGTGCCCGTGTGTTCCAGGGGCAGATGTGATCTTCGTTCTAGCCCTGTAAGCTATTCATATTTCTTCAGACTACTGCATGACGTAAGGCTCGGATGATGTCGGATTTCATTACCTGAGTTGCAAAATAACAGCGGTAGATTTATTATGGTTGCGTCTCCTTTGTGCGCCGAGCGTCACGCGTCCGCGGCAGTGATTGGCCGGCTGGGTGAGGGCTCCGCCACGCCGCTCCGGGATCCTCTGGCGCAGAGAGATAGCGCAGCTTGGCCGCCAGCGAGCACCGAGCCGGGCTGGGAGGGCAGACGATGTGATCTAATACGGGCGGCCGGCAGCAGCTACGGGCGGAGCGGCACTCAAGCAGCTGTCGAACTCGGCGCTGCTTATTAGTGTGTGTGTGTCTGTGTGTGTGTGTGTGTGTGTGTCGTCGTTGAGCGGAGGCGCAGAAGCCCGGAGGCTGACCGAAGCGGTGAGTGGATGTAAATAGATGCTCTCGATGGGATATGCTCCCCTCCCAGTTCGGCGGTCGTGATGAGGCTAGGTGCTGAAGATTTACTGCGTCTGTTACATATCGACACCACTAACTCCACCTATGCATCCTCGGCCTATGGTGGATTTAAAGATGATCTAAAGCTGTTTCTGATATTTCAGTGAGGGGGTTTATTGGGGTGGCAGCAAGAAACGAGAGGCTAGAATAGTCCACCCATGACATCATCGACTTTTTCAAGTTAATTTTCTTCCCAGCTTGTGCTTTCATCTGTTGCATTTGATTTCTGAAGCAGTGGGTGCAGCTCAGAGTTGAGGGAAGAGGCCTTCCATTCCAGAGAGTAAGTTGATGAGAATGGTTTCCTCTCACAGGCCAAGCTCTCTGCAATATCTAGATATCATCTGACAATGTATTTCCAAAGCATATCATTGATGTGAAGTGATACGAATTTGATATTTCTTGTGACCTTGATACAAAAGCACTCTTGTCTGTAAATCTGTACAAGGCAGACAGTATAAATAGCTAGAGCAGATACAGATCCTGTCATGAAATCTAGCTCCAAAAATAGAGGGATGGCATTGTATTTTGTCTGTCAACAACTTTTATTATGTGAGTAAATAAAGTAGGAAAGGATGTGACTTGTATATCTGCTCGTTTTCTTTCATATTTTACTTTGCATTTCACTGTAATGCAAGCAACAGAGGTGCACAAGGAAGGAAGGCCAGCAGCTCAACAAAAAGATTAGTTTAATGATATGTGATAGGTCTTAGTTTTTAATGATACACAGGTCTTTTTAGGTCTTTTTGCTTTCCTATGACAAGCCGCAAAAATCTTGTGCACCTTATGCATGACCCTTTATTGAGGACAACAGTTGAACTATCTCTGTGTGTTTGACTGTGGCCCACTGTCCTGCAATCTGCTGTGTCATTCTCCTCACATTTTCCCTCACTAAGAGCCATCATCTCTCCTCCCCACTCCCCTCACATCCTCTCTTAGGCCCACTTTGTTTAATTAAGGGAGATCTGGCTGCATTGTCAGGGGGAGAGGAAAGAAAAGGATTGTCTGCAACTCAGATATAAAAATAGAAGAAAAGGACAATAGGGAATCGAAATTCTGGTCACTTCTTATTCCTTGTCTGTTTTTTTGGGGTTGTGTATGGATGTGTAATTTGTCCTCTGAGTCATGCAACATATTTGTTCTGATTTTTAGCTTCAGTGTCTCGGGGCATAATTTGTTGTTGTCTGGTGGAAAGCTTGAATCTTCAGCTTTTGAGGCCTTTACTGTAGCTTGACATCTAATTTTGAAAGACGTTAATAAGCCTAAACATTCAGGAAATGAATTGTCTATTAGTTCATTAGTCAAAGGGTTACTATTGGAGGTATTTATGTGACAAAAGCATTGCTGATTGAGAATAGCTGGTATTCTGATGAGACCGCTCGGCTCAGTGCAGGTAGTTTGTACCTGTTGACACTGTGTTTGGGAGTGCAGATTCAGCACAAACAGGTTGTCGTGGTTGTCTGGCTCAGTGACAGAGGGACAACACGACAACCACCCAAGGAGAGGGGAGCAGATAGGGGCCCCGCATGAACAAAGTGCACTGTCCAGGGAATCTGCTCTCTCCAAAATCCTGCCTCTGTTTTTTCCCGAGATCTTGTCGTGCTTTAAAAACTGCTGCGTTTGTATTTTCCATGTTTATGAGAAAAGGCGCTGATGATGACTGCAGCATTGTTGGCTGACAGGATGTGTATACATTTTGCTTGTGTGCCTGGGCATGTTTTTCTACCTGAAGTTGTTCACCAGCTTCCCACAGGGTTGTGACCAAATTAGATTATTCAGAAACAGAAGTGACAGTAATGCAACCCATACATGTGCTTTGTCTTAAGGTCAGAATGATTCTCTGCTACTGCCTTTGTTGCTCTCCATCTGTCTGTATTCAGCATTACAGGGCTGATCCGCCCGGAGATAAAAGAAACACGGCTAGCTAGTTAGCAGGAGCTGGCTGTCACTTCTCCTCCCCACAGACTGGCTCACTGCTCAGCTCCGGCTTTCAATGTGAGTCCTAGATGAAAACATGTAGCCTCTGACTCACTCCCAATATCATGCAAATGCAATCCAGCTTTATCTTTGTCTTTGATGAAGTGTTTTTTTTAACATTTCAACCGTGACACTCTATGTTTAAAATAATCTGCACCATAGTGTATCAAAAAACCTCTGAGACTTGCAGAGCTGCAGCCAAAGAGAACAAAGAACAAGATGGTTTTATCGGCTTTATGTTCATTTGTAACATAAGAGAAATGCAAATGAGTGACACAGAACTGAACGTCTCAACTTGATGATGTCATCCATTTGTGATGATTTCAGAGACACACACAGAAAGAAAACACGCAGATTGTACTTAGGCCAGAAATAATTAATAAAAACAACAACATTATATCATATTGTTATTACATCATATTATATTATTTGTAGCATAGTAGTTTAGTACTATATAAGCAGAGAGGCCAGAGGAACAAAGCTTTTAAAAATATACTAACTCAGTGACCATAGTGACCATTTAGAGATAAGACTGGAGACAAGTGTAAAAGAAGCTTGCATCCACAGGATGGAGAAGTGTTATTGTACTCTGACTCACTCACTCAGGGAAAATGGAAAGCGAGAAACACTTCCGTCTCTTAAATAATCTAATGAAAAAAAGAGTCCAATTCAAAGAATTCTTATCAAGAATGTAATGTTTAATGTTATGTGTTTGTGTAAAAAGAGAATACAGACATATGATTCTACATGTTTTTGTTTTTTCAACAATCTGTCAACATTGGTATGCACCTCAAAAACCCAGCATCAATTGGGCTATATTGTGTGAGGACCACAATGGAAATAAGTCCTGGACATTATTGTGTTTTTATCCTTGATTGCATTTGATGTCTTTATTTCATGTGTAATGCATCTTTGATACAATTAAATACATACCTCACAGCACATCATGCTATACACTGTTACATAACTTCTGACAGTGTGTCTTTTCTCTCATCAGCTCTATTGCGGCTCTGTATTTCAACTCAGCCATGATGTCAGTACAAACTCCTCCTCTTTCCCGCTCTGGCTCCTCCCCCTCTAATGTGGGTCTGGCCAATCGCAGTGGCCCCTCCGCTACTCCTCCCACCTCCCTCAGCCTTCGCTCTTCATACAATCAGTTGCTTGGGCGAGATGTCATCAAGGAGTCTATGGAAACTGGAAGTGCGGCCACCTTGCCAAAGAGCCGTCAGAGGTACGCAATGACCAGTGTGCGGAGCGCTATGGGGATAAGTGACAACTTGGCTTTGTCTTCTAAAAACCAACCTGTGACCAGAGGGAGGGGTCTCCCCACCAAGTCCTCCTCCAGTTCTGCCCTCTACTCCTCCTCGTCCTCCTCCTCGCTGTTTAATACAAACAACCCCAAACTGGCTAAGAATGGGGCCAACATGCAGCGAAGAGCTGAGAGTCAGCAGCTGGAGCTAAGCAGGGCCAATACAGAGGGCAAAATTCACAATGATCCGATCAATAACCCCAGTTCTGACTGGCTCGAATTTGGAATAGACAACTCACAGTTGCCCCCGTTCCGTAGAAGGACCAAGAGCTTCTTGGAGTATCATGGGAAGGGCTGGGATCTGGACCTCAACAAAGATGACAAGGAGGAGAAGAAGCAGCAGCCTCCTTCAGAGAAGGAGCAGAGCAGCCCTGCCAAGGAGAGGGAGAGCCAGAAGGAGGAGAAGTCCAGCAGCAAGCAGACCTGCCAGGAAGAGAAAGAAGAGGTGGAACCAGTGGTGGAGGAGGAGAAAGAGGAAAATGACCCCACACCCACACCAAGGCAGCCCCTTCTACCAGTGGTGGTGGAAGCTCCGCTGTCCCCCACGTCCTCCTCCTCCTCCTCCTCCTCCTCCAACAACAGCCCAGAATGGGTCCCAGACCATCCCAACCTACTCCTAAACCAGGCTCCAGTCCAGGTCAGAGAGGAGCTCTGTGCCCAGATTCAGGCGAGTCCACGCAGCCCTGCAAAGCCCCCCAGAAGCTCCCAGCCCCGGGTGATCAAGGTGGAGCTGCACCCTAACAACGAGAACCAGTTCCTGCAACAGTACCCACCTTCTTCCCCTAAACAGGCCCGGGCTGCAGAAAGGAACACCCCAACCAGGATCCGGGCACCCCCTGCCCTCCCAGATCCTGAACCAGTGATTAGGCTTCCTAAAGTGGGCTTAAGAATGGATCTGACTCCTGAAACTCCATCAGAGGATGAAGACTCCAGTTGGACCACCCTGTCCCAGGAGACGCCCTCTCCTCAGACTCCACGGGAGACAGGTTCGATATGCGTGTGCTTATCTTTTCATTTGATCTTTCTTTTTCTTATGTTAATATCTGTGTCAGCCTTTATTCCTGCTTCTATTACACCCTTCTTTTGTTCCCTCTCTTTCTCTCTCCTTCCTTCTACCTTCTACAGACTGTCTGTTCTGGAAATTTACCAAAAGCCTCTTCTTAAGCAAGCAAGTCACTCCAGTAATACTGCTGGAACCTTTAAGGCTCCTGTGAGCCACCTTATGGCGCAGAGAGTGATTAGGACGGACATAAGGATAGGATACTGCAGATAGCAGGGTGTGAAAAAGGAAAGATAAAACAGCAGAGCTGGATTTAGTAAGTGATGATTGATGCAAGGATGAATGACAAATCAATAGTGTGAGAATATGAGGATATGGAGAGAACTATAAGAAGGCAGACATGGAAAAGAAAACCAGCAGAGAGAGGAAGGGAGAGATGCTGTTGCCCACTGGGTCCCACTACAGGGGATGAGCCCCAGAGTTGCTATGACAACAGAAACTAAGTAGGGACAGGCTGACCATCACATAAATATATCCTGTCCATCTCTCTGTGTGGACAGCCTTTTGTATGCTCATATGTCACGGTGTTTTTGCTGAGCCCTGCTGTATGATAAACTCATATGTGTGTTGTGTATTGCTGTCATCCATCAGCAGATGTATGGAGTGAGGGGGACCTGCCCCCTGGCTGGCGGGAGATATCAGACTCATCAGAGGTCTATTTCTGGCACATCCCCACTGGCACAACACAGTACCACCGACCTGTTGCCTCCGGCAACCAAAACACCTCTCCCATCAATGAGCCAGACACTCAGCACGACCCACAGGAAACGCAGGACTCCCTCAAGCCACCAAACGAGGTGAGATGACCCCCAGACCTAACACATCTCTAACCTCACCTTTTTATTCAAATCTATGTGTGCAAAGCTATAGCCAGGTTCATCCAATGGGGGAAGATTGTTTTTATGTCAACATACTCAATCTCCAGAGAGAATACACAACATTTTATGATGCTGAATATGAATAATAATAGTAGCACACAAACTGATAACAATTCAAAGAGGATGCTTTAGGATACCTGCACATCCACATACACCATTCTGTGAGTCAGAGTTAAAAAAGTTATGCTTTCCTCAGTGCCATGTCTCTTCCACTCGTCTACAACATTTTAACTATGTGACTCAACCATAATAATATGTAAATTGGTAGAAGCAGCAACAAAAGTGCTAGTTTGCAAAAACATGTATTTATAAAACATATCATGAAAGTTAAATTTGAATCTTGAAAATAGAAGTTGGACAAAACAATCTTAACTCAGGGTCAAGTTATTCGTTTTTTAATTGGTTTAAAACACATCTCACAGTCTCATGATAACGTAGTCCATGAACCTTAAGATGGGAGGGAAAGCTCTGAAAAAGCTACAAGTGAGTTAAGATTGTTTTGTCAAACGATTACAAAAAAATTGTAATTCAAAAGCAATGTTTTTAAAATTAAGTAGTGACATGACAAAACAGATTTGACCAAAGCTTTAACTATTGGTCAGGGAGGAGACTCCATTATATCAAAGGCTGATGCTATAACTGGCACATATACAATCTTAGTCCAATATATTGAAAAGCTCTTGCTAATTATTGATGTGCACAGCATCATCTGTCTTTCTCTCATGTTGCACCTCTCTCTCTCTCTCTCTCTCTCTCTCTCTCTCTCTCTCACAGCGCCCCAGCAGTCTGATATCTGACAGTTCGGTGGAGCCGGTTCCGTCCCCCTCTGGCTCCTCCCCATCCTCCTCCTCCTCCTCCACTCCCTACGATGATGTCACCTCTTCTGGACCAAATCTCAACACCACCACCTGCACAGCCAACGTGAGTCACAGAGTCATATTTGAGTGTTCACTTGTTGAAATTGTCAATTTCTTTCTCTCTCTCTCTCTCTCTCTCTCTCTTGCTCTCTCTTTCTGTGTTAAAGTTCTAATATATTTTTGTGATTTATATTAATATATTGATAAATTCTGGTCTGAATGGGAACTTGCAAGTGTGCTTTTAGATTGTATTGTATTTTCCCTAAAAACTATATGGTGTAATCTCTTATTTTACCGCTGCATTTATTAGATTGAAATGAGCACACAGTAATCTCAGCCAGTCTGAGGTGCGTATTCAGCAAAGATGAATATCTCTCATATTAAGTTAAAATGAGTATTATCCTCTTCATTTATTACAAAGCAAATAAGCTCAAATAAGTTAATGCAGTAATTCCTATTTTTCATCCACTTCATTCCCTCACCAGTGTCTGATGTTAACCTCTGAATGTCTGTCTGTTTGGCTCCAGGAGCTGAAGGACTATCCAGTCTATCCAGATCCCAGTCTGAAGGCGTTTGAAGGGGCTACCTTGCGCTATGCCTCACTTAAACTCAAGTAACAAAAACACACATTATATACAGTCAAGACACATGTATAATTTCTACGTGTGTGTATTCTAATATTCTAGTTTGGGAAATATGACTTTACTTTGACTATTTGTCATGTCCTATGTTTCCCTGCAGCGCCCCAGCCCAGCTAGAGACAGTGGACCTCAACAATACCCTCTCCGATCCAGAGGGAATGGTAAGATCAGAACAATGTTTGATTTTAGAGACAAAATCTTAAATATCTATTGCTATTGGCTGTACTGTGTCACAGTTTGCGGATTTATTTACTGACGGTCTGTCATTATCTTTCATGATGATTTTTCTCATGGACACACAACATGTGTTACAATTATAGTCAAATTCCCCAAAATGTATAAAAGTGAGGGATCAAATGCATTCACACATGTGAACATGCACATGCATTCAAATACTGTGTTACCTGTACATTTGGCAACACTTTTTACATTTGATGAGCACATAGTCCTCTGTTGTTAAGTCACCTGGCCACATTTGTTGGACTAGAAATCAGTCTTTGAGCAAATCATGTTTAATCATTTGTCACCGAAGGGACCTCACCAAGCTTTGTTTGGAAGGATGTAATGAACCTGCTCTGGCATCCTGTCCTCGCTCTCTCTCTCTCTCTCTCTCTCTCTCTCTCTCTCTCTCTCTCTCTCTCTGTCTGTTGCAGTGCCACTCAGTGGTTACTTTGTGAACTGAACTATGGTGAATGTGTTCACAGCCAAACTAAGAAGCAAAGCGTATAGAAACCTTTTTGATCGTGAACAAATTTCACCCTGTTGCACGCTAACTTTTGGCTAACGTTGCATTATATTTTAGATTCCAAAAGTGAGATTTTAAGATGCTTTACTTAAAAATCAAGAAAAGCTTATGATATCCAGATATCTCAGAGTTCACACACACACACACAGACACACACACACACACACACACACACACACACACACACACACACACACACACACTTGATGGTAACTGTAAGCAAAATTAAACTTTAATAAGAACTTTGTTTGAGTACCTATGCCTGTTTGTTAGAATGTACTGTAAGTATGTGTGTGCTCTTATACTTTAGATTAAATATAATTTCAATCTTATGTGTGTATATTTGGTTATGGTTTCTTTCAGTTATGGTGACAATCTGCATACCAAGTTAATTACTGAGATCTGGGACAGTGGCAACATTGCTGTACAGATGTCAGACTGGGCAAAAAGCCAGTAATCAAACCCACAGATTAGCCAAATTTATTTGGAAGAGAATAACGAAAGGGAACAGTAAAAGCATTACTATCTGGGCTCAACTTTGACCTACCTTACTTTCAGTAATTGTACACACAGCTTTCCAGAGTAATGAAGGCTAATTCCAACATTTTGGGTTACTTCTTTGTCTTGTATTATTTATTACAATGGGGTTTGACATAATCTCGCTAAAAAACCCGGTCTTGTTTTTAACTTGTCTGTCTGACCACACTTGTTTCTTGCCCTGTGAGACTTAATTGTAGCAATTTCCATTATGAAATCACACCAATTATTTTTGGAGAGAACAGTTTGATCAAAGACAACACAATGATAGCCAAAACTACTAAAGCAAGACCTGTGTTAAATTGAAAACTGATTCATCCAAATGTGTGTGTTCCTTCCAGTCATTTCCAGTGCGATCTCTGGGCTGGGTGGAGATGGCAGAACAGGACCTATGTGAGGGGAGGAGCAGCGTGGCCGTCCACCACTGCATCAGACAGCTGTCCTACTGCAGGAGGGACATACGGGACTCAGCCGGTGTCTGGGGAGAGGTCAGTGTTAGTTACACACAATATACAGTATGTATACTACAGTGGAATACTGAATAAGTTCAACCAAAGAATGATTTGCCTTCTCAATATACACTTCAGGTGTGTAGATGGACTGTTGCTAACGGTTTTATTTTAGTCTTAAGTTTTTGAGTGCTCACCCTATACTTCTATGTGAACCCAACGGATCTTTGGCTGGTAGCAACCTGAAGGTTTCAAGATATTTAAAAGAAAGATAATGAGTAGAGTCCGTTCTTTCCTCTTTTTTGTAATTATCAGAGGCCTGAAGATTTTAAACTTTCAATTATGTCAAATATAAAGCAAGGATTAGAGAAAAGTTAGTTAAAAAAACTAATTTTGTTAGATACATTTGCTGCATCCTTGCTTGTGGTCTTGTAGGGTAAAGGGATGCTCTTGGTGCTTCAAGACCGCATGTTGACCCTTGTTGACCCAGATGATCGCAGCCTACTCCACTCTCAGCCAATCAGTAGCATCCGTGTCTGGGGAGTCGGCCGAGACCATGACAGGTAGGTGGGCCTCGCAAATGTCTTTCTCCTTCTATGAAACCTTGTTGTGTTTTCGCATTGCTGGGCATTCTTGGCTATTGGATAACCAATGTTCAAGCGAACTTGCTTTAATCAAGCTTGCTTCAAACATGCGCGCAAGTGCGTGTGAACACACTGAACATAAGACACAGTAAAATGCATGTGGTGCATTCTCGCTGATTCAGGAGATTTAACGAATCAGCAGAGGACTGAAATCAGCCTCATTATTATTTGATGCATTTGCACAAACTGCATTCAAAATTATCCCAAATTATGCTCATTGCTCCACGTTTACGTTCCAGACTGAGGACCTATGGGGCCTTCAGTCATTTGGCAATATCCCATGGTCTTAACCTTTCACTATTGAGCTGACAGTGTGCTGAGGGTAGCACAGCTGTTAATGGTGGGGACAAGCTAAGCCCTCATTGATATGGGCCCCTGAGGGTTTCCATTAGCCAGGAGCAACCACTTCAAACACTCACCCAAAGCCTTTACACATTTGGAAAAATTAGTGATGATGTAATATACATGCATAGATGTAATATTTATGAGCCATGTTATTTTGTGTATATTCATACAAGCTTAACATACACACAACATCCTGACAACAGTGTAGAAGCCTTGTGAAAATAGTTTCTCCATACTTAGGAGACTTTGGGAGATTCACTTCGGAGATGTCACACAATGACCGTACAAATGAGAAAAGTGGTGGTTTTTAGACCAAAGTAGCTGTCTGATCCTGATGTGTAATTGACTGTTAAAGGAGTGGGTGAAAATGGAGTTTGAAATAGCATCTGCGTGAAAAAGGCTTGATCTCACTTCACTCGCCCATACTTGCAGTGTCTTTTTAGCTTACGTCTCTCTTCTCTGTGTCTTTCTACACAGCTCTTATTTCTGTCTTTCTTCTTGTGCCAAAATAGTCTCTCTGCCACAGAGAGGGATGCTGTGGGATGCACCTTCCCACTCTTCTTCTCTCCTCCCCTCATCAACAACACTACCACAACAGTGGCTGTTAGTGTTTGTGCGTGTGTGTGTGTGTCTGTGTGTGCGTGCGTGCGTGCATGCGTACATGCGTGCGTGTTTGTGTGTATAGGGGTGTGGGGGTGTGTGTTCCCCACCCTCTTCCGTCTCAGAGGATTGAGAAACTTTCAGTGGCTGTCTCTCTCAGTGGTAATGGATAAAGCGTGTAGTGGAGGGAAAGGATGAGGGCCGGCCCAGGCTAACTCTCCCTCTTATCCTTCTTTCTCTCACAGCTTCCACTCTTTCTTCATCCTCTCCCCACAGCAGCACTTTAAAATCTGCAGTCTGCAGTCTTCTGGTTGGTTTCAGGCTCATGATTGTGAATGTATTATACTTCCATCCTTTCTGTGTGTGTGTGTGTATGTGTGCGTGTGTGTGTGTGTGTGTGTGTGTGTGTGTGTGTGTGTGTGTGTGTGTGTGTGTGTGTGTGTGTGTGTGTGTGTGTGTGTGTGTGTGTGTGTGTGTGTGTGTGTGTGTGTGTGAGAGAGAGAACAAATGAAGGTTGAATTAGCTTAGTCCTGCCACTAGAGTGCACTATACTCAAAGTCTGTGCATCCAACGATGTTATAGTGCAACTGACTACACTGCAATTGAAAGTTAGTTTCAATTAAGGACATTTCAAGCAATACTGCTTACAGTAATATTCTATATACATAAACATTCTGTATTTACTCTGAACATGTTAATGCTAATCTTAAATCAAATCTTTTGTGTTTTATTAAAGTATAAACTGAACAGATTTTAACCTTGGCCTTGGCCTTGGCAGATCTGCATGTGCGTTAGCTCAGAAAGGTTTTGCAGTGTTTATTAGGAGGCGATCACTATATCATTATTATAATCTGTCTTACTGTTGTGTAGGTGGATTTAGTTTATAGTCACAGTGCTCACCATAGGTCAGTGAATGAAATGGAAAAGGCTTTTAGTTATGATTCCTTCACTCTGTAGTATGTAAGTTTGTTGAGTGGGCTCTTGCACTAGAGTCATGATTGTTTTTTGTGTTTATTTACTGGTCACTTAGTGAGTTTGCCTAGTGTTGATGCTGCAGGCTAGCAGTGTTACTGAGATGGTGCTGTCATCTTGGTTGATCAGTGTAGTTAGGTTCTTCTGATTTTTTGTTCTTCTTTTTCTAAAAAAAATAACAATTCGCTTATTTTAAGCTTATTATTATTTTGTGGTAAAGAACTTAACTGGTCTGAGAAGAGCCTTGACCTCGACCCCATCCAACACCTTTGGGGATGAACTGAGGGAGAACACATCCCTGCAGCGATGTTTCATAAAGCTTGTGCAAAGATTTGTGGAGTTGAGGCTGGTATAGCAACACATAAATGCCCATGGTTTTTGGTATGAGATGTTCAACATTCACAGTATGTAGTTAGTCCACATACTTTTTCATGCTTTCTAGTGTTTGACTGGCTTGAGAAACACAAAAGTAGTGTGGTGAGATGTGGCAGACGGACCTGTCTGAATGAATGAATGGAGGGTACCTCAAAGTAAATCTCCCTGTGTTCTCTCCTTCCATTTCTCTCTCCGTCTCCTGTCTCATTCTCTACCCATCACTGTGAATATTCCCAGTCTTGTCCTGAATGTTCTCTATCCCTCTCTCTCCTTCAACTCGATTCAATATGAATGAGTCGCCCTTACTTTTAAGCGGGCCGGGACAAGAGGGGGTTAGCTCCTCGATGAAGTCATGAGGCTATATTTGGAGCACTCAGCAAGTCCGTCTCTGTGCATACTCATGTGTGCGCGTACACGTTTGCATCAATGTGTGTGTGACTGCACATGGGCTTAAATTGATGAAGTCATAGGTCTTTATCTGGAGCACTCTGTTTGTATGTGTGTGATGGTGAATGGGCGGGTGTGTCTCTGTTTTCCCTCCCTTCTCAATCCCCTCTTTCTGTCTGTAATGCTCTTGCGCTATTTCCACTCTTTGTCTCCAGCGCTCTTTATGCCTCCCTCTTGCGCCATTGGCTGCAAAGCTTTGCCTCTTCTTTTTTTTGCCTCTCTTTGTTTGTCATATCGTTGCACTTTAGTGGGGATATCCTTCCCTTTTTCAGCTTTAGTAAGACAAGGGAGGGAGAGACAAAGATAGCAGCAACTGAGAAAGAGGAGAATATACTCCAAACAAACAGGGATAGTGCAGGTGGGTAAAAGAGTGGCTGTGCTTTTGAGAGAGAGTGGAGTATCTACAGAGCGATGGAGAGCCAGTGAGGGAGAAGGAGGCAGTGCATGCTTCCCTGCTTTTCTGAGCAGGACACGGCAGTACTTAGCAGGAGGCTCTTCGGACCAGGCAAGCAAAGCAAAGAAATCCGACCGTAGAAGAAGATAGGGAGAGAAAAGGTGTAGCAGAGGTTAGAGGAGAAGGAGGAGGAGGAGAGGGGGAAGGAATAAGGGACGGGAGAAGAGGAAAAGGAGCCCCAGAGGATTAAAAAAAGAAGAAGAGGAGGCAGACGTGAAGACATTTACCCCCCTGGGTACCGCTGCCATAGGGCTGTAGCAATGTCACCGTGGTTTTGGTGCTAACGAGGCAAGGAAGTAATCGTCTGTAACGGGGGGAGCATGTCTGCTTGTGTGAGTACCCCTAGCTTTTATACATTCAATCCTCTAGCTCTACCCATCCATCCATCTATCCATTCCTTTACTTACAGTCATCCATTACTGCCTCTCTTTCTATCTCAATATTACAACCTGTCTCTGTCCTCTGTTGATTTCTAACTGCTCTGTTTGTGTAGAGGACACAACACACAGATCCAAGCCCTACTTTAATTCATTAGCTTCCCTTTTATTTTTTCACTTATTTACTTCTCAGACTCCTGCTGTGTGTTTCACTTCAAGCTGTGTACTTTGTTTCTCTCTCTCTCTCTCTCTCTCTCCGTCTCTCCCTGGCTGGCTAGCTGTCAGGCTTATGGATGCAGGCTGGCAGCAGCGGCAGGTTTGCAGCCGGGAGACATGAGCAAGACTTTCAGGGAGCCAGATAAGAAAGAAAAAGCACAACAGTGAAAGGAAGAGAGAGATGAAGTAAGCAAAGGGAAGATTGAGAAAAACAGGATTAAAGAGACGGGATGTGCTGCAGGGATTTTTCAAAGTGTGTGTCACGGCTGTTTGGAGCTCTTTGATATTGCACTTGGTTTAAAATATTACTATTTATGACATATCTTGCACTGCATTTGCAGTTAGGTTACATACCTAGCTAAAGATGTGTGTGTGTGTGTGTGTGTGTGTGTGTGTGTGTGTGTGTGTGTGCGTGTACGTAATAAATGCCTTCACTGTATGCATATGTGGAATTTCCCCCTCTCTCTCTCCATAAGTATCTCCCCTGACGACGAGGAGGAGGAGGGAAAAGGAGGATGAGGGATGAGCAGGGAAACACTAAGCGAAGAACAAGAACACAGAGTTTTGCAGAGATTTACGACATTAGGGGGCAGGTCCTTCTTGTTTTCTTGTCCTTGCCATGTGACACTTATTAGGATTGAGACTTCAGTGTTTTAAGAGCTGATGTGTGCCACTGTGATGAATGCCTTTAATAGTGTCTCTGTATAGCCCTGTGTTCTCTGTGTGTGTTTCCGACTATCAAAGCGAAACATCGTCACCTTTCTTCACTAATGGCTCATCAGCAGATGTGAGAGTGTACACAAAAACACACTGATTCTACATTTCATTCATATTCATTAGTGGTCAGCAGTGCTTGCTTATTCACTCTAGCTCTCACTTATTCCCCCCCCC
>NC_045742.1:18021266-18043740 GCF_008692095.1 Etheostoma spectabile
ACTGCTGACCTTCTGTGGACAGCCGTGGCATGCAGAAAAAGAGCAAAAAGAGGAATTGAGAAGAATATAAGGAGATATATATTATATATATATATATCTCCTTATATATCTCTTAAATAATATAAGGAGAAGAGAAGACAAGAGAAGAGAAGAAAAAAAAAAGAGACACGCAAGCCTCCAGTACCATTAATATTTTAAGTCTGAACACACTCTAGTGATCACCTCCATTTATGTCAATGAAGAAAGCTTGTATGTGCATGCTTGGGTTGTAACAGCCCAGCTCTTCCAGTCATCCCAGTTGAGCTGCAGCTTATTTGCTGATGTCAAGGCCTGTGTAACCTTAATTAACATGCAAGGCCCCCTCTGTCGGCCCACAGGGACGGGGCCCGAATACCTAGACCCACTCGATAGACGCCACAGTGATTGATGGCCTTTTCTCGCCACTCCTGCTCCGGTTTGAGCCCCACACAGACCTCTCTCTTTCCCTGTAAGTCATTGCTCCTCCACGCCAGCTCCTTCCATCTACCCATAATTCATCACTCCCACATTCTCTACACACATTCACGCACCTCGTGTCAGGAACTGTCCTCTTAGCCTCCCAGAAACCCTTATTCTCTAAAGGGTAATTATGGTCAGAGCTGTGTCCCCACTCACTCTCCAGCACAGAGTCATATGTCAGTCAGACACACACACACACACACACACACACACACACACACACACACACACACACACAACAAAAATGTCTTCCATCTTTTCTTGCATTTACCCTCACCATCCCTCTCTCTCTCTTACATTAGCATTGTTAGGCACACCTGCTGTAATCCCTGTCTTCCTGACGGATTACTCCTCCTGTTCCTCCTATAGATCCCTTCCCTTGCCCCACCAGCCAATAAATCTCCTCCCGATAAAACCTTCGCTGGTCCCGAGCCGTGGCGGGCAGTGATGTGAGGTGATGCTGATGTTCGCTGATCAGGGCTGAACACAGCAGGACACCGGTGCAGTCAGTGTCTGCCTGTAGCCTGTCTATCTATTCAGACTCCAGACGGCAGCGGTGGCTACAGACTGTTTAAGATCAATACATTTTAATACTCAACATGTTTGAAGTGCTCAGTGTAGGTTTTATACTATGTTTTCATTAGGGCGGCTGTTGATGGGCCAAGCAGAATAAACGAATGGGGTTGTATATTAATCTCTTCTTAGTTATTTCTAAGTCAATATCTCATTTATTGTATTTAAATTATTTATTTTGACAGAGTGAATTTAGAAGCATACATTTATCACTTTTCTCAAAAATGATTTGCAAATAGTTAACATACATTTCATTTAGCTGACACTTTTGTCCAAAGAGACTTCCAGTAAGTGTAATAAGCTCAGGTAAAAACTTTAACTACTAAAAGAGTCCCAATTCTTTATTTAGTATTATTTTATCAGTTATTACAATTTTTACAGTTATGTAACAACTGTTCTTTCCTGGGGTCCACTCAAAGGAAAACTAAAGGCAGATTTCTTTTCATTTCTTTGTGAAATTTATATTGTGAAACTTGTGAAATAATTTAAACACTAAATGTGAACATCTTTATTTTTTAGACAGCTGGCCCAACTCTCCAGCTGAGGAAGACCATGATGATATGATTGAAAGCTCTAGAACAGCTACTAACTGAACGTTGTAATGAGATTGTTTCACCCAAACAAAACATTTCATTTAACAACTCAAATAAAGCCTGTAAATAAATGTCGGTTTTGGGATCACTTGCTCAATAGTTAATATATGAAGAAGAAAACGAAATTGTAAATTGGGTGAACTGACCCTTTAAAATATTCAGTACATCCACTGTAAGTAAAAGGAGAGAGACAGCTAATTATTGTATGCTTTGTGCATGAAACATAATGATTTATGACACAGGCAGCTAATTAGGTTACATACATATGATCACAACTGCACTGTGAGTAGAGTTTGGCATAACGCTACACTTACTTGACACCAAATCCCTGCATTCTCCCACACACTGTATTTATCTCTCTCGCTCTCTCTCACACCTACACACACACACACATACACATATACACACACACCACACACACACACCACACACACACACACACACACACACACACACCACTAGTAAGATCTGAGGGGGGGTGGATACTAAAGACATCTCACTGAAGCTCTGTCTCAGTTGAGAATATCCGCAGCTGTGAACAACACACAAAACACACACACACACACACACACACACACACACACACACACATACACACTCTCTCCAGAGCAGTATGATGTATAAATGATCAAGAGCAGAAAACAGCAGGACATCATCTTTCTCTCTCGCCCACCCAGAATCACTCTTTCTCCCCTCATCCCTCACACAAACTTTCTGTCTCTCCATCTCGCCCACCCACCTATCTCTGCTCTTAAATATGTAATGACATACGACTAGTGTTGACACATGAGTGCTGTATGTGCTTCTTCAGCTTGTTGCCCCTCCCTCTGTCATTTGCCTCTTCCACACCGAATGCTTGGAATTGGGTCACAAAGCTGCATGAACATAAACTGGGGTTGTGTGTTTTTCCCTTTTAGTAAAACACAATTTTCACCATCAGCTTTGTAAATCTGTGCGTTTTCTTAGAAATGATGCAGAGGCACTGAGGATGAATCATACTGATGCATCGCCTTTGTTGTTAACAACGTCAAATGTCTGCTGAAATCACACAGGCAGCTCTGTGTGTTGTGTATGCTGCTTAATAAACCGTAGACAACAGTTTTATTTTTATTTTCACTTGATTCTGTCCTAGTTCTTTGCTGCCTTGGGCAATATTGATGATTGTGTTAAGTGTTTGTGTATGTCTCCCTGTGAGTGTGTGTGCAAAGAGAGACCGTGTGTATTATGAATATATCAATCCTCCTCCTTTGCTGCACCCTCTGGCCCTGGGTGCTCATTTTTTCTGCTCATCTTGGTGCTGTAAACAAGTTTACGGTGTAGAGAGGTAATTACGCACAGACATTCTACATTAGGCCTAATGGCTGTGGGCCATGACTAATTCACCAGGTCGCAGAGGGCTTTACCCTGCTCAGTTGTCACACAGACTTTAAGTACTCCAGTGCATCTGTGGTTTTACTGGTGTTGTTATATTGAGATTCAAATTAACTCCAATATCCCGCTCCATTGACACATTTCTGAGTGTGCCACCTCACTAGATAAGGAATAGTTTTGGGAAGTATGGTTTTGAAAATTTGGTTTTCATGCAGAAAGTTAAGGAGAAATGATAAGATTGATGCTACTGCCTGTGTTGTATGGAGCTAGAGCCATTAGGTGATTACCTTAGCTTAGCGTTAAAAACTGAAAACGGCTAGCCTGGCTCTGTTCAAAACACAGTTATTGAATTACACCAAGTGTCTTATGTGTTTACTTTACAGTAATCAATATACACAATGCCATTTTAATTGTTTTTGTGTGTTTTAAGGGGAGCTAAAACTGGGACTATTTATTGTACCATTTTTTCCACCAAAATTAGGACATGCAGGTTTTTTAAAAACAGGAAACTCTGCTAAAAACAGATTCCTTTTCCATTGCTAGCAGAGAATGCCTTTACAGGGTTTTATGTTGTGTGTCACCTTTGATGTCACAAATGCGGCAGAAAACTGGGTTAATAAACCGTAGAAAGCAGCATGGAGTCAATGTGGTTACTGCTCTAATTTGATTAACTGTTACTTATTCAGGCTCTCTTTTAAACTCGGTGCCGATTTTAACCTTTCCCATGAAAGACAAAAGCCAGATGTTAGTGGATGTTGTTGTTTTTTGTCAAGTGGGAATTGGCTTTAGGCTACTTTACATTGCTACGTTTTGGTTTAAAAACTATAATCATTTCTTACGTTTACACCTATCATTCACACCGCTCGGTCGTTTCAGAAGTCCTAAACCGGAAACATTGATAAGTGGTATCAGATTCCTCATCGATCTCTCAGCAGGACTAATTTCCCAAAATGTCAAACCCTTGATTTAAAATGAAAAATGAAAATAAAAAATCCTATAGATACATCAGTAGGCTGATATTTTAAGGCACCTTAAGTTTTAGGTTATTTAGAAACTTTATCACCATTACATAGTTTATCCACCAAGTCAAGTCAAATTCGTTTATAAAGTCCAAAATCACAAATTTGCCTCAGATGGCTTTGAAATCTATAAAACATATGACATTGTCTAATTCTTCCAATTCATATAATGAAAAACTCCAAACAACAAAGGGAGATGGAAAGAATTTCAGCATGGAGCCTTATTTAGGTACAAAGACTTAATATTAATAGAGCACTGACATTCACTGAAGTTTATTTTTCCACTTGTAAAATGTTCTGCTCAGTACACCTTTGTGTATGCATGCATGTAGGGGACCAGGTGCTTAAGACTCTCAAATATCGATATGGTATTGGCCTTAAAAATCCGGTATTACTCAGCGTCTAATTAGAATATTGGATATCTTAGCATGCTAATGACACAACTGTAAAAACCAGTTAGTGGACACTAACATTGCATCAATAGTGCAGCACTGTAAAACTAAGCCAATATCTGTCAGCAGCTCTGTAGAGTCTTATTAATGGCTCTGTAAAGTGTTTACTTTGCATCTCTTCTCTCTCTGGTTTTATCTCTGAGTTTTATTAGGCTTTTTATCACCATATTCTACAATACATTACAATGAACTACAATCAACTTCAGTCATGGGCAACATGTTTTCTGCTAACACCATTTTCACCACTTGTTTTCCTCACAGCAGTGTATTGCGATGTTTATTAAGTTTGAACAAATGCAAGTGGAGAACGTTTATGCAGAATGCATGTATATTAAGAAGGTCCATCAACAAAATTTAAATAGGTCTAAATAAAAATGCATTTGTAGGCCGTGACAGCAGAAATGTCTGTTCACTTTTTCAACACTTGCAAAGGGAGCTTTAGGGTGGATTTTTCTTTTACTACTTCTTTTAATTCTCATGAATATATTTATAGCTGCCATCTTCTTGTGTTCATACTGCCTTCCTAGTGATAATATTTTTCATCATAAAAAAATTACAGAGTGCTTTCCTTTAATGAGGGCGATTCCACGCTACATCATTTTTTTAAGTAAGCTTATAAAACAAAGAGTCTCCCCCAGCTGTTGCAAGAAAAACCTGCCTTTTAAAAGAGAACGTTTGGAGGTAAACAGCTGCTAAATATAAATACATCCCTGCGAGGTGTTTTTTATTCTCTTTACAATGTGATGAAAGGGCTTTCCTCTAAACCACCATCCAGCTGTTGTCTTCACTCTAATCTACCTGTCACAGCTCAGCGTTAAATCTCACTGTGAAACTGGACCAGATCCACATCCACTTTGGACTGATGCCAAAGTCACAACATTGTCCATGATCATAAAGTTACCAGTTCAGTTACAATCAATATGTAGAACATACTGTATTTCCCCTTATGTATGCACGCACACACACACTCACTCTACAAACACCTGGCCCTCCCTTTACTTTCCCTCGTTTACTTTCTGCTGACAGGAAAGTCACAAGAACTTCCTCCTTAGACATTTCTAATCAGCATTTGGCTGTGCAATTAGCATATGTAAGTCCATTAGCATAGCGGCCGGGCACTACCCAGCCACTCTCTGAAAAGCTGTTTGATAATTGAAGTCTGTGTGAAGTGTGTGTGATACCACAGCGCTCGGTGTGTTTGTGTGCACACGTGACAGATGGTTTAGAGAGGACACGAGTCTCTGCTGAGCGATACTGGAAGCTACGGAGCAGAAGAAAGAAGAGCAGGCTGGGGACTACTTACGTTTGTGTTGTTTTCACTGCCTCTTCAAAAGCCTCTTTTACTGCAGCAGTTGTGGCCACTTAAGTTTTATCATGCCATTTTAGCACCTGAAGATGCATAGTCAAGTAATTCTGTATGAAGTTTGTTTGAAACTTGTATTTTAGTTGATAAAGTATGATCAGTGAAAATAGTTTAAATTATTGAGCATTACATTTGCAAATTGTAGTGTTTTGGGCAAAAAGCCAAAGAAGAAAAAACACTGCAAAACCATCAACACTCACTGAACACAAAGCACATTCGTGGGCCTATTTAATTTTTTACTGTTGTAATGTTCTTAATTTTATGAATAACTGCTGAAATAAACAATGTGACATCATGTGGTGTATCTGTTTATTTCACACAGTTTAGCTACCCAGAAAATATACAAAATCAACTAATATTTTACCCATGCATCTTGATTAATTAAACAATAAAGAATGATTCATATGTAAACCCCAGCTTCAAAATAAAAATAAACTGTAAAAAAAGTAAACTGGCCATTTTGCATGCACTTTTAAAACTTCAGCCCATTGACCACCACTTTACAAGATGAGTGCTTTGGTTGCAGCCTTCTTGCATTTATACTAACAATCAATAGTATTATTTCATGCAGAAAACCATTAAAATGGAGGCCAAGACATCAATTTCACAACTAGTCTCAGAATCCGTGCTTTACACTGTTTTGCGTTATAGATTTTTTTCTTCTTACATTTATCATCAGCACTTGTCATCAGCAATAATTGAAACAAAAATCAGGTGTATTGATCTAAACTGAAATGTGGGAATGCATCATGCATTAAATACCTCAATAAGAATTGTATGTTTGTATGTTGTTTAAAAAATAAAAGTGTAAGCCACAAAAAAAGAAATGAAAACCTGAAACCATGGTTAAATATGAAAGGGTGGTACATATGCTAATGCTACCACCACACACAATGCTGTTTGCAGTACTCATGGTGGGATGATGTCAGAGCTGCAGACACTGACGGTTCTGTGTGACTACCTCAAACGTAGTTCATCATACATCAGCAGCCATGACCTCATTTAATCTCAGAGTTGTACGCATCCTCTCCAGGCGAGCCTGCCTCACGGCCATCAGGATCAAAGAGAGATTGGTAGTAGGGAGTCAGTCATCCATTATTCTGCTCTGGAAATGTGTGGAGCACAGAGAAAGAACACACACGAGTGGAGAGAGTATTGCTTGAACACATATCTGCTTTCATACCTTTCATCTCGTACCTCTTTTCTCTTGCTCTCCACCTCCTCTCCACCATTCAGCCCTTAGTGAGTCTCTCACCTCGTTGCCATTCCTATCTGCTTCACTCCCACCTTTTCAGTGTGGCTTCTCTAGCCTTTATCTATCCCCTCTCTCAACATTGTATCTATCTCTCCTCCCTCCTCACCTTCCTGCCATCTCTGAGGTGTCATTCATCTTCTGTTGTTTGTTGTCTCTCTCTACCATGTGTCACACCCTCCATTAACTGAGGTCGGGGACAACTGCTCCTTAAAGTAAGCCAACAGCGCTCTCTCTCTTTTTTCCCTCTCTTTTGTGTCCCCACACTAAGCCACCTATTTATGAAAAAGCTGTAAATGTGTAAAAGCAAGCAGTGATCACACTTCTATTTTTAGGTTGTTTTCTTGAAGATCTAAAGTTTCAAACCAATAGTAAAGTTACTACATTTGTTTTTGTTTCCTAATTTGGTCGGCAGATCTTAAAAGATTGCATTACAGCCAACAAGCAGGTGTCAGCAGGGTATTTGTGGAGATTTTACTACTTCTTATGCTGACTTTATATTCAGTGATAACACACATTACACACTGATTGTAGGGTTTCTTTAAGCTGATTCAAATCTTTTAGACAAAAGTAGTTTATTTTGTAGGCAAAAAAAATTAATTTAGTATTCACTCACTTAGAACTACGTATTTTGCATCGGAGCATAATGTAGGGAGTTGGAGTAGGAAGTAGAATATTGCAGAATATGTATTTGAAGATTTAAATGAAAATTAAAAGTGCTTTTAATACTCTGAAAGTTTGTACTAAGTTTAGTTAGTGGCTGGTCAAAAATATCTCAGGTACGTGAGGTTCTGCCGGTTCTGTCCGCTCTTGCTTGCCATCATCACAGTGTTATACTACAGCCAAACACACACACTTGCACTTCCATTTACAGAAATGTTTTGATTCTGTTTGACAACTGAATGATGATAAACTAGTGGTTCGATCACAGCTCATAAATGCTACCAGTTAAGCAGTATAAACAGGATTACCTGTGCTGCTGCACTGAAATTCTCATCAAATCACCATTTTTTGGCTGAGAATTCATCTGACAAGGTAAAAAAGGCACTTTTAATGACATTTTGAACATGTTTAGATGCTAAAAACACATTTAAAACTTGCCCTGTTTAAGCCTGTCGGGTGCTAACGCCAGCAGGAGGATAACACGATGTAGGCAGCACTGATTGGTTTCGTTTTTCTCTCTCCTGAGAGCACTCCAAATTTACAGACAACAGAGCTATGTGTTTGAATCCACTGGAATTCTCCTTCAAGGCATTGTATTTTAAAAGCTTAATATTCCTTGTTTTTGAAATGCTTAGTTATCAGGTAAGAAAAAACACACTGGCTTGGTGTTGATGAAAGGACAAAACACAAACAGAAACAGATACATTTCAAGATGTTGCTGTCTCAGTCTCAGTGCTGTCAAAGTCAAATAAGGTCAGTGTGATGCTGTCAACACTGTGTTTTTTGGGAGGTAAGAGTCTGTCCTGGTTTTGAATCAGGTGTGATGTGATTCGTCTATCAGTAACAAAGCCTTTGCAACACTTTCAGCCTGACACTTGTGTAAATAGAAGAAAGAGGTACATTGCAGAGGAATGTACAGAGAGCAGCTTTAGGGCCATTCAGAATTTCGACACTGAAATCCAATTTTACTAAAGTGACGGACAGTGAAGGAGGCATGGAGTCTGAATTAGAAATGGAGCAGAAGGAAGCAGAATGGCAAGTAAATGGACTCATAGCATAGAAAATCATGAATGAAATTTGAACACAGAGAGAAGAGACACACACACACACACACACACACACACACACACATTCAGACTGTGTCTTCCTAAGCAGATCATCAAAGAATCAAAGGCAGTCAATGTTTGAATTAGCCCTCTGTTCTTCATCCAGCCTGTGCCTACTTTCAATTGTTCCTGATAATAGAGTGTCACAGACTATAACATGAAATAAAGCGGCTGTGATGAGTTAGACTGTTGATATGAATCATTCTGTGTTGCATCTTTCTTTATTTTTGGGCCTATACTATTGTGGTAATGAAAGATTGTGAGTTTGAAGAGGGTTGAGCTGAGGAGAGGGAGAGGAAGATTAAAGAGTGAATGCAAAGGGCAGGATGAAAGAGAGATTGAGAGTAGGAAAAGGTAGAGGAAAGTGGGGAGTAGGGGGAGGGAAAGCTGCAGTAACAACAAGGTGTGTGTGTGTGTGCGTGTGCGTGTGCCTGTCCGTGTGCGTGTGTGTGTGTGTTGGAACATCTAACAGGAAAAGTGGGTTGTTTCATAATATAGTGGAACGCTATGCCACTAAAAGGAAAAGTACACAGACCTGAGCTCCAGTGCGTGGGCACACACACACACACACTTTTGTGACACATTGTGTCTGTTTCTGGCTCAGTATGTCACATGTATTAACATTTCTCTTGTTTTTTCCCCTTCGCTTTTTCCATTCCACCTTCCTGCTCCCGGTTTTCTGTTCCCTTTTCATCTTTTGGTGTAATACAATTTTCTCATACTTCCATTTTTACTTTTTACCATCTGACTTTCTTTCTTTAACTAATTTATTCTGTCCTTACTTTTTCCTTCACCACACTCATTTCTTCCTCCTTGCTTTCCTCCCTCATTTTTCCCACCTCCCTTCTGCTTCCCGGGACCCAGAGAAAGGTAACTGCTCTTCGTGGTGTGTGACCGTGTCTCTCCATTGTTTTCAGTAATCGTTGTGCCAAGAACCCCAACCCCCCCTTGCGCAATCACATCTGTCACCTCAGGTATCAATTCAGTGGCTTTGCTTCGCCCAGAGACACTGTTGCTCTTTACAGGAGTGCCACAGCACTACTGAAGGTCTAAATCACTGGCGTTAAATCATCAGCAAGCCAGACCGGCCACAGGCTATTTCCTCTTAAGAGTTGCATGCTGTTTTATAGCATTTTGATCCCCCAGAGAGGGAACAGAAGTCATAAAAGAACCATTTGTAGTATGAGAGGCAAGGCCATTCATGCTGCTTTGGTGACACACTGCTCAAATGTCCCTGAACGAAGCACACTGGACTCATACAAACACACACACACACACACACACACACACTCACACACACACATCATTGTACTTTTCTTTCTGGCCAAAGGCGCAGAGCATTATCGACCCAAATTGTGAGCACACAATTAAGCAGAGGAGACAGTCCGGATAATGGACTCATAAACACAAAGAGCCCGCTTTGATAAATGTCATATTTCTGTTTGTGTCTATGGTTATTCAGGAGTGTACAGTGTGTGTGTGTCTTGCTTTGTCTGTTCACTCAATCATTTCAGTCCTGCCTGGAAACACATCCATCTACCTCTTTGTTCTGCAGTTTGTCTCACCTGTTAATGAGGAAGAAATGTGTCTTTCTTTCATCTTTGTGTGTGTGTGTGTGTGTGTGCATATAGTATCTCTCACAAGCTGTGTTTCATCTCCCACCCACTTAGTGCAGAAGGTTTCTTTCCTGGTGGAGCTTCCTCTCTCAGTCTCACCCTCATACTCTCCATTTTTCTCCCATGTGGCACCACTGTGAAGTTCTCAGCACATAGTTTCCTCGGGGACTAGGACACACATCTACCTTCCCGTATGCTTATGTGTGCCAACCTCTTCTTTCAGTTTACAGAGCAACCGCACACAACATGCCACATGTTAAAGGGGCTTTAAGTAATCTATTTATCAAAAACCTTTGACTGTGGTACAAGAAATTACAGCAACACCCTTAAAGCTTATGACAGAGCTGTTAAAACACAAATAATGAAGCAACTTTTTCACAATAGATGAGGGCGCTAATTAGAGCAGAGCCCTCACAAGAAATAGGTAAATATATCATGAAGCAAAATGGAGTAATAATACTGGGTGTTTTTTTTATTTTTATTTCTAGAAATTCATATGGCTGGCTCTTTATTGCATTGCTGAACAGCTGACCACAAACAGGTGCAGATAGGGGTGTGGACAGTTTTAGTTTCCTTTTTGATGTATGCAAAGAGTTACCTGACAACACATATAGAATGAAGAAAAATGATTTTAAAAGCCCACTTCAATAGAACAGTTCTTGATGACGGGAATGAGAATAAGATGTTGGCTCAAATCCTGGGTGGGCTTTCAAATTGACAGTAATATATTACAATATTAGATATTTCAATAGGCTGCTGATAATGCAAAAATTGGATCCAACAAACTCAAGAAAAATGAAAAATACAAAATACAAATTTGGCAATCATATCTTCATATGATATGTGCCCTCTGGGAAGACGTTTAATCTAACAGAAATATGCAACAAAATGTAAAGGAGGCTCTCCAAGGAGTCATACCAGGAGGCTTTGAGAGGAAAACTATAATCTATTTTGTTGAAAAACCAGCAAGTGGCAGTTATTCAGTGTAATAACATTAAGTGGATAAAACCTGACTCTCCCACATACAATATATGGAATGGAGTAGACATTTGTTCCATCCCATAACACTTATGTGATGGAACAAATGTTATTAAGAGGAATTTACAAAGAGATAGTATTCAGTGATAATAAAAAAAATTCTTAGCCCTTAAAAACCACAAATGGTTCTCTCCCATCACCCTCATCAGACACATACATACACCGATTACATCATGCCACAAGATAAAACGCTTCCTTGTTATGACGTTGGCGAACTGCTTTCTAACTTTTTTGATTTTCTTCAAAATTATTAATTTTTCTCCATCACTTCATTTTGATAGTTATTGTGGTTTGTTAACTTACGTCTCCTTCCACATACTTGCTGCCCCTTTAACAAAGCAAAAATGTTTGGTACATGTGCTGTAGAGGTGCATCAAGGTGTCTTTTGTTTGTTTCTTGCATTAGAAAGTCATGTGTCTTCTGTTCGTGTTTCAGGGACTTTGCCTATGTGGCGAGAGACAAAAACACGCGGGTGCTGAAGTGCCACGTGTTCCGATGTGACACCCCTGCCGCAGCCATCGCCACAAGTCTCCACGAAATCTGCTCCAAGGTGGGTGTCATTACTGCAGCTGCCTCCGCATTAATGAGCTTATTTGGGACTCTGAAACAAGCTATCAAGCTTTAATCAGAGTCACTGTTGAAAAGAGTAAAAAACTCTTTTCTGATGATGCAGTTATCTAAAGGTACTTTCTAAGGTTGTAACTTAGATGCAACTCCTGCATGCATGTTATAGAAGAACTAATAGCAGGGCAAGAGACAAGATTTATGTTATCTTTTGCTTGAGAAGTAATAATAATAATATAATAAATTGAATTATATAGTGTTTTTCACAAACTCAATGCCGCTTTTCAGGGCAAGTAACAAAGGAGGAGAGAGATAGAGGAGAATGTTTAAGAGCCTTTACAGCAGGGAGAGAAGATAAGATTCAGGTTACAGAGTTTCAGTGTATGTGTGTGCGTGTGTGTGTGTGTGTGTGTGTGTGTGTGTGTGTGTGTGTGTGTGTGTGTGTGTGTTACACATAAATATATGCAACGGGAAATACCTATGAAATAAAACAGGGTCACATCATATTTCCAGATTTTACGCATTGATGATCACCTAACCCACCTCATAGTAGGCTCATGCACATCTGATTATAGGGTGCAGTAAACAAGCCTGTTGCGCCAAAAAAGATGTGGTTCTGAGACGTCTATTCTCAGCACAATGTCTAAGACCCAAATACCAAGAAAAGACCAACAACTTACTTGGCAATGCTTCTTCTGAATGAAACTTATGTACGTCTGTTTGCAACTGTCCTCCCACTGGTGCACTTTACACCATAATACCACAAAGACAGGCAAAGAGGAATCATTTGGGTCTGTTGTGAATCAATCCTTATGATGAATTCCATGTATGGACCCTTTGGCTTGGCAGAAAAATTTGCAGGTCTTCAGAAACAGATTCTCCTGCTGGCGGTTTTTGTCAGGGTCAATGTTGACGTTACACAGATCAGCAGGTCTACTGCCAGCTGCAGCTCCATCAAATGAATAAGTGGTGGCTGTAGTTGATTAGTAGTGTCTGAATCTTCATCACTTAAAGGCGCAGTGCCTGAGACTCCATCATACAAGTCAAAGATGGCTAGAGTCGTGTCATCCTAAGTAGCACTGGTCTCTTCTACTGGAACAAATAGTATCAGAATCTATGTAGTTTGAACCACTGAGGACTGAGGCTTTATCAAAGGCCACTGCAGAGTAATACTTTGCATCAGTGGCTAAATCTTCCTCACTGGAGCCAGCACTGTCTGATCCTTAATAATAATAATAATAATAATAATGTCTGATCCTTAATAATTATTATTTAGTAGCAGTTTAAGCCCAGTTGCAACCTGCCTATATGTCAGCTTCATGGACACCACGTACCACTGTGACCAGCCAGTAGACAATGCTATTTTATCTTTTTATTGTATTATCTGAATGGAATTACCCAGATTTTTGAATAGATGATTAAAGTTGAGATTAAGAAGCTCTGACATGTGCCTTTGACATGGGTTAGTTAAGTTGGGAGAACAGGCGCACATATATAGAGGTTTGCTTCCCGACGTAGCAGCCGAGGGTTTGACTCCAAACCGCGGCTCATCGCTGCATGTCATTCCCCCTCTCTCTCCCCTTTTACGTCTTCATATGTCCTGTGAAAATAAAGGCCCAAAAATGCCCCAAAAATAATCTTAAAAAAATAGGTTTTTAAACAAAGTCATTGTATAGCATGTTGAAAAGTCATGGTATACTGTAGGTATGAAAAAAAAGTCGTAGTAGAGTTTATCGAAAAAAAGTGTTAACATTTTTTAATATAGTATGTTAAAAGTCATAAAAAGGTCATTGTAAGTTATGTCCAAGAAAGTCATAAAAAGGTCATAATATAGTAAAAAAGTCACAAAAAAGTGCTGAAAAAAAGTCATAGTATAGCATGTCAAAAAATGATAAAACAGTCATAGTGAAGAAAGAAGTGTTAAAAAAGTCACTTTTTTTCACGAATATGTCCAAAATTGTAACAGTATAGTATGTTAAAAAATGTACAAAAAGTCATAGCATATTGAAAAACTCCATTAAAAAGTAATAGTATATATTATGTCAAAAAATGTCAAAGTATAACATGACAAAAACTGATGAAAAAATAGCTCACCTAGTAGAGCGTGTGCCCCATGTACAAAGTACAGTAGTACATAAAAATGTATAGTACAGTGGCTTGAATAAGTTTACACACCCATGCTAAAGTCGATTAAAAAGAGAAATATATATATATAAAATATATATATATATATATATATAAAAACATCTTTTGGAAATAGATCTTAATGCCTTAATTAAAAAAAAATTGGAAAATCCAACCTTTTAAGGACATCAATTTTCTTTGTGAATGAATAATGTATTGTAAATAATAATAATGTTCTACCCTAAATACAGGGGGCATAAGTACACACACCCCTATGTTAAATTCCCATAGAAGCGGGCAGATTTTTATTTTTAAAGGCCAGTTATTTCATGAAAAAAAAAACATTATCATGACATTAATGTTGTTGTTTTTTAAAGCAGCATAGTATGTACAGTCCCTGACAAAAGTCTTGTCGCTTATCTATTTTGTAGAAACACCTGCTATTAACCTGACTTTTAATTAATCAATTGGTGTAAGAAATAGCTCATATGAAAAGCTAAAACCCTCCCAAATGATGTGCAATGTATTGAAATAATATAGTTTCACTAAAAAAATATTTATTATTTAAACAAGAGAGAAAGGTCAAATTTTGGCAAGACAAAAGTTTTGTCGCCTATAGATAAATTGAACAAATTTACTGCAAATACTAAAATATGTCAGCAAATTAAATAGTGGTGCTGTGAGTTCAAATTTAATATCTTGTATGACTTCCATGAGCTTGAAGGACTGTATCCATGCGGTTTGGCAAGGATTCATCCAATGTATTGAAGTCATAGGAATAGCTAGGAGAGCGTTGCATGCCTCCCAGAGTTCATCAATATTCTTTGGTTTGGTCTTCCTGCTTCCTCTTTCCTCCTACAAATAGCTAACTGATGTTCATGTTGGTGACTGGGCGGCCAATCCTGGAGCATCTGATCTTCTGCGCTTGAGGAACTTTGAAGTGGAGAGGAAGTATGCGATGGAGCACCATCCTGCCGCAGAATTTGGCCTTTTTTATGGTTGGGAATATAAGGTAGCTAAGATTTCTTGGTATTTGAGAATATTGATGTTGCCTTACCCGCGAGATCTCTGCACACCCCATACTGGATGTAACCCCAGACATGATTTTTCCGCCACCAAACTTCACTGTTTTCTGGATGAATCTGGATCATGCGGGCTCCAATAGGTCTCCTGCAATATTTGCGGCAACTGTGGTGTAAATCAACAGAAGATTCATCTGAAAAATCCACTTTCTTCCACTTCTCCAGCATCCATCCTTTAGCAGGTGTGGGCCTTGGCAAATGCCACACGCGTTTCAATTTCTTTTGTTTAGTGCTGGCTTCTGGGCACTGATTCAACCATGGAGGCATTTTGAGACAGAATCCAACAAACCGTTCTGGTTGACACAGGGACTTCAGGGGACCAGGTCTGTGTGAGCTCTGCTGCAGTGGAAAATGGGTGGCCTTGGATTTTCGAGCCAACAAACGGTCCTCTCGAGCAGTTGTCTTCAAATGTTTTTTTATCCTTGTACTTGACGCTGAGACACATTGAAGTGTCTGCCACATCAGCAGTGGATTGGTCTCTCAGCCTCTTGATAATCAAAACTTTACTCAGGGTGAATCTTAGGCAGTTTGCAGATGTCTAGTTGCAGTTGATGTGAAGGTATGGTACTGGGGTTGTTTTATACACACCTGAGACCTAATTGATCCATTATTAGTCACAGGTGAAGCTCATATGACAAGGCGACAACACTCATGTCTGCAAAAATGACTCAATGGACTTTACCAAGCTGTAATATTAGAATACTTTTTGACAGTTTCTTTTGCACGTGAACATTATTACAAAAGCGTGTGAGATTAAAATGAGCCATTTCTTGTAAATAAATCTTGATTAGAAATATATTTCAGCGGCAATCAAGTCAATTTGTACAAGCGACAAGACTTTTGTCAGGGACTGTAGAAAAAAACCCATTATTGACAAGTATGGGTTTTTTTTTCAACATACTATGCTCAACTCTTTCAACAATGTCTTTGATGGCAGAGTGTTTCAGTTGTTAACACAACTCCAACAGAAACCAGCCAATAGCCCTGTAGACTCTGACCCAGGTTTGATTCGCAGTCGGCCAGGTTCCTTTCATGCCATTTCTTTTCAACAGCATGGTATGTTAAAAATAAGTGAAAAATTAGTCATAGTATAGTATTGAAAAAAGGCTCAGCATAGGATGTCCAAAAAACTCATAAAAGTCATATTATAGCATGTTGAAAAAAGTGATGAAAAGTCATAGTATAGCGGTGTTGAAAAAGTGAAATAAAGTCATAGTATGGTATTTTGAAAAACATCAACCTATGGTATGTTAAAAAAACGTGATCGAATGTCATAGTATAGTATGTATAGAAAAGCATAAGAATATTATGTCAATTAAGTGCAGAAAATGTCACGTATAGTATACAAAAAAGTCGAGAAAAAAAAAACCATGAAATCATGGCATGGTCAAAAAAGTCATAGTATAGCGTGTTGAAAAAAATTGAAAAGCATGGTATAGTATGCTAAAAGAAAGTAATAAAAGAGTCATAGAATAACATGTAAAAAAATTACAAAAAAGGCTTAGTATAATATGTAAAAAAGTGATAAAAGAGTGTAGAATACCATGTAAAAGAATTATTAAAAAAAGGCTTAGTATACTATGTTGAAAAAATATTGAAAAAAGGCCAAGTATGTCCAAAAGATTTTTTGAAAACAGTTAGAGCATAGTATGTAAAAAAACATTAAAAGTCATGGTATGTTAAAAGAAAATGGATAATAGGTCATGGTATAGTATCTTTAAAAATCAAGGTATGGTATGTAAAAAAGGGATGAAAATGTCACTGTATAGTAGTATAAAAAGTCATAGTTAGTATGTCGGAAAAAAAAACATTAAAAAGTCATGGTATGTCGAAAAAAGCCCAGAGAGGGAATCAATCCTGGGACAGAGTCTGCAGTGACCATTTGCTAGTTCTGTGGAGCAGTGCTAACCACTGTGCCACTAAATAATTTACATTGAAAAAAGTTATAGAATAGCATGGTGAAAGAAAATGACAAAATTAAAAAAAAAAATCATGGTATATTCTGTAGCATGTTGAAAAAAATTCTCATGAAAAGGACCTACCCAGACTGGGAATGAACCTGGGACAGAGTCTACAATGACAACGCAGTTCTATGATGAAGCAGTGCTAACCAACACTGTACACCAAACAGTTTTAGATGAAAACACTTATAGAATGTATGTAAAAGAAGCCATTAAAGAGTCTTGTGTGGTGTGTTGAAAAAAGTGAATGTCATAATTTAGTACTTTTAAAAAAGTGATTATAAAAGTAATTGTATATAATGTCAAAAAAGTGATATAAAGTCATAGTTTAGTATGTTGAACAAAATCATTGTATCGTATGTTGAAAAAAAGCCTTAAAAGTCATGGCATGGTATGTTGAATAATTCATAGTATAGCATGTTGAAAAAAGTCATAATATGGCATGTCGAAGAAATTGTCATGAATACTACCTATCCAGACAGGGAATCGATCCTGAGACAGAGTTGCAGTGATTATTGCTAGTTCTATGGAGCAGTGCCAACCACTGTGCCTCTAAATAATATACATTGAAAACAGTTATAGAATAGTATGTTGATAGAAAATGACAAATGGAACAAAGTCATGGTACATATGTTGAAAAAGTCATAGTATGCATGTCAAAAACAGTGACAAAAAAGGCACAGTATAGTATGTTGAAAAGGTATTAAAAAAGTCCTAGTATAGAGATAGTATAACATGTCAAAAATATTGACAAAAAAGGCATAGTATAGTAGTGAGAAAAAGTAATGAAAAAAGTCAGAGTATGCATGCCCAAAAGAGTGATATAAAGTAATAGTATGGTATTTCGAAGAAAAAAAATCAAGGTATACTGTCAAAAAAGTGATAAAAAAACTCATATGAAAAAAGCTTAAAAAGTCATAGAGTGATATGTTGAAAAAAGTGAAAAAGTCACTTTTTGTTTGAAAATGTAACAGTATAGTATATCAAAAAAGTATAGTATAGTTGTCAAAAACAGTGATAAAAAGTAATATATAGTATGTTAAAATAGTCATAAAAAGTCATAGTATAGCATGTAAAAAAAAGTGATATAAGTGTCTAGTTTAGTAGATCTAAAAAAAAATTTATATAAAATGAATAGTTATAGGTCAAAAAGTGATAAAAAAGTTATATGGAATTTGAAAGAATCAAGGTTACAGTATGTCAAAAAAGTGCGGATATGCCACAGTATAGTAAAAGTAGTAGTAGTATGAAAAAACAGTGACAAAAAAGTCATTTTATGGCATCATGAAAAAGTCATAGTACAGTATGTCAAAAAAGTTATAAGAGTCATAGTATATGTAAAAAAAAGAAGAAGTGATAAACCAGCCTGTCCTTAGTCCAGCAGTGACCTTGTAACAGATGAAAATACCTGGAACACAGATCTTCCCCAAGAGACATGTTGACCCATTTAGAGAGAGTTTTTTCCTCTTACTGTAATTTCTTCTTGTCGTATACCTGAATGAAGAATAGTGTGTATCTGTGTGTCTATATTTTTGTGAAGACCATGACTCTTCACACCGCCTATTTTAAACAGAGTGGTGTTTTCTCTTTTCTGCAGCGTAGAAACGGTGACTGAGTCTTGCAGTTGGGGGGGGGGGGGGTGCTCTTCTTGCATGTTCCCCTGTGTGCAGAGTTGCAGACTCACCATAGACTTTGAGAAATGACACCTACAATAATCAAGTGTCTGTAGCAGGAAGAGTGCAGCAGCTCAGTGCAGAGGCCATGCAGACTATTCAACACTGTTTAAACAGTGTGTACAATGCAGCAGAAGAGAAACAAAAAGAGAGAGGCTGTCTTTTTAGACAGCTGAATTTAATATAATGTACGTAACATTTGGAAGACAAGGTTTAAAGGATAAGGCTGGTTATATTAATATTTTTCGTATTGTAGTCAAATCCTATAATAAGACCAAAACCAACAGTAAATTGATGTACTACAAGTAATACGTGTAGGCAAAGCCCGAGACATACAGCATATTCCTGTGAGCATGCAGCTCCATTGTTGTCCAACAACTATTAAAACACATTAGTAAGCTACACCGTTGCACTGGGGGAAATCTATTTTGCAAAATGATAATACGAGTCCTGTAGTTTATTCTGAGTCAATTCACATACTCCATCACTAGCGCACCAATATGGCTGAAAATAGTTCCCAAAAACACAGTTTAATATTTGCTAACAACAACAGTGCCAAGCTGTTTTAGGAAAATAAATTATAGATTTGTTACCGATTTTAAGACATACATCTCAGTAGAAATAAATGGGTTGAGGAAGTTGGAAAGCATTGAGAAAAGGAGGAACACGTTGTTGGTTTTGGTCTTTTCATGGAATTCGTTGACAATAACAAAAATATATAATTGATGTCTAATCATTTAAATTGTGTCATTATTTCTCATGCTTATTTACGCTGTTGTGTCCATTCAACCATGTCTTTTTTTCTCTTCTTATCTTATCCCATTCTGGTCGCATTTGTCTTCTTCTTTTTTTCTTGCCTCTCTTCTCTTTCTTCCCTCCCTTTCTTTCCAGATTATGGCTGAAAGAAAAAGTGCCAAGGCTGCAGCTAGCAGCTCCTCCCAGACCGGCTCTGATGTACCCTACAGGTATGCACAAACACCAACACACACACAACACACACACACACACACACACACACACACACACACACACACACACAAACACACACACACACAGCACACAGTGCACACATCTTTTCTTTGAGTTTGTTTCTTTAGAGTTCCTCATGAGAGAATAGGATTTGTCAGCTGTGTGTTTCTTCCCTGCTGTGATTTTTGTCTACATTACGCATCTTCACATCGAAACCATATATATGTGTGTTTTTAAGACCTTTATCGCCTCAGGAGTGACTGTGAACATTTTTTATTAGAAAAGATAACAGTGTGTGGTTCAGTACACACAGCTAATGCTGACTTCAGAACAACTCGCTCACAATCATGGAGTTTTATCCACCAAGCACTAATTTTATTCCCCGTTTCCTATTTTGCTAAGTCCCACCGCTTGCCCCAGTAATTATAGAAAGAAAGAGAAAAAGCGCCTGCACAATCTTCCTCCACTGTAACTTCAGCTGGTTGTGTGTATCTGCTGAGTGTGGGGGTACAGAGCTCCAACAATATAAAAGACTTCATTGGCTCTTACTAACAGAGGCAGTGGACCTCATTAAAACCCAATAGTGTTCTTTCAGGTGAGCTGGTGCTCCACGACTCATCCCAACCCAGGATCAAAGAACGTATTGGTGAAACATACCTCACATCTTTAACCTATTACTTGCCTGAACTCACAGTCTTTTAACTGAAAGACAACAGTTGGTATCCAGGTGAGAGAGTTGTGCCTTACACTGGATAGACCAGGACATGAGGCTATAGTCAGTGGTGGAAAACAGTTCTAGTTCTTGCCTTGAATCAATTTCTGGGTAGCTGGGAATGCGCAATCCTGTGTGGGAACATTTTAGGAGATTAGCACCAAATTATTAGATGAGTGCCAATACCAGGATGATGGTCCTATTGTCCACATCTGATATGGTCTGTGAGCTCTACTTTAATATGGAATGAAAGTGTGAAAACCTCTTGTTCTCATTCATGTAACTGCTGTTTCAAAGCTTTGGCATTTATACTGAATGTAAGATATTAGGGATTTTTCATGGAATACACTGATGAGGTGAATCCAGGCTAAAGCCATTACCTCTGATTGAATTGGTTTATTTAGTCCATACTGACCACATGGAATGTCAGTTGTGGTGAATTGTAATCTCTGAAATCCGGAATTAAGATGTGGACTGTGCAAATGGTGAAAGTAAAACTGAGGAAATGTCAAATGTAGGCTGGTTTGTGTAGTTGTTATATCGGTTTAAGTAACTGACCTCCAGTGGTTCAACATTCACCTTGATAACGTGATGAGCAGGTGTACTACCAGGGTGTGTAACAGGTGAACAAAGCACACCCTTGTATGTATATGGTTGAACTTCAAACAAAGCTCAGCACAAAAACTAAACAAATAAGTTACTCTTTAAAGTCCTTACTTTAAAGTCATTATGTGGTGTATATATATAACTAAATATATAATTTTAAATAATTATAGCATCTTAATTATTCAGATTTGCTTTATCTCCCACTTATAACAACTCCCGAGGGGTAAAGTCAGAACACTTTAAATTGTACATAGTGGGTTAATGTAGGCAATTTGTAATTACCTGTGTGGTAATTTTGAATTGATCTTTTGTTATTTAACATTTCATTAGAACATTTTTGGGACATTTTGTGTTAATGAGTACAAACAAAAGCCCATGGCTTCTCATGGTTAGCATCTTAAACTCCTAGGTACCCTTAAAACAGGTTATAACAGTTATACATTGCAGAGTTGGGTTTGTGTATAAATAGTTACCAATAAACTGAATGTGCAATTCAACAATAATGACCATTTTATTTGAATCAATAATAATGAATTCCATGTTGCAATTGTTTTTTATTTTGCAAATCCATGTTGACTAGCCAAACATCAAATAGTTAGCAGTTAGTATAGTAGTATAGTTCATTACTAATATCATCATTTGTAGTTGATTCTTCAGTTGGCCCTTTCTAGTATTGTGTTGGATTTCTATAATGTCATCATTTAAAACTTGGAGGATAAAAAAAAATCATCAAGTCATGTCAAGCTTAAGCAGCTATCTGCACGGGTGTATGATGTTAACTTCGGATGAGTTGAGAAGCAGGTGATACAAGATTTTGATCATCCCCATTCACTCATCCTTTTGCCTACAGGCCATTGTGTAAACAGGCATAGCTGGATTTTCATGTAGAAAAAGTCTGCATGCTTGTGTGTGAACAATTTTTCATGATTTAATCATGTCAACAGCACCCTAAAATATTAAAATAGTCACCAGTGTTTGTTTATTTCCCAAGTTTAAGCCAATATATCAGTGTGGACTGTCCTTTTGGAACTTTGCGTTAGATGTTGTGGCATGATAGAATTCCCTGTGGGGTCTGGGCGTGTGTGTTGTAATGTGTTTGGGTGTGTGTGTGTGTTTTCTCTCTGCAGAGTTTCCCATGCCAAAGACTGAGTTGGTGCAGAAGTTTCATGTGCTGTATCTGGGCATGACGTCTGTGTCTCGCCCCATAGGTAAACTATACTGAACACACACATCTCAACA
>NC_045742.1:18043765-18047712 GCF_008692095.1 Etheostoma spectabile
TCAATATTCTTTGGTTTGGTCTTCCATGCTTCCTCTTTCATCCTACCCCACATATGCTAACTGATGTTCATGTCTGGTGACTGGGCCGGCCAATCCTGGAGCATCTTGATCTCTGCGCTTGAGGAACTTTGAGTGGAGAGGAAGTATGCGATGGAGCACCATCCTGCGCAGAATTTGGCCTTTTTTATGGTTGGGAATATAAGGTAGCTAAGATTTCTTGGGTATTTGAGAATATTGATGTTGCCTTACCCTGCGAGATCTCTGCACACCCCATACTGGATGTAACCCCAGACATGATTTTTCCGCCACCAAACTTCACTGTTTTCTGGATGAATCTGGATCATGCGGGCTCCAATAGGTCTCCTGCAATATTTGCGGCAACTGTGGTGTAAATCAACAGAAGATTCATCTGAAAAATCCACTTTCTTCCACTTCTCCAGCATCCATCCTTTTAGCAGGTGTGGGCCTTGGCAAATGCCACACGGTTTCAATTTCTTTTGTTTAGTGCTGGCTTCTGGGCACTGATTCAACCATGGAGGCCATTTTGAGACAGAATCCAACAAACCGTTCTGGTTGACACAGGGACTTCAGGGGACCAGGTCTGTGGAGCTCTGCTGCAGTGGAAAATGGGTGGCCTTGGATTTTCGAGCCAACAAACGGTCCTCTCGAGCAGTTGTCTTCAAATGTTTTTTTATCCTTGTACTTGACGCTGAGACACATTGAAGTGTCTGCCACATCAGCAGTGGATTGGTCTCTCAGCCTCTTGATAATCAAAACTTTATCTCAGGGTGAATCTTAGGCATGTTTGCAGATGTCTAGTTGCAGTTGATGTGAAGGTATGGTACTGGGGTTGTTTTATACACACCTGAGACCTAATTGATCCATTATAGTCACAGGTGAAGCTCATATGACAAGGCGACAACACTCATGTCTTGCAAAAATGACTCAATGGACTTTACCAAGCTGTAATATTAGAATACTTTTTGACAGTTTCTTTTGCACGAAACATTATTACAAAAGCGTGTGAGATTAAAATGAGCCATTTCTTGTAAATAAATCTTGATTAGAAATATATTTCAGCGGCACTTCAAGTCAATTTGTACACAAGCGACAAGACTTTTGTCAGGGACTGTAGAAAAAAACCCATTATCATGACAGTAATGGGTTTTTTTTTCAACATACTATGCTCTAACTCTTTTCAACAATGTCTTTGATGGCAGAGTTGTTCAGTTGTTAACACAACTCCAACAGACAACCAGCAAATAGTCACTGTAGACTCTGACCCAGGTTTGATTCGCAGTCCGGCCAGGTTCCTTTCATGCCATTTCTTTTCAACATGCATGGTATGTTAAAAATAAGTGAAAATATAGTCATAGTATAGTATTGAAAAAAAGGCTCAGCATAGTATGTCCAAAAAACTCATAAAAAGTCATATTATAGCATGTTGAAAAAAGTGATGAAAAGTCATAGTATAGCGTGTTGAAAAAGTGAAATAAAAGTCATAGTATGGTATTTTGAAAAACATCAACCTATGGTATGTTAAAAAAACGTGATGCGAATGTCATAGTATAGTATGTATAGAAAAGCATCAAGGAATATTATGTCAATTAAGTGCAGAAAATGTCACAGTATAGTATATCAAAAAAGTCGAGAAAAAAAAAACCATGAAAGATTCATGGCATGGTCAAAAAAGTCATAGTATAGCATGTTGAAAAAAATTATGAAAAGTCATGGTATAGTATGCTAAAAGAAAGTAATAAAAGAGTCATAGAATAACATGTAAAAAAATTACAAAAAAGGCTTAGTATAATATGTAAAAAAAGTGATAAAAGAGTCGTAGAATACCATGTAAAAAGAATTATTAAAAAAAGGCTTAGTATACTATGTTGAAAAAAGTATTGAAAAAAGTCCAAGTATGTCCAAAAGATTTTTTGAAAACAGTTAGAGCATAGTATGTAAAAAAAACATTAAAAAGTCATGGTATGTTAAAAGAAAATGGATAATATGGTCATGGTATAGTATCTTTAAAAAATCAAGGTATGGTATGTCAAAAAAGGGATGAAAATGTCACTGTATAGTACGTATAAAAAGTCATAGTATAGTATGTCGGAAAAAAAAACATTAAAAAGTCATGGTATGTCGAAAAAAGCCCAGAGAGGGAATCAATCCTGGGACAGAGTCTGCAGTGACCATTTGCTAGTTCTGTGGAGCAGTGCTAACCACTGTGCCACTAAATAATTTACATTGAAAACAGTTATAGAATAGCATGTTGAAAGAAAATGACAAAATTAAAAAAAAAAATCATGGTATATTCTGTAGCATGTTGAAAAAAATTCTCATGAAAAGGACCTACCCAGACTGGGAATTGAACCTGGGACAGAGTCTACAATGACAACTGCAGTTCTATGATGAAGCAGTGCTAACCAACACTGTAACACCAAACAGTTTTAGATGAAAACACTTATAGAATAGTATGTAAAAGAAGCCATTAAAGAGTCATTGTGTGGTGTGTTGAAAAAAGTGATATGTCATAATTTAGTACTTTTAAAAAAGTGATTATAAAAGTAATTGTATATAATGTCAAAAAAGTGATATAAAAGTCATAGTTTAGTATGTTGAACAAAATCATTGTATCGTATGTTGAAAAAAAGCCCTTAAAAGTCATGGCATGGTATGTTGAATAATTCATAGTATAGCATGTTGAAAAAAGTCATAATATGGCATGTCGAAGAAATTGTCATGAATACTACCTATCCAGACAGGGAATCGATCCTGAGACAGAGTCTGCAGTGATTATTTGCTAGTTCTATGGAGCAGTGCCAACCACTGTGCCTCTAAATAATATACATTGAAAACAGTTATAGAATAGTATGTTGATAGAAAATGACAAAATGGAACAAAGTCATGGTACATTATGTTGAAAAAGTCATAGTATAGCATGTCAAAAACAGTGACAAAAAAGGCACAGTATAGTATGTTGAAAAGGTTATGAAAAAGTCCTAGTATAGAGTCATAGTATAACATGTCAAAAATATTGACAAAAAAGGCATAGTATAGTATGTTGAAAAAAGTAATGAAAAAAGTCAGAGTATTGCATGCCCAAAAGAGTGATATAAAAGTAATAGTATGGTATTTCGAAGAAAAAAAATCAAGGTATACTGTCAAAAAAGTGATAAAAAAACTCATATGAAAAAAAGCCTTTAAAAAGTCATAGAGTGATATGTTGAAAAAAGTGAAAAAGTCACTTTTTGTTTGAAAATGTAACAGTATAGTATATCAAAAAAGTCATAGTATAGTTGTCAAAAACAGTGATAAAAAAGTAATATTATAGTATGTTAAAATAGTCATAAAAATGTCATAGTATAGCATGTAAAAAAAAGTGATATAAGTGTCTTAGTTTAGTAGATCTAAAAAAAAATTTATATAAAATGAATAGTATATAAGGTCAAAAAAGTGATAAAAAAGTTATATGGAATATTGAAAAGAATCAAGGTTACAGTATGTCAAAAAAGTGCGGATTATGCCACAGTATAGTAAAAAGTAGTAGTAGTATGAAAAAAACAGTGACAAAAAAGTCATTTTATGGCATCATGAAAAAGTCATAGTACAGTATGTCAAAAAAGTTATAAGAGTCATAGTATAATGTAAAAAAAAAGAAGAAGTGATAAACCAGCCTGTCCTTAGTCCAGCAGTGACCTTGTAACAGATGAAAATACCTGGAACTACAGATCTTCCCCCCAAGAGACATGTTGACCCATTTAGAGAGAGTTTTTTCCTCTTACTGTAATTTCTTCTTGTCGTATACCCTGAATTGAAGGAATAGTGTGTATCTGTGTGTCTATATTTTTGTGTGAAGACCATGACTCTTCACACCGCCTATTTTAAACAGAGTGGTAGTTTTCTCTTTTCTGCAGCGTAGAAACTTGGTGACCTGAGTCTTGCAGTTG
>NC_045742.1:18047722-18065052 GCF_008692095.1 Etheostoma spectabile
GGTGCTTCTTCTTGCATGTTCCCCTGTGTGCAGAGTTGCAGACTCACCATAGACTTTGAGAAATGACACCTACAATTAATCAAGTGTCTGTAGCAGGAAGAGTGCAGCAGCTCAGTGCAGAGGCCATGCAGACTATTCAACACTGTTTAAACAGTGTGTACAATGCAGCAGAAGAGAAACAAAAAGAGAGAGGCTGTCTTTTTAGACAGCTGAATTTAATATAATGTACGTAACATTTGGAAGACAAGGTTTTAAAGGATAAGGCTGGTTATATTTAATATTTTTCGTATTGTAGTCAAATCCTATAATAAGACCAAAACCAACAGTAAATTGATGTACTTACAAGTAATACCTGTGTAGCCAAAGCCCGAGACATACAGCATATTCCTGTGAGCCATGCAGCTCCATTGTTGTCCAACAACTATTAAAAACACATTAGTAAGCTACACCGTTGCACTGGGGGAAATCTATTTTTGCAAAATGATTAATACGAGTCCTGTAGTTTATTCTGAGTCAATTCACATACTCCATCACTAGCGCACCAATATGGCTGAAAATAGTTCCCAATAAACACAGTTTAATATTTGCTAACAACAACAGTGCCAAGCTGTTTTAGGAAAATAAATTATAGATTTGTTACCGATTTTTAAAGACATACATCTTCAGTAGAAATAAATGGGTTGAGGAAGTTGGAAAGCATTGAGAAAAGGAGGAACACGTTGTTGGTTTTGGTCTTTTCATGGAATTCGTTGACAATAACAAAAATATATAATATGATGTCTAATCATTTAAATTGTGTCATTATTTCTCATGCTTATTTACGCTGTTGTGTCCATTCAACCATGTCTTTTTTTCTCTTCTTATCTTATCCCATTCTGGTCGCATTTGTCTTCTTTCTTTTTTTCTTGCCTCTCTTCTCTTTCTTCCCCTCCCTTTCTTCTCCAGATTATGGCTGAAAGAAAAAGTGCCAAGGCTGCAGCTAGCAGCTCCTCCCAGACCGGCTCTGATGTACCCCTACAGGGTATGCACACACACACACACACACACACACACACACACACACACACACACACACACACACACACACACACACACACACACACACACACACACACAAGCACAGATGCACACATCTTTTTCTTTGAGTTTTGTTCTTTAGTAGTTCCCTCATGAGAGAATAGGATTTGTCAGCTGTGTGTTATCTTCCCTGCTGTGATTTTTTGTCTTACATTACAGCATTCCTTCACATCTGAAACCATATATATGTGTGTTTTTAAAAAATGACCTTTATCGCCTCAGGAGTGACTGTGAACATTTTTTATTAGAAAAGATAACAGTGTGTGGTTCAGTTACACACAGCTAATGCTGACTTCAGAACAACTCGCTTCACAATCATGGAGTTTTATCCACCAAGCACTAATTTTATTCCCCGTTTCCTATTTTGCTAAGTCCCACCGCTTGCCCCAAGTAATTATAGAAAGAAAGAGAAAAAGCGCCTGCACAATTCTTCCTCCACTGTAACTTCAGCTGGTGTGTGTATCTGCTGAGTGTGGGGGTACAGAGCTCCAACATATAAAAGAACTTCATTGGCTCTTTACTAACAGAGGCAGTGGACCTCATTAAAACCCAATTAGTGTTTCTTTCAGGTGAGGCCTGGTGCTCCACGACTCATCCCAACCCCAGGATCAAAGAACGTATTGGTGAAACATACCTCACATCTTTTAAACCTATTACTTGCCTGAACTCACAGTCTTTTAACTGAAAGACAACAGTTGGTATCCAGTGAGAGATGTTGTCCTTACACTGGATAGACCAGGACATGAGCGCTATAAGTTCAGTGGATGGAAAACAGTTCTAGTTCTTGCCTTGAATCAATTTCTTCAGGGTAGCTGGGAATGCGCAATCCTGTGTTGGGAAACATTTTAGGAGATTAGCACCAAATTATTTTAGATGAGTGCCAATACCAGGATGATGGTCCTATTGTCCACATCTGATATGGTCTGCTTGAGCTCTACTTTAAATATGGAATGAAAGTGTGAAAACCTCTTGTTCCTCATTCATGTAACTGCTGTTTTCAAAGCTTTGGCATTTCATACTGAATGTGTAAGATATTAGGGACTTTTTTCATGGAATACACTGATGAGGTGAATCCAGGCTAAAGCCATTACCTCTGATTGAATTGGTTTATTTAGTCCATACTGACCACATGGAATGTCAGTTTGTGGTGAATTGTTAATCTCTGAAATCCGGTAATTAAGATGTGGACTGTGCAAAATGGCTGAAAGTAAAACTGAGGAAAATGTCATATGTAGGCTGGTTTGTTGCTAGTTGTTTATCTCGGTTTAAAGTAACTGACCTCCAGTGGTTCAACATCTCACCTTGATAACGTGATGAGCAGGTGTACTACCAGGGTGTGGTAACAGGTGCAACAAAGCACACCCTTTGTATGTATATGGCTTGAAACTTCAAAACAAAGCTCAGCACAACTAAACTAAACAACTAAGTTACTCTTTAAAGTCCTTACTTTAAAGTCATTATGTGTGTATATATATATAACTAAATATATAATTTTAAATAATTATAGCATCTTTCAAATTATTCAGATTTGCTTTTATCTCCCACTTAAAACTCACCGAGGGGTAAAGTCAGAACCTTTTCAAATTGTACACATAGTGGCGTTAATGTAGGCAATTTGTAATTTACCTGTGTGGTAAATTTTTGAATCTGATCTTTTGTTATTTAACATTTCATTAGACATTTTTGGGACATTTTGTGTTAATGAGTACAAACAAAAGCCCATGGCTTCACTCATGGTTAGCATCTTAAACTCCTAGGTACCCTTAAAAACAGGTTATAACAGTTATACATTGCAGATGTTGGGTTTGTGTATAAATAGTTACCAATAAACTGAATGTGCAATTCAACAATAATGACCATTTTATTTTGACTCAATAATAATGAATTCCATGTTGCAATTGTTTTTTATTTTGCAAATCCATGTTGACTAGCCAAACATCAAATAGTTAGCAGTTAGTATAGTAGTATAGTTCATTACTAATATCATCATTTTGTAGTTGATTCTTCAGTTGTGCCCTTTCTAGTATTGTGTTGGATTTCTATAATGTCATCATTTAAAACATTGGAGGATTAAAAAAAAATCATCAAGTCATGTCAAGCTTAAGCAGCTATCTGCACGGTGTGTTAATGATGTTAACTTCATGGCTGATTGAGAAGCAGGTGATACAAGATTTCTGATCATCCCCATTCACTCATCCTTTCTGCCTACAGGCCATTGTGTAAACAGGCATAGCTGGATTTTCATGTAGAAAAAGTCCTGCATGCTTGTGTGTGAACATATTTTTCATGATTTAATCATGTCAACAGCACCCTAAAATATTAAAATAGTCACCAGTGTTTGTTTATTTCCCAAGTTTAAGCCAATTATCATGTGTGGACTGTCCTTTTGGAACTTTGCGTTAGATGTTGTGGCATGATAGAATTCCCTGTGGGTGCTCTGTGCGTGTGTGTGTTGTAATGTGTTTGGGTGTGTGTGTGTGTTTTCTCTCTGCAGAGTTTCCCATGCCAAAGACTGAGTTGGTGCAGAAGTTTCATGTGCTGTATCTGGGCATGACGTCTGTGTCTCGCCCCATAGGTAAACTAATACTGAAACACACACATCTCAACACATCTTCGACTGTCTCACTGATCAGGCTCCCCTGTGTTTTGTCCTCAGGTATGGACATCATAAATGGAGCTGTAGAAAATCTCCTGTCCTCCACAGGCAAAGAGGACTGGACTCCTGTGATATTAAGTATTGCTGACACCACACTGGCTGTCATCAAAGAAAAGGCAAGGGACCTGTCAATGCTGTCCTGAGTAACAGATAAATAAAATAAGTGAAGGTGCTTGGAGATTAGAGACTAGCTCAGATCTAATTCTTCTCTCGGCTGTGTGTGCAGGAAGAGGAAGAGGAGGTGTTGGTGGAGTGTCGAGTACGCTTCTTGTCCTTCATGGGCGTGGGACGAGATGTGCACTCATTTGCCTTTATTATGGACACTGGGAGCCAGCATTTCCAGTGCCATGTCTTCTGGTGCGACCCCAACGCAGGCAGTGTCTCTGAGGCTGTGCAGGCAGCATGCGTGGTAAGTCTATGATTCTTCTGCTGTCAAATGAGATGATGTTATGTTTTTGAATTGTCACTATTCCGAAAAGAATATTAGAAAGGTTTGTATTTAAAGGAATAGTTCAGCATTGCGTAAAAGACACTTTTTTGCTAGCTTGCTAAGAGTTAGACGAGAAGATCGATACTGCTCTCTCTGAAAGCCCAAACCCCAAATGATGAAAACTCATCTAGTCCTGTCCTCCTCTTCCTCAGCTGCGGTATCAGAAGTGTCTGGTGGCACGGCCGCCCTCCCAACGTGCTGGCTCCTCATCCTCGCCCTCTGCGGACACGGTGACACGCCGAGTGACCACCAGCGTGAAGCGTGGCGTCCAGTCTCTCATAGACACTCTGAAACCCAAGAAACAGCCATCGGAACTCCCCCAGCAATGACCGTCACCAGTGACCACAGCACCATCCCAACCGACACCTCACACACTGTCATCGCCACAACAACACCTAGTCAGTACCAGCCATGGTAACCAATGATGTACATACATGTTAACAAACTCCACAGCAGATGAAGGAAATGAGAACAGTCCTCCAGTGAGCCTGATGATAATGAAAACAATGACAAGTAAACTGATCTGTTTCATGAGGAGGAATGAAAAGCTAGTGTCACTGGTTGAACTTTGACCTTTGAATGCTGCTGTGTCCAGGTGGAAACCACCTGCTGGCTTCACTGGTCCTTACTTTATGTGGATTTATGGGACTGGATAAATTATTTGATGAAGCAGACAGGACAAAGGATAACCCAGAAGAAAAAGATCACATTTCTATTAATAGACTGGTTTATCATTGGTTTACTCCCATTGTCTTTCATGCTCTGTCCCGTCCTGTAAAAACATCATCAGCACAGTAAGAGCTCCTGGACTGGACGCCTGAAACGCTAAGCTATGAATGCCTTTTCAGGACAGACAAGGTGACAACTTCCTGTCATGGCATCTGAACAGATGAATAAGAAAGAAAACCAAGACCAGACAGACAAGACCTGCCAACACGCTCCCTCCCACCAAATGGCATCCAAATATTTTGATCCCTTCGGTGTGTTAGACTTTAAACAAACAAAAAATTCAACATCTCCTTCGAGGATGAATGAATGAAGTGATTGTATTAATGAAGTGTATGTAAATGATTGTATGTAGGAAGAGAGAATTTAGGGCACAGAAAATTGTAGATATAAGGGTGAGATGAAGTGTTGGTGACAAATGAGATGTGTTGATTTTGCATGTTTTCTTGATGGGATATGTTTTATGTTGATGAGTTTAAAAAGGGTCTCAGTAGGAAGAGTGGTGAACACACAAGAAATAGATGCTCTTAGCACAAGTCATCTCCAGCTGACCAAGACTGGATTTACACTTGCACAAAAGATTTGGCCTATTTCTGACCCATGCCTGAATAAAAGGGTATTCCTTGCCCCATTTACAGAATCACAATATAGTCAGTCAATGTATTTTTAATTCCATTCCTTGATGAGTAGATCGGCAAAAGAAAGGCAACAGTTTTATTTAGAAGTATTTAGAAGCTTTTAATTAGTTAAGATTGTTTTGCAGATATTATAAAGAAACTGAGTTTAAAAGCTCAAGAATGTTACGTTGCTTAAATTCAGACTTAATAACAATTTCCTCAGGAATCTTTATGCATACACCCAAGATTTACGTGGTAGCAAGAAAGATGGCAGATGTGAGGCACACATGGCTATATGAACACTGGTGCACAATAGTGTTTTCCCTGCTTGGACAGCATGGAAAGATCAAATATGTGCCCCACAGTAAGGGTTAACTGTATGTTCTCTTCATCAGTAAATCCAGCCAGTCTACTCCCACTCACAAACAAAATACACACATACACACACAGCAGTAAATATGTCTGCTGTCACTGCTATCAAAACCTTGATACAGCTCCTATGGCTCGTGGCCAATACCTGCACTCCACATAAACTCTATGAATGCAGTCCGATCAAAATGAAAAAGACACGCAAAAAAACAACCAAGAAAGATGCTGTAAATCATTTCAATTCTGTTCTTCACTCATCTTTTCACCATGTGAATGTAATCTGTTGTGACAATAAATGCATTACCAAAAGAGACAGGAGTAGCTTCTTGAATACGTCCTTCAGTTGTTCAGGTCAGTGGAACCCTTTGTAGTAGCTATTCATCATGTAGTGACATTGAAATGATATTAGTCCAGCCCTTTAAATACATGCGGTTTGATTAGACTATGACGCTCTTTATAGCACACAAAGACACTGTCACAGTTATATTGTAATCTTAAGTAAAAATGGTTCTAGAAGCATTTAAGGTGACTTTCTTTTTTTAATGCTCTATGTAATTTGGCAAATCAACAACACTGTATATATTTTGGTGTTAGATTTAGATTATTTAAGTAAGCATTTGGCAAAATTATTAATACTTCTTTTATATTTGTGTTGGTGTTTGTGAGCTTAAAACAAAGGCTGGGATTTGACCATAGCATCCTTGGAGAGACTGCCACTGGAGCGGGAGGGGGGTACACTCTGAACTGCGGGCCTCCAGTTGTTGTAGTTAAAGCTGGGGCTGCGTCCTGGTCGGGTGTGCAGGGGTGGGAGAAAGTCGGGGAAGTGAACGGTAGGCAGGACGAGCACCACAGGCTTCAGCACCTCCTGATGAGCTCTGCGGGGACGGACAACCGGGGCAGCTGGGAAAGCAGGGGGAGGGACGGGATGTAGAGTGGTGGTGAAAGTTGTAGTGCTTAATACAGGGGGGGTGCTTTTCTTGGTTGCGCTGTTTTCTGGTTTGGAGGAAGAGAAGGAGCTGGACACAGTGTTCTGGGAGGACTGCAGGCGCACTGCTTTGGCTTTTCCTGAAGGACAAAAAACAGTGAGAGAGGTCAGAAGTAGAGTACTAGAATTTTGGACCAAAGTTCAGAAAGCATTGGGAAAAGGGTACATGCTGCACTAATTCGTTGCTACTCCTCTTAGCCAAAAGCTTAAAGGAATAGTTTGACGCTTAAGTCAGATGTAAGTAAAATCTGAAACACACAACTGATTTAGGGGAGAAATTAAGGTAAATATTCTTATTCATTTCTTGCTGCAAATTATTTGCATATTGGGAGTGGTATCAATCTTCTCATATAACTCTTATCAGGAAAGCAAATCAGCATATTAACCGGAATGTCTCCTTAAATCAGCTGTATGTTCCAGATTGTACTTGCAACTGACTTACGATAGAGGACTGAAGTAATTATGCGCACCTTGTAATGACTGTCGGCTGTTAGTAAATTCCTGATGTCCACACAAAGTAGTGCTGTTGCTGCCCTTGGTCTCTTGGTTTTTAGATTGAATACTGACAGAGAGGTGGGACTGAGAGGTGCGTGCATGAGTAGTTTTTGTCATCCTGTTGGTGTGTCCATGCTGCTCTTTTCTTGTTAGCTTTTTGGGTCCGATCCTGTCCAGTATGCCTTTAGCATTAGCCCTGAGAAGCACGTCATGTGGTGCCTCTTTGACCACTGGCTCAGGCTGTTGAGAAGTGACAAAGCAATAGCTTTAATTTTCTAAGACATAACAGATAATTATTCAGGTGAAAGAAATTCTTGGTGAATGAAACACTTTGTATACTGAAGCATACAGCCAGGTACCTTATGACCTCACTAACCGACACGCCACGCAGACACACACTCAGACGCGATAAATATTGCACATTATTCTTCTAAATAAGAAATCTTGTGGCATCACATGAAGAAGTAAATGCTGACACAATACTTTATCTTTCTTAAAATGTACCTTGAATATAAATCACAGTTTAATTAATAAGCAAAATCATGTTATCAACATTTAATGGATATAATAACAAAATACATTTGTTAACCATATAAGAAAATATTTAATTAATGGTATAGGACCACCATATGTAATATTGGTAAAGAAAAAGAGGGGAGAGAGCCACCATGTCCTTGCTGCTGGCTGCAGGGTCACCTGCTGTCTCAGCAGCAGCCTACTGCTCTCCCCAACACCTGAATTATTCACTAGCACAGTGTACACTACAGGGACATGCAGCCTGTGTGGGTTTATGTTTGCGTGTGTGCGCGTGTGTGTGTGTGTGTGTGTGTGTGTTTTCTAAAGTGCTTGCTTGTACTTTCATGCAAATGTGTATGTTTGTACAAGCTGTTGGTAATTCTATGTACACAGGTATGTGTGCTTACATACTGTAAAGTGTGCACATGCGTTTTTCACATGCGCTTATTTGTGCTAATACACTCTGTACACACAGGTAAACATGCTTCAGAAGCACCGCTGTAATGCAGTCTTTGGTGGACGCCCTGAACTTTGTTGATGCTAACTCATACAGACAGGGGGCGCTGAATTATTCAACAGGCACTCTCTCTTGCCTCCCTTTCTTCCCCCTCACCCCGGTAAATCTCACTTCCTCTCCATCTCCACTTACCAACCACGCAACGCTTTGTGAATCTCTCATTTCCTTCTAGACTCTGCCAAACTCATCTGCCACAGCGCAGCCTGGCGCTGAACCAATTCTTTTAAAATACTTCCAAGTCCAAAGTCCAAAATCATTACGTCCAATATATCTTGACAAATACACCCAAATGTATGAAACTCACTCTAAAGAATGACGAAAACAAAGTCAAAGCAAAAAGTGTAGGGTTCTGAATCCCCTATTAATATTGTCCAAATTCGTCCTTCAGAGGTAGGGGACTTTTAGCGGAAAGTCCACCTGCTCTGCCTTCTCTGGAAATTAGGTGAAACACTTCTTTATTATTCCCAGTTGTTTCTGTAGGGAGGGCTCATAAACAACTTTACTAGGTGAAGCTATGACAGTCGATGTACGAGAGACAGCATTCAAACACTTATATAATTGCTATTTTTATGGCGCTTTTCAGAGTGCCACAATAACTTTTGATTAGCTGAGTTTATTGGAGGTAGGGAGAAAAAAATCCTGTTTGAGGCACCATAACAGCCGTTTGATTATCTTTTCATCCCTATCTGTGGAGGTATAAAACATGATGGATGGCCAGAAAGGAACAGACACCGCAGTGCAAGAGCCTGTGGGGGTAAAATGGCTTAATAACCCTGCACTGGCATAATAAGCATAAGAGCAGATTTCATAATGTGAGGGAGTATGTCGTAAATGTGGCTATGTTGTGGATTATGAGGATGTGGGGAAGCCCGGTCACACAGACTTGATGAGACTTGCAAAAGCATCTTAACCAACCCTGAAGATCCACAACCTGCTGCACTTACAGCCACTTAGAGCTGGGCTGCCCTTCTGTAACAGTGTTACAACTACCAACTATCAACTATCAACAAATATAATAACGAGGTAAAAGGAGAGGTGGTCAGATAGAGAGAGTCAGTTGATAGTGGAGTGGAAATAAGATGAGTTGGATTTAACAGGAGAGACTTTATGAAGCCATGAAAGCCTGTGACTAGACAAGACAGAATGCTTCTCAATTATTAATGTTCATAAAAGAGCGAATGTATGAGAAATCTCTTTTAAGAAATAAACCCAAAACCTTTAAAGACACTTCTATTGTGTCTAATTCTAAAGTGTAATACACAAACACCTTCATACATACAAAAAGTGGATTCCTACTTCTCCTTTAGGTAATACAATCCAAGACCAACTCTCTGCTCTAAATGCAGCTCTAAAGCTAATGATTTAACTCCTCTCATCCTTTCATCTCATCCTAACTTCATTCTACTTCTAAAGCTGATTTCTTCAACCTGAATTTCAGCATTTATTCACACTCATCCTGCCACCTTCTCCTCCGTCAACTCACACTTTCTTTCTAGTTGCAGCTTAGACTCGGACAAGATGCCTGTGTGTGTGATCCACCATTCTCATTCCTGCTAGCAGCCTGACTTCTTTTTTCCTCTATTTTTTTCCACCTCAAGGGTTTGACCAAGCAGCTGCCACAGCCTGTGAAGCTCATTTTCACGTAATCTCAACTTCAGTGGCCTGGTTCCCAACTTACCTTCCCCTTTCTGCCCCGAAATAAACATACTCAAAGTGATGTGTGGCTCTCTTGGATCTGTCTACGCTTAGAAAACACACATGCTTCAGGTCCTCAGTGGATGATTTGTTTTTAGCTCACCAATCAAACCTCTATCACCCCATACCTGTTGTGTATCATAAGAGAGACGGTCACGGGAGGGCTTATCAGGACTCAGAAGAAAGCAGGTGAAGGACAAGGGAGTTTTTTTTGCAGACATAAAGGATCAGTCAGTTTAGACAATAAAAAATATCTGTCATTCCGAAAAAGGTCAGGTCAGGTCAGGTCCAGGGCTAATGTTGGAGTTCTTTTTGTCATTGAAGACCAGACAGCTTTCCGCACTGGATCCTAAATGAGCTAAATTTGTCCCTGCTTGTCTCTTTGGCTGAACTGCATGAAAGCAGGAGTGGACCGGTATTTTCACATTTTGAAGCTACAATAGATTGTTTTCAAGAAGCAAAATGATCATGTAGGACAATAAACCTTGAAGACATAAAGTATTGACTTTCATTTCACCACTCCTCAACTTATTACAGTATTTGGAGGCAGTAGAGGCCAATAGAAAAACTTAAAACAATGTTTTATCAACGTCAATGCTTTTCAGTAGTGTGAAGAGATTTACTCAGATGAACTACTGTTGAACCACATCACTCTTCCTTTCTTGTGGTCACTTATACTTAATGAAATATTAAAATGCTAAATTGACCCTCGACTTCCTGTGGTGGATAAGTCTAGTGTTGAGAGAAATAATAAATTGAATATTGGTGACACAGATAAAATTCAACTATGTAAATTAATCGGGGTTAACCACTGCTTTGCTCTGTGAGATAAAAAGAAAAGAAAAGTGTACCTCTCTGCTGAGAACAGCCAGGAAGCAGCCATTGCTCTGTTCTGAGGGCTCCAACATGAAGAAGGGGTCTGTTTCCTCTGGAGCCTTGGCATGGTCAGGAATGCTGAATGGGGATGCACTAAGTCTAGAAGAAACACATACATATACAAACAAAAACACAGTGAACAAATATACAGATAGAGATAGCTGTTAAAGAACGTAACATAAGCTACGTTATTTAACTCAGTAAATGCACGTAAGTCTACTAGGTGTAGTAAAGCCAGTGTGATCCATATAAAAAATATTGCTTTTGTGTTTTATTTATGCTAGCCAGAGGCATTGCCAGCACACCAGGCTGGCTTACTGCAAGGATGAATCAGTCTTGGAACATTCAGGTCTACAGAAATGGTAAACTTCAACTTAAACACGCCTTAAGTTCTTCAAACCACACACACACACACACAAACACACACACACACACACACACAAACACACACACACACACACACACACACACACACACAAACTATTCAAAAATATAACAAAAAATGTCTAAGAGAAGGGAATGTTTTTTTCTTGCCCTTTTCACAGCATGAAGAGACATTAAATGGCACCTTTGATTATATTTTCTCCTTCAGTTCCTGCCTGAGTCTTTGACGGAAGCCAGCAGACAATCAACTCGGCAGGCTGACAGACAGTGAGGCAAACAGACAAAGAGAGACACTAGCAGATAGATGCAGAGAGTGCACCAGTGGTTCAGAGACCTGAAGCTGACCTGAAGTTTGCTTGTTTTGGTTCCCCCTCCTGCTCTGAGCGGGCCTTTGCTTGCTCCAGGGCTCTGCTCACCACCTCCTCGTTCTCCTCTTGGTATGAAGAACAGGTAGAGTACACCACTGCCAAAACCTTAGGGACTATACAAAAAAGGTGTGCATCGTATCAACATTCTCTATATATGTAATTATAATGTAGAATATACATAACCTCTGTGTGTTGCAACTACACTGCATTTCTAAACCAAAATAAATCCACGACACATAAGAAATTAAAATGAAACTGCTTTAGTGACACGTTCAGTCGAAAAGTTACTTCCCCTCATTTCATGACAATTAAATGTAATTATTCAAACTGAGCCATCCTCCTCATCAAGCGCTCCCTTTGAAGAAATCAGTTCTTGAATATTAATTTCTTAGTACAGTTGTGTGTATACACATAGTTCATTTTTATTCAACTGCTGCTGGCTTGCAGATTTGTGAAGCTATCGGCCGTTTGATTTGCTTCATTTGAGCTTTGATTTCTTTCTTGCTCACTAATTACAGCCAGACACAAACAATTAACGTCGAGCTGATAACAAATAAAACCTGCTCAGATGTGGAAAACAAATGTGAAATATCGCTTTTAAAGAAAGCGCAACTGAGCCAAAAATACAAGATGACTGGGGCGGAAACATTTGTTATTCACCCACCTCACATCTGGGACACTAAGGATTATGAAGGTGCGTGTTGTATATCGTCTGTGTGAGCAACTGTCTATGCTTGTCTTATGTAGAGTCATTGAAATAAGACCATAGACTCAACTAAGCTAAATCACTAGATACACGTCCACCATTCATTAAAAGTCCTATTAGAAAGAACCTACACTGGCAAAAAAAACAAAAAACGTTGAAGGGGGCTGATCAATGGCAGTGTGATTAGAGGAGCTGGTTTTCAGTGCCCCTAACAGAAAGACCCCAACTGCTCAATGAACATGACCCAGACCAACACAGAAAGGAGTGCACTGGAAAATAAATACAAGGCAGACAGAGGCTGATGAGTGGAGCTCATGGACACAGATTAACACACCACTTAGTTGAATGAAATACAATATATAGAATAGAACTAAGCAGGAAAGCATTGGCTTTACAGAATAGAACTGTAACACCAGTATAGAATAGAACATGATGTCATGTCCTAAACTAGGACAGCTCTACAGAATGTATGCAACGCAAAGCAGATTTACTAATCACTTGTTTAGAAATAAGCGAGGAATGCTGCAGGAGACTGTTTGCTGACCGGCACAGAGGAGTACATTAGCATTCCTAATTAAGACTCAGACGATCTCCCAGGGATACCACAGGCTTCAGTCTAATGGAATATGTGATTAGATAATTAGGAAGTATAAGCTTCATTGTGTCAGAGAGGTGCGAGAGGCCACACGCTCAAGCCTGAGCTCATATGCTGTGTGTGTGTGTGTGTGTGTGTGTGTGTGTGTGTGTGTGTGTGTGTGTGTTGTGTGTGCGCGTTGCGTCCCGTCGTGCGGTGCGTGTGTGTGTGTGTGTGTGTGTGTGTGTGTGTGTGCGCATCAACATGAGGGCAGGTGGTTTGACACTCACACTTCAAGGCGTGATCAATTTCCTTTATCTGTTGGGCTACCAGAGCTTCCAGTTTGCTCTGGGATATGGAGCCCTGGGATAAGTCCTGCAGCAGTTCTGTGTCTGAGAACAAGCAGAATCAAGGTTTTTATCAGTTTATGAGTGTGCTGTGTATAACTAGGTTATATAAAAGCAGCAGCTCTAATACAAATGACATCCACGAAGTTGAAAGGGCTTGTTTAGACAAGTTTGTTGAAAGGATTCAGATATTCAGCCTACGACAGGACTGTGGGTGGATGATCAATAACTATTTCTGAAACTAGATCAAACATAGTAATAAAATGAAATGGAAATTTTTACTCATAGTGACACCTTTTATTTTCTGTTTAAACATAGGAAACGAAGCAATGTACACTAGATTACATGTATTTCTGAAATCTGCATAGATCGCCATGTACCTCCCTTCTCTTGCAGTATAAAGTTGACCGGGTTGCTGACTGCAGACACAGAACACTTGGGGGTTAACAGCACAACGCGCACCCTCTGAAGTCGCTTGTCACCGCCGTTCAAAGACTGGAAGACCTCTGATATCAGCTTCACATCTGAGTAGAATGCAAATAGAGTTTAACAATATACCCCATAATCACAAACACACATTTGCTCAATGCTTTAAGTGTAATAACAATGTCCCACTATTTTTCTTTGTCAAAAGATACTCTGCCTGAAGGCATCTTTTGTTATTATAAACATGTCAGCTTTGTTACATGCGTTTACAGTAATTGTTCCCCTAATGACTAGCTGAGGTGGCAGCCTCTATCAGCATATACTGTTTACATGCAGCTTAGTATCTCAGCAGACATTGTTTGATTTTAAGTGCACTGCCTGCTTATGATAGCCTCTGAGAATTTTGCTGATAAATACTAATTTTTCAACCTATATTGTCTTATCAAAATATGATCACTTCACTTTACCATAATAGTTATTTCTGTGGCCATTTGCAAAAAAAAAAAGGAGCAGTCAGTTTGAAGTGGATCAATGTGCCAAGGCTAACAGTCTCCCATTGTCTTTCATTGAAGTAAAAGACATTAAAAGACAAAGCCTGTGGAGACACGACAAGAAAGTCAGTAAATACAAATAGATAGCTGTTTTCTCTTCTTTGATCTCTTTTGTCTCACATACAAAGACACTAACAGATACTGCCCTCATGGACACATCCATGTTTTGCCTACTCTTGCAGCCCATGGCAGTGACGGTCTGTTGCAGCTCCTCCCTCTCAGCGTTTGTACGATCACTGACACAAATGTAGACTGTGGGCTGGTCGTTGCTGTTGGCTTTATGCTTCTCTGCGATGAGGGAGGCAGTGTGGGAGACAGTGAGGCCAGAGAAACAGCCCACCATAAGAACATCTCCTTCCTCTGGTAGCAGGGAGCACACTGCGTTTGGGCCCAGATTGCAAGATTTATCCTACAGACACATAAAGTGAAAGAATCAGTTTGATAAAGAGACCAACATACTTCAACAAAAGGGACGGTTTTTGCACAGCAGCAACACTCAGCAAACTGATGACACAAACTAAACTAAGAGAAAGAAGAATAAAAAGTTACAGTGTTTGATAGTGGTAAATATACTGTAATTGTTGTGGGAATGGATGGGAGAGGAGAGGGAGTTTGGAACAGCTGTTGCAAAGCAGGTAGGGAGGGGAGGCCAGAGGAGGAGAAGAGAAGATGAAGCAAAGAAGGAATAGTGAGAAAGTATGAGAGAAACAGTGCAGTCAGATTGCAACAAAGATGTCCTTCAATCATTAGGGTACCCTCCAGAAAAAAGAGCTGAACGCATATCCCTGTGGGACCACTGGGCTGGCTTGAGTTTCTGTAGTCAATATCCAGATCACAGCGTTTATCAAGAAAGACAATCCAGGGTGTAGAAGAACAAGGACATTTGAAATGAGAGAAAAATAGAGGAGAGAAACTGTGATGGAGACTCATAAAATGGAGAGAGTAAGACGTGATTAATGGCAGTGGTGTTGAATGTTTGATTGAATTTGGCTGCAAAATCTGATTTAATTGTGTTGTGGTGCTGTGTGCTGCTTACAGTTTGCATGGCAGCTTGACTTTAATGGAGTAGAAATTAAATGATTAAGCCGCTCTCCCCCTCCCAGACTAGAGGATTCTTTATGGCTCAGAGTGAAGTATGGCCAGATGAGAGGAACTGATATGAAATATTTGTATCTGGGAAAACTAATCTTAGTTGGCGTAAGGAATCTCAGTCTTAAAATCAATTTGAGCAAGGCCATTAACAAAGTGAAATCCTAAATATCAGAGAAGATTGATGGGGCTGAACAGATTTCTGCAGCCATATTAAAGTCTGCAGGGAAAAGGCTGCTCTTGTCAGAAACCTCCTCTCTCTGTGAAGCTTGTACCTGGATGATGAGTTTGTGGTCGCTAAGCAGCTTGGTGGTGTACAGCTGAGCTTTCAGCTGAGCAGGGAACACCAGTAGATCCCCACAGTGGGGATCCTGGCAGAAGGTCTGGTCCTCCAGCTGCCCAATCGATTTCACCTGGGAGAAGCCTGCACTCTTCAGCACACTTCTGACCTCATCAAGGCTAGAGGCAAGAAGAGAGGAGAGCAGATTTGTGGAAGCCCAAGAAAAGAGGGATGAGGGAAGAAGGTGAGAGGTGGGAGAAAGAGGAAGACTGTCATCATAGATAATAATAGTGTGGAGAATTGCTATGTGGCCTTTTAAATGACTTTAGTAGTAAAATGTGCTGGAAAAGCCATCAAGATACACACATGGTCACACCCACACACCCACACCCACACACGCACACACACACACACGCCACTAGTCCCAACAGGTGACCTTTACAGTCCGAGAGCTTGCTGAGGGTTGTTGCTGATTGAATCTGTCCACAGCAGCAGGATTTACACCTAACTGAATCAGCCTGTCGGGACACCTGCAAGAACACACATTAACCCGCACAAGCACACACACACACACACACATAATTGTCTGTCAGCTGAGCACCTCGCCCATAAAACATTAGGCAGCAACCCAACTTAAAGGTCTGTGTGTAGATGTATAGGTGTGTGTAGCTGCTTGCACACACTCTGTATTATGCTTACAGTGCATTCTTGGGTTTATGTACAGGTGTGTGCATGTACAGGTGTACATTATCTGCTTCAGAGTGAGTGAGTGAATGGTGTACGTTTGTGTGCTCATCTAACCAACCTGCTCCTCTGTGTGTTGATCCATGCGTAGAGTGGAAGGCTGCTTGATCTTTCCTGCTTCATCTTCACACTCTCCGGCAGGATACACTCAATGGACAAGAGATCATGTTTGATCCTGCAGCGAGCCAGAGAGGCTGCCAGCTTGGTTTTAAACCTACATACAACACATTTGTTTTTTTTTAGCTCTTCTATATTCTCAGTTTGTACTCTCCTTTTATTCTTTTACTACAAGTTTTGGTTCTTCATTCTACTTTTTTACCCTGTGTTATTATCTTATCTTACCTGAGGAGGTGGCTCTCCACATCTCTAACTTCTTGCACAATCAAGTCCTCCCTTTGGCGTTCCCGAGGGAAAAATTTTCTGTCCTGGAAGTCATAGAGCATGACGACAACAAGGCTCATCTGATCATCTGGCTAGAGGATGAGAAAAAGAATACAGTTCATTGGTGACTTCTGTTTTAACAAGAGAACAAAGGAAAATGAGGAACAAAGAGAGAGGTTGCATGGCTAACAGACAAATTTCAGATTTTTAATAACATGACTGACACACAAGCTTTTTATCAGTGAATGGTTACACCTCAAAGAACAGCTGCATATGGTACATATCTAGAATGTGCATGTGCATAAAACCAACACAACCTGTTCTTAGGTAATAGCGTAGTGGTGATTGTTCAATTTTGGTTACTTTTTTTTTTGGTTACCTAATAAGGGGTACCGCGCAGAGATACTATGTATTGGTATTCATTTGGAGATCAAATTATCCAGTTTGCACGCACACACACA
>NC_045742.1:18065062-18067844 GCF_008692095.1 Etheostoma spectabile
CACACACACAGTAGCTGATAAAGTAGATGTCATGCCATGAACCCACTGCTGTCACTTAATTAAACATAGGAGAAAGCCTGAGTTATGTCTCTACCTCTCCTCCTCTACAATTATCTATATCCATTCAGCTCTCTACCCTCTTTCTCCCATGTCTAGCCCCCCCCACCCCCTCTCTCTCTCTCTTTCTCCACCTTTCTGTCCCTGAGGGTGGGAGGGCACCAGTCGCATTAGTGGCAGATGGTGTTCCACAGCAGCAACAGCTTGCAACATCCTCACTACTGGGCTAATGGGCCAAGAAGCTAGAACGCTACAAGGGTTTATGCTGCAGCTAAGGAATTAGCCAGCTCTTATTATTCATTCCAGAGGCTTTTCATTTCATTTTTTGGAAAGGTCGATTTCAGAGACAGGTTGTTGTGACACTCCACTTTTCCTCTCTCGACCTCGTTCTCTCTAACTCCAGTTCTACTTTCCCATAACCAATGTCAAACCCTTGGGTGTGGGAAAATTCCAAGTCATTAAGTTGCCTGGTGACAGTGTCCCATGGTGGGAAACTACAGTAAACATGCCTGCTGTGTTTAGTCCACATAAACAGGTCTATGAAATTAGAATATATTTAAGACGATTCTAAATGTAGTTTAAGTTTAATTTGGCTCATTTCACATGGGGCTTAGGCCTATTTCATGTTAAATGTACCAGTATACCTAATATGCTTGCCTCACATCTACAATGTCACAAATTTTCATCCTATGCAGGATTTAGGCTTCATTTTCCCTCTCCGTTCTGATCAAATGTGCCTCAGGCTCATTTTAGCATGCAAGTCTATCTATAACTTCATTTTTTCATGCTCATCTTCTTTCTACCCACCTTTTTCCAGCTCACCTCTTCCCTCTCAACCACCTCTTTGTCCTCTTTCTATCAAGGTTGAACTTTATAGATGCCAGTAATGTAAAAGGAGGTAAGAGTGAGCTCTAAAGACTGTCTCATTGTGTCTGGGCTTTATTGTCTCACTGGAGGGATGCAGAGTAACGACCTGCCACCAACACATAGGGAGACCCATTCATTTTACCCAGGGCCATATTTCACAAGGCTACAGTGTTAGTGTATGGGGTGGGGATTGCTTTGCAAACACACATTCATGTGTATTAATGTGTCTGTACATGTGTGTGCCCTCTCTGAAGAAGACATTGGCTGTCTACAATCTGTACACTCCGTGACAGCTCAGTTTGCTGTTAACATATTCTTCATTCTTGCCTTCATGACTCTTCTTCTCTATCAGCTCTGTCAGCTACTCTATGTGCACACAGACTAGCTTTGTGCATGTTTTATCACCATCTAGACTGTTAGAGAAGCAGCTAGAGCAGCCCTCCGCTTCTCCCAGCTTCTTTTATGTGGAGTGTTAAAAGTAGGGCAAATGACAATCTCCTCCAGAGGATACCTCTTCATTTAAGTAGCAGAGTGTTCATCTGCTGTCTAACAGCCGCAGGTACATGGCTGTGCTGGGAATCTTTCTTTTACGACTACCCAGCACAGCCTTAGTATCACTAATGACATTCAGCACACTGGTTCTAGGACGTATGTAAGATAGACACTGTGCAGAAAACACTCAGACGCCGCATCATCCAAACACACCCCTTGGGCTGCAACATCCTTTTGATTTCAGCACTAATTAATGGGGAGTTTTGCCTGAGAAAACTAATAATGGGAAAGACGGCCAGGCACATTCTGTCTCATAGTACCTTTTAGATGTATTACTCCAAAGGGAGCAATTGCCATTGATTAGGGTAGGGAATGTGAAAGACAGGCGGTGCTTTGTGAGTTGATGAAAGGAGTGTATCCGTGTAAAACATCAATATTACTGTTACTGATTAGAGGTCTAGAGAACAAAACGAAGAGTATGTGGAGGATGAACAGCAGGTCATGAATATTGGAAAGCACTGAGTAAAGCACCGTCGAAGGATTGTGAGCAAGAGTTTAGGAAAACAGTACACAAGGTAAACAAAGCTATAAACAAAGTAATAGCACGGTAAACTCCAAAACATAAGTCTAGCCATTCTCATAGTCAAAAGGAATTAGATTTTTGAGCAACAAATTGAAAGTAACAGATGTGCCTCTCTCATACAATTCACATAATGCAAACACACACTAAAGACTTCAACTAGTTTACTTATCTTACACTACTGCTGTATTAAAAAATACTGTTTCTATGGAACTCACTTACCATTGGCTGAGTGAGGTAAAAGCAGCTGTCAATAATGATGTCCTCCAACAGATCTTGATCTGTGCAAAAATGTAAGGTGGTGGAGAAGTAAAACAAGGTTAGGTAGAAGGATGAAAATGTTGAAATGGGGATTTTCATTACCAATTAAGTGTTTGAGTAATAACAAAGCATACCAGGGCCATTTTTATATCAATGTCTAATTATCCCTAAAAACTAGTCTAGGCTTTATCATTTGGAGCATGGGATAGAGGACAATTACTCCTGTATCCATTAACTGTTAGGATAGATGCAAAAAGACAAATCCATATCTAATGATGAGAACAAAAAAAGAGAGAAAAGAGATTAAGACAAAGAGCAAGAGAGGCTCCTAGAGGCAGCTTAAATAATCGTGATTTAATTTGAAAAGATAATTCAATCTGATGGAGGGTTTAATTTCACATGATTAAACACTTATTTAGTGCTTAATTAGAGTGAATTTGACTCTTCATTTGCCTCATTTCTTTCATTTATTGTGTCTGTGGTGGTGAGTGTGTGTGTGTGTGTGTGTGTGTGTGTGTGTGTGTG
>NC_045742.1:18067854-18070152 GCF_008692095.1 Etheostoma spectabile
GTGTGTGTGTGTGTGTGTGTGTGTGTGTGTGTGTGTGTGTCATCAAAGGACTAATAACATTAATGACATGTAAAGTAATAAACAGGCCACATCTAAATCTGTAAAACTAAATATAACAGGCATGCATGTATTTCATACCAGACTAGACTGTGTTTGTATGACTTGTCTTCTTTATTTCATTCAACACATTGCTTACAAATGATGTAGTGGTGACTTGATGGAAAAACATCACTTATTTTACACTATTATATTATACAGATACAGGACTTATTATAAAACTTGAATTTGGTCTAATTATTAATTAATTAATTAATTAATTAATAATTAATTATTTGTGAAGTTTTGGGGAGTTTTTCTTTTCTTCATAAGCTATACAATACTATATTTATATGTGAAGTTTTGGGGAGTTTTCCATTTCATATTAGGCTGTATAAGTAAACTTTGTTTTACCTTCTTGGTCAAATCAAAGGTAACTATGGCCAGTCAAGTGCTGCCTGTCAGATTTGTGTGGTTTATAGAGTTTTTTCGTTTCCTGCGCCCTATCGTATCATGAAGGCAACAACTGTCTCACGAGCCTACGGGATGTTTTCTCTCCGAAATACACATAAAACACACACCCAGACTTATCCCTCCCTTTTCCATCTGTGAACAGTTGGCTTTCCTTTTTAATACGAGGGAGATGGAGAGCCGGCAACATTATCCAGTTTATCATGTCAGGATTAAAGAACAGCTGCTTCCAAAGCCACTCTGCAGGTACAGAGTTTGCTCATTACACACTGGAAATGGGCAAAAGGATCATTTCATGAACGTGGATATGTTATTAGTGAGGTTGGAAAAAAGCCTTTTTATGTCACTGCAAGGAGTAAATACAAAGGTGGGAATAAGATGCATGTGTTTGTTTAAGTTAGATTCCATGGTTTCAATTTCTTTTCAGCATGTGTCTACCACACCCATGGTTTATATTCTTGACAGACAGACACACCTCTTATGCTGCAAATAGGAGGTAAGTCCAGCCCTTCCACTGAGACACCATGGAAACCACAGACACTGCGGTTAACTTATCACAACATCTTAAATTATGCCAAACTGTACTCTGGGTATCAGCCAAATGCACGCTGGGTAGATAGCGTGTAGGGCAGGACAAGCAAGCACACACACACACACACACACATCTGCGTGCAGTTACATCAACATATACACACACAACAGCCAGGTACACAAATAAATGTTTGCACGTAATAGAGCTTATCGTTTATTGAGGATACAAATGCATATAATCAGCAGTGGTCTAATTTATAGCAGGTTGACAATAGTGCCCATTACTACAGAAGGCCTTAAAGATAAGCCCTGAAGAGATAGCAGCTCAGACCCCTGAGCAAGCCATGATGGTGGGGTCTGTAGAGGTTATAGTCTTCTGCATGCTATAAATCACACACATCAGGTTGAGTAAAACACAGAGACAATTCTGCTATAAGTCACGTACGTAGAGTAGACATCTTTACACAACAGACACAGGGTCTGGGTTTTAATTAGAAAGATATTCTCAAATCAAAACTCCTCACTTTAGAAGTTGGCATGAAACAAATGACTTGAAATCCGTCTAACAAGAAATAAGTCCTACACCAGCAGGAGGCTCTCTTGTCAACCCACGCTGAAGTTGTGCGTTTTGTGGCTTCCATCCAGGTATAACACAATGAGCAGTGACTGATGGTGACTGTAGTCAAACAAATCCTTAGTGAAAGAGCCAGAGACCTGAATGCAAGCTCCTCTTGTCTTGAGCCAGGTCTTTGTCTCACATTGTTTCCTCATCAGTGCACCAGATTGCACATTAATCTAACACCAGCCAAAAAAGGTACGTGCCATAAGTTATGCAATCACCAGTTTGGACTAAATGGCAAATCTCACATGTTATGCACCTGCACAATTTAATATTTGCCATGACATATTGGTGGTGATAGCTGTTCTGATTGTAGTCGAGGACAACAAATACATTCTTTGTCTCTCTCATGCTCTAAATCTAGCCGAACACAAAAGTGGTCCAAAGAAATGTTCTAGTTGCACACAGAGAATACAGCAGCCACAGTCATCTGTCAAGGGCGTTTGGCAGCCCAGCTGGACAGTATGGACAATGAGGCAGAAACACTCAAAGGAGTAGTCAGTGGAAAAAAAAAAGGAGGGAAGAGGAGGGGGGAGGTGACTCTCATGGCCAGCGACAAGGTAAGCTTATTTTTTTACCAGTAAAAATTCACACAAAATGTATTCTTTTACATAACTTCATGAAACTGCACATACCTCAAG
>NC_045742.1:18070162-18081332 GCF_008692095.1 Etheostoma spectabile
AACACAAGGTAAAACAAGCCAACGAGGAATGAAACCTTGACAAGCTATAATGCCTTTAGGTCAGCGACAGTCACTCACATATGAAAAACATTTGTCAGGCAGGAGAGGTCAAAGAAATACAAAAGTCCTGAAGATATAAAAAAGAGACAGAACGAAGTGAAGGAGGAGGCGTAAATACAACTTGACTGCTAATATTTGTCATTTGGCCGACTTCAGCTTCGTCTTTGTCTATGAAATGTCAAATCCACACCAGGGTAAACATCATCACAAAGTCAAACTCCATCTTTTAGTATTGACTGACAATCACAGTAACAAACTAGTCTGTGTCCTCAGCCACCGATGATGAGCTTACTGAATGACTTTTTCTTTTAAGCAGATAAGAGTTATAATCACAAGATCAATACCAGAGCTCATTGGCAATTTGTTCTGCTTGTTTTTTGCTTCTGTAGCATTTTCTTCTTTAGGTTAACAACTGACCTCAGCTCAATTTTGGATCAGTCAGTCCAAGTGCTCAGTACAATGCACGAATGATATGTGTGTGTGTGTGTGTGTGTGTGTGTGTGTGTGTGTGTGTGTGTGTGTGTGTGTGTGTGTGTGTGTGTGTGGCTGCCAGCATGGGTGTGTGTCACTTGCAAATCAATTTTTGCACCAAAAATCAGGCTGTTCATAGGAGGAGGAAGAGAGGAGATTAACATTGGCTTCCAGGCCGTGTTGTTACCTCTGCACCCAATTTAACCACACAGCCAGCCCGAGTGATACTAAAATGTGACCAAAATACATACAGTATGTGACTGAGGCAAGTCGACCAACTGCAGCAACGGACACTGATTTCACCTAAGATACAGGAAAATGCCTACTTCTTTTTTTCTATTCGACCATGGTCCAAGTAAAAAATATTAAATATATATTATATATTTTATCATAACATTATGATATGATATTATGACTGAAGATCAGAAATAATGTAATTAGTGCAGGTATCTTCCTATATTCATTTTAGTTAGCCAATGAAGGCCTTTGTAGCTCCTCCTTTGTTTAAGATATCTCTGTTGCTAGCAGAAACTCTACAAATGAACTAATTCTATAAATGTCAACATGGAGGATAGGACCTGCAAAGAAGAAATGTAATAACATAACACTGAAGGAATAGAATATTTGTCTTTGAAATGAACTTTGAACAAAAGCGGGATTCAACTTAACAAGAAATGCAGTATACTGTAATTGTTCTAAACTCAAGCAGGCCATTTTTCCTTCTACGGAAATTAACATGTTTTCACTTGCCTACAATAACAGCAAATTCCTCATCCTGGTTAGTGTATACTGTACATGCATCCTCTCATACAGAGAAGAAATGGGGGTGATGGATGAAAACAATGTCCTGGCAATATAATCTCTTAGGTCTCTCAAATTATTATCCTTAGCAATCTTGATAATGTAAGTACCACAACCTACAGCTGTAAAACTAATATAGGTTTCTGCAACAAGGCTGGGGCTTGTGATGATGGATATTATGAGGTGATCTGCATTAATTGTGGGACATATAGGCCTAAGGCTTATCCAAGTTTCAGCGGATGGATAGTGAGAAGGAAAAAAATCAATCATGGCTACAAGGGTGTTCCTGCTACCTGACCTCTCCATCCACTGAGAACACATTAAATCGATTACAGCCAGCTTCCTGCACTGACAGTGGGCTCACCTCCACTCCCTTATCACCATGGTGATTACACACCCCTGTGACTTCAGACACCTAGATCCCACCCTAGTCCCAGGTAACAGACCATGGGCCAGATTGATTTGTAGCATCACACAGAATTCCCCCTGGTCATTCAAGTATTTTTTTTCTTTTCTACTTACCCTTCATCAATCTATCCCTATCCAATTCTACCTGTCAATTAACTTTCAAAGGGCTATTCATTCGTTTTCAAGCGGCTGTTTGTTTGCCTGGAATCAAATAGTTTTACTTGAAATGTAATGCAACTGCAATTACTCAAAATAGGTGTTGCTGAAAACCCTTTGGTGATGTCCTTATTCCAAACTCGCCCAGAATACACAACGTAAGTGAGTAAAGTGTGTGGACATGTACATAGGTGTACAAGATTGACAGGCTAAGGAAAGACGGAAGGGAAAAGGGAAAAACAGTTACGACAAAAGGTTAAACAAATCCAACTAATTTCATGTACACACTCACATTTAAGTGTATTGAAGGCCAGCTCATAAGATGTACGTTGCATCTGCTCATCTTTGACTTCAGGTAAAGTGAGCCCTCTTTCTTTTCCATAATTCACCAACCGGTGTGCAGCGGGCTTCTTCATGTGGTTCTTCTGGAAGATGACTGACGCCAGCAGGTAGACTCTGTCTGGAAAGCCCAGCTGACCTTGGCCGGTGGTCTGGAGCTCTGGAGAAATAGCAGGGATGTCATCATCGGCTGGCTTCTCCAGCGGTGTCAGGTCCTTGCTCCCTGCAATCTGGGAGCCAGCTTTTTTTGTCTTGTGAAAAAGACGCCCTCCAATGTTTTTATTTCTTACCATCTTCTCAGAGTATTTTCTCACACCTGTAACGCTAAACACACCATGAAATTCTTACTTTGGGGACTTAGCTAAATAATGCACAAACCATATACAAGATTCTAAGTTTGACACTTAGCGGTTAAACAACATTTGTGATTTGGGGTAATACAATTTACTTCACTTTACTTTACAGATGAAAGTAATTTATAAGCAAAATTGAGTTAATTAACATTAACTTAAATAAGCTATATGTGACTAGTTAAATGCCCAGCCCAAACGCTAAATATTATAGCAAAAAGTCATACAAATAATAACTGTTAGCTACCTAACGTTACACTCAAAGCTAGCTAGCTAGCATATATTTATAGCCATTTTGTAAATTAAGATTTACGCGTTACTAGTATATTTTCTTAAGGTTATATTATCTTTGATTTGTTTAATTTAATGTTAATTAATCTAACGTTAACCAGGTTGCAGGAAATTTGACTAAACGTTATACCAGACAGTACTGTAAATATTGTGACCTAGCGTTAGGTTAACGCTAACGTTAGGTTAACGTTGACTTAGTTAGCTATATTAAATTAAGTTACTGTCTGTTACTGTCTGTTAGCAACAGACAGTAACAACAGACAGCAACAGACAGTAACCCACGTTACCTTATGAGAAGAGTGTCTTCTTTTCTTTCCTAAAAATATTGTACTCGTATCCGGGACTCTTCATATTTACCGGTGTAACGTTTAGTATGTAGCTAGCTAACGTCAACGGTACTTTAACTGCACTGCTGCAGGTCTTTCTGTTAACATTGACTCGAAGCAAAGTTTTAACTGCCAAATAAAGTCCCCGCTGTAAATCTGGGTCCGCTGTGAGGCGATGGGCGTCTCCACAGATGTTGACTGAAACCACCTTGCTTCCCTTGACTCGCTTTTCATTAATTTGAAGAAAAAAAAAATGCTTTTAAGTCTTTAGGTATAACAGAGCAACGTTAGTTTCGCCACTTAAAAACAAACTTTTCCAAATGTCTGTTAACATTGTAGAGCATTTCGGATTAGCGTGTTCCGTCACCATGGCAACCACAAACTGATTTCAAGGTCCTGTTCTTCACGGATCAAGAATTATTAATCTCCTTAACGCTGGATGTCCTCTGTCTATCTGGTACATTGCTTGCAGCTAGTTTTACAGAGCATTATGCCAAAGGAAAGCTAATGACAACACTGGTGGACAGTATCCTACATAAACCTAGTCCAGTTGTTGATGGCATGCAGCTGCTGTTTCAAAACTATAGGCATCTATCGATATGGAGAAATTGTGTCTGCACATAAAATATTGTCAAATTGTTGGCCTAATTGTGATCATTCCATATTTGTTCACTATACACTATAGAATATTTTGTATGCTGTTGGTTTGCAGTTTTGTATATTTGAACTGAAACCTATTTCAATTGTAAAGTGAAATTAAATCAAAGTTTTTAATACTAAGTCCAGACACTTCAAATTTATTTCCATAGAATCAGAGTCAGTGACCCTATCTAACTAGGCCTTCTTAAACAAATAGCCTAGTACAATAAAGGTAGTTCTGTTTTTATTTTTCAAAATGCTTTTTTTATTAAAATCTCTTCCTTGTAATAAAATAGAGATTACTGTGTAATCTGTGTAATTACTGTGTAAGTAGGATTTTAGTCACAATAATGGTAAACAAAGTACTCAATCAATACTACAGTGTAAAAACAGTCCAAGTGAATTATCAAAAGCAAAATATAGCCCATAAAGTATGAAAAGTAAAAGTACTCATATTGAAATGGCCCCTCTTAGAGTGTTGTTATTATAGCCTATTGTTTTATTATGATTGATGAATTACCATGTCAGCAGCACGTAAATGCTGTAGCTGGTTGTCAGTTTTAAAATGACCATATGCTTAAAAATCTTAAATCTGCAAAGAGAACTCCATTTTCTGGAGTATTAGAATGAAATAGCACAAAATGGGAACACTCATGTAAAGTTGAGTTGAGTCAAATCACTTGGTTCCGTCACTGGTTTGTCAGTGGTGAATATACTGTATCATCACGGTTATGTTCACATTCTGTTTCCCCACTTCTGTTTCCACATTTCCCCAGCAGTCTTTCCTTCTGTGCCTGAGCTGCTACGCCTGTCCAAATTACATGGTTCACACTTCTCCTGGTCTCCCATGGCGATTAAAGCCTATTGTGGCCCCTGCAACTCACTGAGCTCTAATGGAAAGCAATGCAGTTGGCTTGTCTCAGACAGAAAATTTAAGATATTCTAAATTATGTCACATGCATTGTGCTTCAGCATAAAAATCCATTTGGAGAAGAAGATAAAAACTCACTAACCCACTTTCAATTATAGCCTCCATATTTAACTATGGAATTGCAGTAAGGTGTATTGTCTCTTGCCATTCAATAACACTGAGGACTAATAATAACAATAAAACTAGACTATTAATATTTTTTCACCTCTCAGTGGTGAAATGTTGTTAGAAGCTGATAAAAAAGACAGTGGGATAATTCTGAGGTGCAGATCTTGTGCACTCATGTTGCCACATGCAGCTTTAAAATTAAGCTATGGGGCAGCCACCAGCCAAATGTTATATGGGGAATGAGCGCCCTCTACTGTAGAATTAAGGTACTAAGATGAAAAACCTGGACGAGTAAATTGCTTAAGATCCTGTTTTCTTCAGTATCATTCTGACTCCATTCTGCCTCTTCTGTTTATAGCATTCACATTCCCAACCTACTGTAGTACGTAATTTTAAAAGAGGTATATAAAAAATCTATAGCAATACATAATAAATGCAACATTCATTTTATGAAAAAGTATCAGATTTCTGTGCAAAACCTAGTAGAGTAGAAACTTGCACGGAAATGTAAATACTAAGGGAAGTACAAGTGCTTTAAAACTCTACTTAAGTACAGTACTTGAATGGATGTAGTTTATGTCCCACCTCTGGTATCAACAATGTTAGGTTCCTTTCCTTCCTGATTGTTCTTTATTCTTTCCTGTTCCTTTCACATTGCACACACAAACACATTGACTTGACTTTCCAAGTTTAAGGTATGGTTTTTTTGGAAGAGGGGGGTGTCAGAGTGTGCTCATTGTGTTACATAATGTATGCTCCATATTACCTTACATCCTCACTTCCCAGGCTGCGCTACAAACAAAGCGTGCTCATTAACTATTCACTGAATGATTTTGAACAGAGAAATGATTCTGCAGATCCGGAGGGGGCACTGACGCTGGGTCTCTCAGCCCCAGGCGTCTAATTACACTGTAGTAAATAACACATGTGCTGATTCTCCACTGGACATATGTTAACTTAATAGAAGATCCGATTACATGTATTCAGTGGTTAGATGATGAAATACCTACAGTAGTCTACCTGCATATCAAAGCCATGATTGGTGGAGATGGTAAAATGCTGAACATTTTCAACATGTTATCAATAGAGGTGGGGAGGATTGTATAGGAAGAAAAGTAGCAATGTACGGCAGGCAGCAGAAAACAATTATTTAACAAAAATGTGCTGTACCTAATGTCCCTTTCATTAAAGGTACTCTGTACTGCCTGCATATATTATCATAGTCTGGTCCATTTTGTTTGGTTTTAGATGACCAGAAAATGTAATGTTGATATAGGACACTAAATTATCAATTAAGATATCATGGGTTTTAACATTTTGTCACTGCCTAAAAACACGTGCATGTGCTATATACATATATGTGCATGGATAAAAACAGTGAAGGCAAAGTAAAATGTTTAATTTAAAATCACTGTAATCTACACTGTTATTATTAATGATAAAGAAAAAGCTAAAAAGTCCATATATTTTTCAATGTGCATGTTTATAAATAACTAAATCGTTTTATTTAAGCAAAAAGAGTTAAATTAGTTAAATATAAAGAAATCTGTAGCATCATGGCGCATTGCCAATGATGAGGATGCTCATGAGGAAGACCATGATGAAGAAGATCCACATGAAGAATCTGTCCATCACCTTAGCAATCTTCTTCCATTCTGCCCCTTTGGCGCATGTGGCCCTCTGCTCTCGGAAACAGTTGGCAATATATTCAACATTGTGCACCAGCTTGGTGTCCATACCAGGGAAGCCACTGCCGTGGGTGCAGAACACACATGGGCCGAAGGTAACAGAGGGGCCTTGAGGTGGAGGCTTTTTGTCTTCAGGGCAGCAGGGAAGCTTTTTGTCTTCAGGGCAGCAGGGAACCTTCTGGTCTTCTTTACAGTAGTCACCTGTTGGGATTTTCCCATTAGAGCCTTCATATTTTCCAGGTGCAAAGCTGGAGAAGTGGCTCCTCTCTTCTCTGGTGATGTGGTGCTGGGCTTTCACTCTGGGGTGGTGTTGTGGCTTAGGGGTCTGAGGTCTGGGTTTTTTACGACCCTGCCAGTCCTGTTGACTACTGTGGCTCCCCGGTTTACCATTCGCATGAAACTGGGAGTTGAGGTGCTGGTGACAGATGTCATCCTGGAAGAAGTGAGAAGACGATGAAGAGGAGGAGGAGGCAGAGGCACAGTTCTCGCCCACCTCATAAACAAAGAAAATCTTGGACATGTAGTCAATAATGAGGACTTTTGCCCAGTGGGGGACTGGTTTGGCCTCTGGACCACAGAAGTGGATGTTCATGATGAAGATGGTAAGAGATGTGGAGGCCGTGACCATGGTCATAGTGGCAATATAGTACTTCCCTGTGAAATAGAACAAAAACAACAACAAAAATAGGTACTTAGTAAAACTCAGGAAAAATCCGAGGCACTGGAAAAATCAAAAAGCCCTTATGGTTATGGTTTAGTCATCTAGTCTGAGTTTTTTCTATTATGATTGTCCCATCCAAAGATCACCTCAAACAATTTGAATCCTGGAAGTGCTCCTCTACATACATTTTTATGAAAAATGGGTACTTATTTGACTTATGTCATGTGTAATGTCATGTGTTGTCTGTAGAGATTTCACTCATATACACTAGCAGTGTTATGGTTGGTCTTACAAAGATGCGATTGCGAGCCACTATAATACTTATAAAGAGGCAGTTCATATTGGCTTTAACACAATCCTAAACCAATACACTCATACCTATAAGTGGCACACTCTCAGATGGAGGCATGCTCTCAGCCACCATCAGCTGGAACACAGTGAGAGCCAGAAGAACGGTCACTCCGAGTGAAACCTTCTCCCCAGAGTCTGCAGGCAGGTAGAAACCCAGAGGAGCCAAGAAGGAGATGAGGAAGCAGGGGAGGAGGAGGTTGAATATGTAAAAGGAGGAGCGGCGCTGCAGGAGCACTGTATAGGTGATGTCTGGATACGGGTCAGAGCAACAGCCGTACATGATGACGTTCTTGGTGGCCGGCATCCCGTGACACTCCCACTCCACATTTTCTACAAAGTCTGACAGGTCTCCACTGTCCATGCCCATAATGATGTCTACCTGGAATTAGTGTAATGGATGAGTTGGTATTGAGGAGGATACAATCAGCTCCTTCCACTGACATTTCCCATGAAAAGATAAATATAGCAAATGCATACACACTTTTGTATGAACACAGACAAAATGGCTCTAAACAATGAGTCTCAAAGCAAGAGTATTTGTGTGTCTGATCTCTTTTTCAAGCTGGCCAGTCTCAGTTACCCTAGTTTATCATTCAACTGACCGGAAATTTAGATGACACAGATCATCATCATCCTTGTGGGTAAAAAGTGAGAACGGTTGCGCAGGTACGGGTTTTTCTACAAACCTGGTTGCCATTGTAGGTCCAGGAACCAAAAGTCAGGTTACATTCCTGGCTGTCAAAGGGGAAGTAGGAGACGTCGACCACACAGGAGCTCTTAGTGATGGCAGGAGCATCCCAGGTTAGCTCTCCATTGTAGCGCAGTCTCACGTTGGTGTCCATGGGCCCTGAGAAGTCATCGTCAGCTCTGGAGCAGGAGAAAAAAGTTGACACAAATGGGTTATTTGGTTAAAAGGTGAATATTATATTATTATATTCTTTTGAAACTGAGTTACCTGTGTATTAAACACACCTACACAAGCTAATATGAGCGAATACAAAAGGCTTGCAACATAACCCACACTAAAAAGTTGATTTTACACACTGGGATCTTTGATATATTTATTGCAGGGTTTTTGTAGTGGACTCCATTAACCCCTAATAACCTAATAACTCATAACATACAGCGTTTGTGCATTGTATATATTTTATGATTATGGCTAATTAAATATAGATTAATTACAATACTTTAATTACATACTATACGACATAATATGCAAAACTGGTGTCCTAAAATACAAAACAGAACATAGAGTTTATGTATAACGGTATACATTCTGTTTGACAATGGCTGTGATCATGTAAGACAACCTTTTAAAAATACTTATAAAAATCATTTACCCGCATATGCTGCATATTTCTAATAAATGTTTAGGCTGACCTAATTTTATTTGAATCCTTTAGTCTGTTTTAATCTATTTAAATTTAGGTTGACTACTGCACTTACTCTGCAGTCATAACACGAATATTACTGTAAAGTATAATGATAATCTCACAATTATTGAGATTATTAGTGAAGCGCCCTATTACAATGAGGGTTTGATGAAAACTACAACTGTGTGCGCATGTGTGCGTGTGTGTGTGCGTGTGTGAGTGACGTACTGGCGTACTTGTTATAGAGGACGAGGTCGGGCCTCCACACAAGGCTGCTGGGGATGTGGATCACCTCCAGCCCGTCATAGTCCTCTTTATTCCACTTCAGGTAGGCATCATGCCATGTCTGCCTGATCCACAGGTAAGCAATCAGCACCTGGTTCCTCTCATCCTTCTCACACACACACACACACACACACACACACACACACACACACACACACACACACACACACACACACACACACACACACACACACACACACAATCACAATCACAATCATAATCACACGAATGAGAACAGACACCTACATACAAACAATGGATTGATACGAGCAGCAGCTAAAAGAAGGATAATCTCGGTCTTCTTTTCATTTCTCTGTGCTCATTAACTCTCTATGAGCATTACGAGGGGTTCAGGATATCACTACAGCTGAAATCCAGACCTGTCTGTCAATATCAGGTGGATGAGCAGAGGTGCTTGTTGACGGGGGGGTGGGTGGGGTTGGTCTTGGTATTGCTGCCAGAGCCTTACTGAAGCGATCCAATGAAAAACATTAACGCTTTGGGTAATAGGACACTCCAACACAAACACTTATTCGTTCTCTGGCCATTCACTCCTCACTTCCTAAACATTAGTCAAACTATCAGGCCTACATTAAGTAGGAGAGCTGTTTTCTCTCTTTTCAAGCACATCCACCCAAACACGTGCACAACACAAGTGCTAATTCATTGTGGGTTGACAGAGCCGTGAACCTGAACAGGAACCTGAGCCAGCTGGGTAACAGTGAGCCTGGCTTGTAGGAAGTCATTCATATACATCTGCATCTCCAAACTCATCCTTTGGTGACCACTGTCTTAGTAATGATAAAAAAGGTGCAAATGTAATCCAAATTCAAGATATTCATGTTTTGGCTCTGGGTTGAGTGTATCTATGGTGTCATCATCAGGGCTATCACTGTAGGTTGTATTACTGTAAGTATGGGTGGAGTGTGACTAATTGATTGTCCAAGAAATGTTATGTTGACTGTATTGATTAATAGATTGATTATTTATTCACTTGTTATGGTGCTGTAATGAGAAATGAACTCTTAGTAAAGGCTGAAATAGCATCTCTCTTACCATAACATTCACTACATATAATTAGAACTTAAGAATTTAGACTTGAGGATCTTGCCGATAAGCTAGTACCCACCATGTCTTTGATCTGAGAGAGGGTGATCTGTAAGGTGACATTGAGGGCTCTGTCTGTGTCCTCGACAGGCCGCAGAGCGCTGGAATAATTCTCCATCAAATCGTTCAGAAGCTTGTGGGCATAGCGACCCTGAGCCGAGTGAGCCACTGAAGGTGGAAAGCTGGGGTCAGTCATTTTCAAGGTATTGACAGAAAAAAACAACAGTGCTTTTTAATCTTTTTCTGGTACCAAAACTGAGTTATAAATAATTCTGTTGTCAGCACTGGCACCACTAAGAAAATGATGAAACACTTAAACAATATTTTCCTTCATATTATTCTAATTGTCTCTTTTAAAAATATTGGCACATTAGTACAATATTGGTACATTAGGAAAAAACAAACGTGTACACTTCACATAAGGTTTCTTAGATTGTTTGGTAACATGGTTTGGAACCCACATGAAAAATTAAACGTCGACGTCAACTGCTATCAATTTGTGAGGCAAAGCGGTTTGTGCGTAATTACGCACACAGCAGGGGAATCATTATTAAACCTAATTTGTTCCTTTTTTTAACTAGTTAAAGACACCACACTTGAATTAACAAAGGTACATAGATAATTTCTCTGCAAGCAAGAGCGTCTGACTCACCTTGTGGAAGCAGAATCGCCAGGCAGATTATTGGAATCATCGTGGGCATTTATTAACACCTCCAAGAAGAAATAAAAAGGTAACTGCGACCAGCAATCTAACGGCCCTTTGGTGTCATTCCCTAACAGGCCTACATGGTGCCCGTTCAACCCCAGTTGAACTCAGTTGCAGAT